>NC_025993.2:70815289-71415289 GCF_000442705.2 Elaeis guineensis | reverse complement strand
TAAAAATAATTACTCAATCAAATTGAGTTAATTAGCAATCAAATCACTAATTAAATCTCTCATAAATATTGAGTCCAAATCCGATGGGTAATCGGGATCAGAATTCATCGATATGTAACCCTGATCGAAGAGTCCCAAACCAGTGGGACTCTTGACCCCGGTACCCAAAATGTGTGAGACTCTTCATCAGCCATCAGATCAAATAGGAACCTCTAATGTGTGTGACACTATAGGTTCGAACCTAAGCCGGTAGCACAAAAATCAATTCCTGTACTAATCGAAGTGACCATCTAGCAATAGTATCCGATGACCGGATAGATCGAATAGTCGCAATCGCAATACTCAGAACCTATGTGAATATGGTTACTGTATAATTCATCCTTTTGATCTCTGTGTTTAGGATAACTCAGGGTTAAATTATCTACCCTGATTAGATCATCCGAATCGTGCTCAACTCAAACAGTCCTGTGACTCCTCACAAAGACTACCCTGGCCAAAGTTTTGCTTAATTGAAACACGACTGTACACAGCTCCTAAACTGGAGTGGTCAATCTCATCTTGACGCACGCACCGATAAGTCAAGTACTTGACTACACCCAACAGCCTTCCATCACTGAATTAAAAATTCAGGTAGTCCAGTGCCTAAGTGCAGTGAGTTGCTTGCAAGTCACCGTGGCGGTCTCAGGTCGGAGGGATATTTATACCCATATTCTATCGGAGTAAATCTTGACAGCAGAAATAGCTCCGGAGTCGGTCACGTTCGATGCAGATGTACCCTTACATCTCACCTGTATGTCATACCAGTGTCTCCACACTCATTGGTTAAGAGGACAACCAACCTATATGGCACACAACGACCTATGCTTGATAAACGTTGTCATCCTTAGTAACAACGTATCATTTGGTCGCGAACAGATTTAAGGACTAAACGACAAATCCTCCTTTGTCGAGTCTAAATAGTCCTAAGGACTTCACCACAACATAGGAGTTCATTAGAAGATGAAACATTTTATGATAAAAAATATCAAATAATTTTTATTAATTTATAATTCATGTACATATACAAAAATGAGCACAACCGTTAACAGACTGACGATTGGCTTTGGGATACTATTCCCAACAATCTTCCACTTGGCCTAAAGCCAATCGGTGCAGTATCTAATACCCATCTTCGACTTGTAGTCGTCGAACTCCTTCACTGCAATGGCTTTAGTGAATGGGTCGGTCAGGTTATCCTTTCCGTCGATCTTCTGAAGGTCGACGTCATCTCGATCCGCAATTTCTCGGATGAGATGGTAGCGACGCAGAATATGCTTCGTCTGCTGGTGTGCCTTGGGTTTCTTCGCCTGAGCAATGGCTCCAGAGCTGTCACAGTAGAGCAGAACTGGACCAACAAGGGAAGGTGCTATTCTGAGCTCGGTGATGAATTTCCTCAGCCACACCACTTTTTTGGTAGCATCTGATGCAGCGACATACTCCGCCTCGCAAACTGAATCAGCCACTGTGTGTTGCTTGGAACTCTTCCAGCAGATAGCCCCACCATTAAGGGTAAAAATAAATCCTGACACACTTTTGCTGTCATCATAATCAGACAGGAAACTAGAGTCTGTAAACCCTATAAGTCTCAAGTCTGATTCACTATAAACAAGCCACTGGTCCTTAGTATTTCTTAAATACTTCAGGATGGTTTTAACAACCTTCCAGTGATTCTCCCCTGGATCAGATTGGTATCTACTCACTACCCCTAGTGAATATGCCACATCTGGTCGTGTACATGTCATGGCGTACGTGATAGATCCCACTGTTGAAGCATATGAAATTCTACCCATACACTCTCTCTCTTGAGGTGTTGTCAGACAATCCCTCTTCGAGAGAGAAATTTCATGGCCTATCGGTAGATAGCCTTTCTTAAAATTCTTCATGCTGAACCTCTTCAGCATAGTATCTATGTATGTAGACTGAGATAAATCAAGCAACCTTTTAGATCTATCCCTATAGATCCTCATCCCTAGGATGTAGGAAGCTTCTCCCAGATCCTTCATAGAGAACTGTGACGACAGCCAAATCTTTATTCCCTGTAATGCAGGGATATCATTCTCCATTAAGAGAATGTCATCCACATACAATACAAGAAATACTACTATTGGACCATTAGCCCACTTATAAATGCAGGGCTCTTCTCCATTCTTAACAAAGCCATACGTCTTGATCATCCTATCAAAACGTATATTCCAACTCCGGGATGCCTGCTTAAGTCCATAAATGGACCTCTGTAGTCTGCACACCTTAGACTCATCTGTGGATGTGAATCCTTCAGGTTGTATCATATACACCTTTTCGTCCAGCTCTCCATTTAGAAAAGCTGTCTTCACATCCATCTGTCAGATTTCATAGTCCAGATGGACAGCTATCGCAAGCATAATCCGAATGGATTTGAGCATTGCCACAGGAGAAAATGTCTCGTCATAGTCTATACCATAACGTTGACGATATCCCTTGGCAACCAGACAGACTTTATAAGTTTCCACCTTTCCGTCTGTGCCCCTCTTCCTCTTGAAGAACCACTTACACCCTATAGATTTTACTCCTTCGGGTGGGTCAACCAATGTCCACACATCGTTGACCTTCATGGACTCTATTTCGAATTTCATGGCCTCTAGCCATTTCTCAGAGTCGGGTCTCTGCATTGCATCCATGTAGGTGATCGGATTCTCATCGTTTTCATCAAGTTCGATAGGATCGTCATCCCGGACCAAGAAACCATAGTATCTGTCCGGTTGACGTGGTACTCTACCAGATCGCCTTAAGAGTGCTTGAACAATGGGCTCCAGATCTGATCTAATCAAATTCGATTCAGGTTCAGCAGCTTGCATCGAATTTTTCACCTGTCGAATTTCATCAAGTTCGACCTTAGAGGCAACAATCCCTTCACCAAGGAATTTCCTTTCCAAAAAGATTGCCTTAAGGCTGACAAACACTTTTTGCTCATCAGCTAGGTAGAAGTAATACCCTTTGGTCTCTTTTGGATACCCTATAAAATTACACTTATCAGACCTAGATCCAAGCTTGTCCGTAATTAAACATTTAACATAAGCCGGACACCCCCAAACCCTAAGGTGCGAGAGTACCGGCTTACGTCCTATCCATATCTCATATGGCATTTTGGTTACAGACTTACTCGAAACTCTATTTAGAAGGTAACAAGCTGATTCGAGCATATATCCCCAAAGGGAGATCGGCAGACCAGCAAACCCCATCATGGATCGAACCATGTTCAACAAGGTCCGATTCCTCCTTTCAGATACACCATTATGCTATGGTGTTCCAGGAGGTGTCCACTGAGAGAGAATCTCATTCTCCTCAAGATATGTCAGAAAATTATTGGAAAGGTATTCACCTCCTCGATCAGATCGAAGAGTTTTAATACACTTTTCAGTTTGTTTTCCTACCTCATTTCGGAATAGTTTGAACATTTCAAATGACTCCGACTTATGCTTCATTAAATAAACATACCCATACCTCGATAGGTCATCTGTGAAGGTTATGAAGTAGAAATATCCATCTCTTGTACTTGAGCTCATGGGTCTACATACATCAGAATGTACGAGAGCCAAGAGTTCACTGGCTCGCTCATCTTTTCCAGTAAAAGGTGACTTGGTCATTTTACCAAGAAGACAGGACTCACAGATTGGAAGTGATTCATAATCACCTACTTTAAGAATTTCTTCTTGAGCCAACCTATTTATCCTGTTCTTATTGATATGACCTAGCCTACAGTGCCAAAGGTAAACTTCTAACACATTATCTATTCTAGGGCATTTACTGGAGGTTTGAACCACATTAACAGATTATGATAGAAAGTAAATTCCATTATTAAGTTGTCTAACAAACATTGTAACACCATTCAAAATGATATTACAAACATTTCTTTTTATTAAAAATTGATAACCGTTCATGACCAAAAGGCCTACAGAAATAATATTTAATAAAAAGCTTGGACAATAGTGACATTCACCCAGAATTATATTTCGAGAATTGATTACAAGGTTCATAATTCCTAATGCTAGAACTGAAATTTTGCTTCCATCTCTAACGTTCAGGAATCTCTCGCCTTCATCAAATCTCCTACTGACCTGCAGACCCTGCATCGAATTGCAAATATGATAAGGGCTTCTGATATCCAATACCCAGGCAGTAGTATCACAAATGAAAAAGTTGCAAGGTATTATCATATAAGTACCTTGCTTCTTCTTTGGCCTGTTCGAGTCCAGTAAGGCAATGTATAGAGGACAGTTCCTTTTCCAGTGCCCCTGCTTCTTGCAAAAGAAGCACTCCGCCTGGCTCTGGTCGGGCTTGCGCTTCTTGGTCTGACTTGTGCAGACGTCCCAGCATGCAGCTGCACCTTCTTATTCTTCTTCTTCTTGTTCTTCTTCCCTTTCTTAAAGAGTCGACGACCAGAAGAAGATCCTCCCACAATATTTACCGACTCCTTATGGAGCTAGTGGTCCTTCTCAAAGTTCTGCAGCAACCCCAACCAGCCGTGGTAGTTCACTGCAGGCTTTGTCATTCGAAAATGAGTAAAGAAGGGAAGGTAGGACTTGGGCAGAGAATTAAGGATCGCGTCCTTATCGAGATGCTCGTACAGGGGAAAGCCCAGTTTACTTAGGCACTCAATCATTTCGATCATGTACAGTACATGATCAGTGACTGAGGCTCCATCCCTCATCCGAGCATTGAAAATGGCACAACTAGTTTTGTGCCTTTCAATGTCGTCAGGCGTGCCAAAAGAGTCATTCAACATTTGAAGCATCTCCTGTGGCTGGGCATTCTCGAACCTATGGTTGAACTCATCATTCATTGCCACCAGCATTATGCACCAGACGGTGGTGCGGTCGTTGAGCCACTTCTGGTAAGTGTCTCAGACCGTCCCTCTAGCGTTCAAGACTGGCTCCTCAGGTGCCGGATCCGTTACTACATAAAGGATCCGCTCATGCTCAAGAACGATTTTTAATTTTCGATACCAGCTATCAAAATTAGGTCCCATGAGCTTGTCATTATCTAATAATGACCGGAGCGACAGGGTAGTGGCCATAGCTGCATAAAGAAAAATCAGACCTATATTAGTACATAAATTATTAATACTAAAGACTTGGACTTTAGTCTAAAATTTCTCCCAGTATTTTAATGAATTGGTAGCCTCAACCTCCAATTCGAGGAATTACTTTAATTCCTTAGTGGGTACTAGAATCCACACAGACTACACACGAGCCCAACTTTGGTTGGTCAACCCATGTGCATCTATGGGTAGGTTCATAACCAGTTGTTTCTCTAAACAACTTCTAATAATTGATTTTGCCCCAGAACCTAATTAGTAGGCTTTGGCCTCCACTGAAAAGATCTGGTTAGATCCAACCATTAACATGATTTGATTTGGTGAATCAGACCAATAAATGATCAGGCCTGACTTTGGCCGACCAACCTGACCACCATCAGAAAGACTCAAACCAAATTATCATATTATGAATGATAATTCCATTAGTCAATAAGTACCAGGCCTTTGGGCCTCCAATGATTATTAAACTAATGGATTCATTATCACTCACTTAATAGGAGGCTATGACTTAGTTATCAATATAACTTAATTATTTTTAGGACCTAATAATTTTTGAGGATTTTATTAAAGAATCGAAGAGAAGAAAATATCCAGCCAATTTCAATCCTCCCACTGATTTCACCAAGTCAGATTAAAAAGGATTTAATTAAAGCCAGCATTAGGAGCACCTAAATCAGTCACACTGATTTACCTAATGATATGGGTGAGCCCTAATCACCAAGTGATCTAATCAAAATCTAATTCACCAGGTTGGCCAGGTAAGTGAGATCAGTGGTGGGGATAAGCCATTAACTCATCAGAGATCGAATCACTGCGAGTAGCTCCTGCTTAAAAACTACTGGTCAAACTGCCAAACTTACCTTAGACACCAACCGGTTCATTAGTTTTAATTTGATCAACTTAGTAAATAGGGTTCCACCGCGTAGCCATGAATTAAGTCCATCTTGGTCTAGTTAAAGACATGGACCCATTCAACTACAACTATTGGAGTTGAGTCTAGAGTATCCTTGACCTAATCTAATTCAACTTTTGATTAGATTTGATCAATTACTCTAATTTAGTCAATTTCTTTAAGCTAACCTTAGGTCTAACCCAATTATGGACCTAATCCATCTAACCCATTGACCCACAAGTTTATGCAATTGTCTTAGGTCTTAATTCATAATTCTAGACCTACTAGACAACACTTAATTCTTTTAATTAAGTATTTGGGTTGATGGGTCAGGGTTTGGTATTTCAAAAATAATTTTCAAATTTGAAAGGTTTTATTTTCTGTTCACCAAATATGTTGATTCATTACATAAATATATCGGCACATTTCATAAATAGCAATCCTATTGCTAATTACATAACAGAAAATAACTCAATCAAAATAAATCATGAATATTCCTTTCGCTACTTCATCTGTATGGGATATAATCGTATCGGCACCCCTACCGCCATAGGAGACCCCATCGAATGGGAAGAGGGGGCCTTTAAACCCTATTTTTCTCCTATGACTGGACGGCCATGGCAACCAACCCAATTCAATTACTTGCTACTTGGATCAAGTATATCTAAATATATCAATTTCAAAATTTAAATTTTAAATTTCAAATTTTAAATTTTAAATTTTAAATTTCAAACAAATTTCAAATATTTATATTTCAAAATTTTAAATTTCAAATTTTGAATTTTAAATTTTAAATTTCAAATTTGAAATTTTTACCAAATTTTAAATTTTAAATTTCAAATTTTGAATTTCAAATTTTTGAATTTTGAATTTCAAATTTCAAAATTTAAAATTCAAATTTTAAATTTTAAATTTCAAATTTTTGAATTTTGAATTTTGAACAACTTTCAAAATTTAAATTTCAAATTTTGAATTTCAAATTTCAAATTTAAACTTTTAGATTACAACTTAATCTGCACATGCAAATATATATATCATATCTAAGAACCCGCTCTGATACCATTTTATTGAGAAAATTAAGTGCAGGGGTAAAATGGTAATTTTAAAACTTTTCAAAATTATTATTTTATAGTAAAAATTATTAATTAATCTAATTAATTAATAAAAATTTATCCTACACTAGGATCTAAATATGATATATAGCATGCATGTATTTAAATTTAAAATTCGAATTTGAATAGTAAATACTTTACTGTAATGTGTTCAGAACACAATACCTTTGTGCGTGAGTGATTTCATAAGAAATATTTTCTCGTGTAATAAATGGGGTGTTAAAAGAGGATAAGGTCAAGGCGCTAAAATTGGTTGCTCATTCAAATTCAAACTTTATTTTGAATTTGAATGGCCAACCAATCATCCTTATCCACTCATATGGCGCATTAAAGTAGGGTGTGAGGAGGGCTTTGCATGAGGAAAAATTTATGAGAACTTCCTTCTCGTGAATTCAAATGGGCGCAGTGGAAGTGAGGTGGCGTAGGGAGAATGGGTCAAGGTGGTTTCATTATTTAAACCAATCTAATTGAACCAAATAAGTTAGGCCCAATTAGACTAATTTAAATCCAACTTAATTAGGCTTAATTAGGCTCAATAAAATTCTAATCAAATCAAGAATTGATTAAGTCCAATCCCTGATCAAATCAAGGACCTAACCATCTCGACGATTAGGTCAACTCTTAACCTAATCGGGTCAAACCCAACTGAATCCAATTCAATTGGACTTGATCCAAAAATAATTACTCAATCAAATTGAGTTAATTAGTGATCAAATCACTAATTAAATCTCTCATAAATATTGAGTCCAAATCCGATGGGTAATCGGGCATCAGAATTCATCGATATGTAACCCTGATCGAAGAGTCCCAAACCAGTGGGACTCTTGACCCCAGTACCCAAAATATGTGAGACTCTTCATCAGCCATCAAATTAGATAGGAACCTCTAATGTGTGTGACCCTGCAGGTTCGAACCTAAGCCAGTAGCATAAGAATCAATTTCTGTACTAATCGAAGTGACCATCTAGCAATGGTACCCGACGATCGGATAGGTCGAATAGTCGCAATCGCAACACTCAGAACCTACGTGAATATGGTTACTGTATAATTCATCCTTTTGACCTCTGTGTTTAAGATAACTCTGGGTTAAACTGTCCACCTTGATTAGATTATCCGAATCGTGCTCAACTCAAACAGCCTGTGACTCCTCACAAAGACTACCCTGACCAAGATTTTGCTAAATTGAAACACGACTGTACACAGCTCCTAAACTGGAGTGGTCAATCCCATCTTGACAGATGCACCGACAAGTCAAGTACCTGACTACACCCAGCAGCCTTCCATCACTGAATTAGAAATTCAGATAGTCCAGTGCTTAAGTGCAGTGAGTTGCTTGCAAGTCACCGTGACGGTCTCAGGTCGGAGGGACATTTATACCCATATTCTATCGGAGCAAATCTTGACAGCAGAAATAACTCCAGAGTCAGTCACGTTCAGTGCAAATGTACCCTTACATCTCACCTGTATACCATACCAGTGTCTCCATACTCATTGATTAAGAGGACAACCAACCTATATAGCACACAACGACCTATGCTTGATAAACGTTATCATCCTTGGTAACAACATATCATTTGGTCACGAACAGATTTAAGGACAAACGACAAATCCTCCTTTGTTGAGTCTAAATAGTCCTAAGGACTTCACCACAACATAGGAGTTCATTAGAAGATGAAACATTTTGTGATGAAAAATATCAAAATAATTTTTATTAATTCATAATTCATGTACATATACAAAAATGAGCACAACCGTCAACAGGCTGACGATTGGCTTTGGGACACTATTCCCAACACCGAGCACCCCTAGATCCTAAGATGTGAAAGTGCTGGCTTAAGTCCTGTCCATATCTCATATGGAGTTTTAATTACAGACTTACTTGGAATCCTATTTAACAGATAACAGATCGATTCGAGTGCACATCTCCAGAAGAATATCGACAAGCTGGCAAAATCTATCATGGATCGGACCATGTCTAACAGAGTTCGATTTCTCCTTTCAGATACACTATTATACTGTGGTGTTCCTAGAGGAGTCTATTGGGAGAGAATCTCATTCTCTCCTAGATATATGAGAAACTCGTCAGAAAGATAGTCCCCTCCTCGATCAGATCGAAGATTTTTAATACTCTTCACAGTTTATTTTTCTACTTCATTTCGAAATCATTTGAATATTTCAAATAAATCTGACTTATGTTTCATTAGATAGACATATCCATATCTGGATAGATCATCCATGAAAGTGATGAAGTAAAAATATCCACCTCTGGCACTTATGCTCATGGGCCTGCATACATCAGTATGTACTAGGCCCAAGAGCTCAGTAGCTCTCTCATCTTTTTCGGTAAAAGGTGACTTGGTCATTTTACCAAGAAGACAGGATTCACAGGTTGGAAGTGATTCACAATCACTGACTTCGAGAATTTCCTCTTGAGTCAACCTGTTTATCCTGTTCTTGTTTATATGACCTAGCCTACAGTGCCATAAGTAGATATCTGATACACTATCTAATCTAGGGTGCTTGCTAGTAGAATAGACTACGTTAACAGGTTGTGATAACATATACACATCATTGTTCAAATGTCCACAAAAAATAATAACACCATTCATAATGATATTACAAACTTGTTTCTTTATTAAAATTTCATAATCATTTTTGGCCAGAAGGCCTACAGAAATGACATTTAAAAAGACATTGGGACAGAAATGACAATCATTAAGAACAATGGTATGGGACTCAAATATAAATTTCAAGATTTCTAATGCTAGAACTGAAACTGATCTTCCATCTTCAACGTTCAGGAACCTCTCGCCTTGCTCGAATCTCCTACTGACCTGCAACCCCTGTAATGAATTGCAATTATGGTAAGGGCTACCGGTATCCAATATCCAGTTAGTTATATCACAAATAGAGAAATTGCAAGGAATTATCGTATAAATACCTTATCCAGTAACAACTTGCTTCTTTCTCTGCCTGTTCGGATCCAGGGAGGCAATGTACTGAGGACAGTTCCTCTTCCAGTGCCTCCGCTTCTTGCAAAAGAAGCATTCAGCTTGACTCTTATCGGGCTTGATCTTTCTGGTCTGACCCTGCACTAATGTCCCAGCCTGAACTTGCATCTTCTTCACTTTCTTCTTCTTGTTCTTCTTTCCTTTCTTAAAGGATCGAGAACCAGAAGACGAACCTCCCACTAAGTTCACCGACTCCTTGTGGAGTTGGTGATCCTTCTCAAAGTTCTGAAGCAACCCTAGTAACCCATGATAGTTTACTTCAAGCTTTGTCATTTTATAATGAGTGAGGAATGGGAGATAAGACTTGGGCAACGAGTTTAGTATTGCATCTTTCCCAAGCTGCTCATGCAAGGAAAAGCCGAGCTTGCTCAAACACTCCATCAACTCGATCATGTACAATACATAATCAGTGACAGAGGCACCATCCCGCATTTTGACATTGAAGATGGCACAACTACTCTTGTGCCACTCCACATCATCGGGTGTGCCAAAGGCATCCTCCAACACTTGAAGCATGTCCTTTGGCTGAGTCATCTCAAATCTGTGACTGAACTCGTCGCTCATGAAAACTAGCATGATGCAATGCATCGTGATCCAATCACTGAGCCACTTCTGGTAAGTGTCTCTGACTGTTTCATGTGCATTGATAGCTGGCTCCTCAGATGCAGGATCCATTATAGGATCCGTTCATGCTTCAGGACTATCTTTAACTTTCGGTACCAGGTACCGAAGTTGGATCCCACCAACTTATCATTGTCCAATAATGATCGGAGTGATAGGAAAGTGGCCATATCTGCATAAAAAAAATCATAACCTAATCAATAATTGATTCATTAAACCTAAAGATTTAGATTTTAATCAAAAGGTTTCTCTCACTATTTTATTCGAATTGGTAGCCTCTACCACCAATTCGAGGAATTATCCTAATTCCTTAATGGGTACTAGAATCCACTTAGACTACACATAAGCCCAACTTTGGTTGGCCAACCCATGTACATCTAAGGGTAGATTCATAACCAATTATTTTTTTAAATAATTTCTAATAATTTTATTTTTGCCCCAGTCCCTAATCAGTAGGCTTTGGCCTCCATTGAAAAGGTCTGGTTAGGTCCAACCATTAACATGACCATACTTAGCTCATCTAGCCAATGAATGATTAGACCCAACTTTGGTTGGCTAACCTAACCACCATTTAGAAAGATACAATCAAAAAATCATATTATGAATGATAATTCCATCAGCCGATAAGCACCAGGCCTTTGGGCCTCCAATGATTATCCAATTGATGGATCCATTATTATCCACTTAATGGGAGGCTATGATCTAGTTATCACCATAACTATTTCATTTTAAGGACCTAATAATTTTAGAAGATTTAATTGATTTAGAGGATGAGGTCAGATGAACCAGCTTATCATGATCCTCTCACTGGCTTCACCAAGTCAGCTTAAGGGAGACCATTAAAAGGGCCAGTTTAGGAGCACCTAAATCAGTGACACTGATTTACCTAGCCGACATGGGTCAGCTCGAATAATCAAGTGATCTAATCAAAATATAATTTCACCAAGAGGCCAGGTAAGTTCGATCGGTGGGAGGATCTGCCAAAGCTTGCCTTAGACACCATCAGAAATGGCCAGGTAAGTGGGCTGCCAATTAAAAATCATCGGTCTGGTTTACCTTAGACACCAACTGGTTTAATTAGTTTCGATTAGATCAACCTAACAGTTCGTGCTAGACCGCTAAGCCAAGAATCAAGTCCATTTGGTTCTCGTTAAAGATATGGACTTGACCAACTACAACTATTGTAATTGATCTAGAGAATCTTTGACCTAATCTAAGACAATAATTGATTAGATTTAGTTAATTCTCTAATTAAGTATATCTTTAATCAAACCTTAGGTCTAACCCCATTAATGGACCTAATTCCTACTAACCCATTAACCCAATGTGTTATGGTTTGTGTCTTAGGTTCTTCAATTCACAATTCTAGAACCTAATCAAATAACTTCTTAATTCTCAATTAAGTTTTGGGTTGAGGGTTGGGGTTCGGCTTTTCGAAAATAATTTTCATATTTGTAAAATATTTTTATAACATGGTTCTACCAATCAAGTTGCATGTTTGATTCATAATGAAAATGCAAGTGAAATAAGTATGAAACTACTTTAGATCTAATCTAAACGGTTCATGTAATTGAAATAATTTCAGCTTTAAACTGCATAAATTTTTCAGACAAATATATGATGGTTCTTTGTGTGAGAATTATTAACAAAGAGATTTTATTTTGGATTTAAATATCTTTTAAATCTAATAAATTATAAATTTAATCTAGATCACATCTAACAAATTTATGATTAAAGATAAATCTACACGAACTAGGACAACCTTTGCACTGTAAGGGGTAAACCTTACAGCAGGACAACCTATAGTTTGTGATTGATCTAAAAATTTTAATTTTAAATTTAACAATCAGATTATAAATTAGATATAATCTAAGAAATAATCTAAGCATGTATTAATAATCATGTAATAAATAACTTAGGCTCTGATACCAATTGAAGGAACCAGATCTAGGGTTTCAGGATTAGATCTTGAAACTTTTTCAAGATCAGGCAATGAAAGACTAAAATAAATCAAAATTTATCTTATAAAATTAGAGAATCTCTAGATCTAATTACATGATTATTATATGATATTAAATCAAAAATTAAAATATAAAGAGCAAGAACTACATGTTGATCATATCAACATATTTCTATACTACATCTAATGTATGTAAAATATAATAGATCAGATATATTACCTTGCAAGTTAGACATTCTAACTTTACTGATCCAGACTTAAGGATGATGTTGCAAGCCGCACATGCATCCGGCCTCTAGGAGTCATCCACACGAGCCCACAAATCACGATCAAAAGTCCTGGTCCAGGAAATCAACACAGTATGCTAGTACTGTGCTCATCCTTCTTCGATGGTCGATCAGATGCCTCCTTTTTCTTGATTTGGACTCTTTCAAAGATGAGAAGTTTTAGATGAGACACTCTTAAAAAATTTACAGATGGAGGAAGGGAAGAGATGAACCCAGCAACTCTAGAAGAAGACCCTCTTCTTCTTCTCTTTGCTCTAACCCAAACACCTAGTTTTGTGTCTATTAGATCTCCACACCCCAAGACTCTTTCTTGATTCTTGGACACCCCAAAGGTCTCTTAATGCTATATATTCTACAAAAATTTCATGAAGAAACTAATTTCAAATAGACAGATATGAAGAGTCCTTGTCTAGGTCAAATACCTAGTCAAGGATTATTCAAACAAGGCAAGACAAGGGGTGCCCAACTCTTGGGTGTCCTCTCCTTCTTTTTCTATTGTGGACCATCAAAAAAGGGTGCATATTATGTGCCAAAAAAGCCACAAAAATTTCAAAAAAAAATTGGTTAAAATCAGTACCATATGAAAAGAGTTTTGGTTTCCTAAAACTTTATCTCATAGAATTTGAAATCCAAACTAATTCCTACTTTGACTTGGTCCACAACCACATTCCATGTAAGAGAGAAAAAGAGAGGAAGATTTTGGGCATGCATGAAGACTTGGGAGAGAGGATTTTGTCCCACAAAATAAGAGAGAGTGTGTGTGGGATAAGAGAGAGTGGGCGTGGGGGATAAGGTGGCGCAAGGTGGAATCCTAGTCTTACTAGGATTCAATCTATGACTTGTTCAAATTTGGTTTCTCAAATCAAATCAAACTAAAATTAAATCAACCTAATTAAAATAAATATTAATTTAATTAAAAATCTAATTTAATCAGATTAAATTAGATTTAAATCTGATTTAATTTTTTAATCAAATTAAAAATTAGGTTGACCCAAGTCCTATTTGAACTAGGACTAGTTTTTCCTTGCACTTGGCTTATCCAATAAACTAATTGGACTTGATTCAATCAAGCTCAAACTAAGTCTAATTAAATTATATTTAATTAAACTTAATCTCAGCCCATTGGCTTAATCAAATTAAATCAATTAGCAATCGAATTGCTAATCGATCCTCCTGCGACACTTGCACTAGGTTAAATGTCAATCGTATTGATTGTTTAACCCTAGAACGATTCTTAATCATTGATCAACCATCCGATCGGATCATGAACTCTAAAGTGTGTGACCTCATAGGTTCAAACCTAAGTCAGTAGCACAAAAATAAATTTTTGTACCAATTGAAGTGACCATCTAGCAATGGTATCTGACAGTCGGATAGGTCGAATGTGTAGAACAACATCCTTAGAACCCATGCGGATATAGTTTCTATATAATTCATTCCCTTGACCAAAATGATCGTAGGACACCTTAGAGTTCAACTGTCAACTCTGATCAGGTTGTCCACATTGTATTTCAAAATATCAAATCCATCTGATGGATTACCCTGGCCAAGATTTTGCTAAATTAAAATACAGCGACTCATTCTTCTCCAACTCTTGGAGTGGTCAATCCCATCTCGATCACACTCTAACTTTGCAAGTACTTGACTGTGCCTAGAAGCCTTCTATCATTGAATTAGAAATTCAGTTAATCCAGTACTAAAGCACAGTGAGTTGCTTGCAAGTTATTGAGGTGATCTCAGGTCTAAGGGACACTTATATCTACATCCCATCAGAAACATTCTTGACAGCAGAATGCTCTGGAGTTGGTCACGTTCATTGATGATGTACCCTTACATCTCACCTGTATGCCATACCAGTGTCTCCACAGTCCTTGGTTAAGAGGACAACCAACCCATATGGCCTACAGCGACCTATGCTCGATAGAGGCTGTCGTCCTTATTAGCAGTCTATCATTTGGTCATGAACAATTTTAAGGACTAATCGATAAATCCTCTCTTTATTGAACCTAAATAGTCCTAAGGACTTCATCACAACAACGAAGTTCATTACAAGATAAAAACTTGTGATGAAAATATCAAAAATATATTTTATTTATTAACAAATCAATTACAATACAAGGTTGCTCAACTACCAACAGATTGATGATTGACTTTTGAGATATATTTTTCAATACATTTATCTCGAAGGAAGCAATCTGTGCGCTGATCCATCTGGATCGATCACCGTCTTCATGATGATTCTATGATTAGGAGTATTTAGGAATTAAATACATATCTCTAATTCTTAATTCTTTGAGAATATGTATCGAAGTTAATTCCATGGATGATTCAAATTTTTTGGATATGGGTATAAGTGTCCCTCCGATCTGAGATCACCACGATGACTTACAAGCAACTCACTGTACTTTGATGCCGGACTACTTGAATTTTTAATTTAAGATCGAAAGATTTTTGGGCATAGTCAAGTACTTATGAAGTCAATGCATGAGTCAAGATGGAATTGACTACTCCAAGAGATTAGAGAGAATGCTTTATGTTTTAATTTAGTAAAACCTTGGCCAGGGCAATCCTTATGAGGAGTCACAGGATTTTTTAGATTGAGACACATAATGAATGTACTATTAAGAGTTGACAGCTTAAACTCTAAGTCATCCTAGCATCAAGGGTCAAAGGGATGAATTATAAGGTAACTATATCTAAATAGGATCTTGAGTGTTGCTTTGCATACATTCGGTCTATCCGGACGTCAGGCACCATTGCTAGATGGTTACTCCGATTGGTACAGAAATTAGTTTCTGTGCTATCGATTTAGGTTCAAACTTATGAGGTCACATACATTAAAAGTTCTTCTCCAATCACATGGCTAATTTGAAGAGTCTCAGTGGATGGAGACTCTGGTGAAGAGTCCTACTGGACGGAGACTTTGCTGAAGAATCCCACTGGATGGGGACTTTAGAGAAGAGTCCCACTAGACTTAGACTCTATCATTAATGGAGGATTAATTAGTGATTAACTCACTAATTAGCTTAATTTGATTGAACATTAAAGTCTGGATCAAGTTTGATTGAATTGGATTCAATCAGGTCAAGTTTGATTAGGTTATGAGATGACCTAATCGGTAAGAAAGAAATAATCCTGATTTGATCGGATCTATAGCTCAATCAATTTATTGATTTGATTAAATTTAATTAATATTATAGAAGTATAATTAGATTAGGTTCATCATATTTTATTTGGGTCTAATTGGATTGAGTTTAAAAGAAATCCAATTGGTTAAATTCTAGAGTCCCAAATGAGTGGGACTCTTTCCCTTGCGCCACTCAAATTATCTCACATTTTTTCTGACCATACAAAATTAGTTTGTGCATGAGAAAATCAAAAAATTACCCTTCTTTTATCACCCATTGAGGATAGGAATTTTTTTATTTTTATTTGAGTTCAAATTATTTTGAATTTCAACTTAAAACCTTATCCATATCCTTCCACATGTTGGCTATTTTTGAAAGGGCTCATTGTGTGTGAGAAAAAGAAGTCTTTTCAATTGATTTTCATGCTCAATTTTATTTGGTAAGTTTTTTTTTAAGTGAGATAAGGATAAAAAAAAGTTAGAGTCAAATTGAAGTTCAAAATGGTTTGAATTGCAATAAACTCCAGCCCTTATCCTGTCTTATCTGATTTGTGCAACAACCATAAAAAGGCCACAATTTTATGTGCCAAATAAATTGACCATTTTACCATGAGATATCAGAGAGAAAGAGAGTTGAAAATACTTCTTTTGGACATGATGTTTGGGTGGGTTTCTTTCTTTCTTGGTGTGAACAAAAGAGGAGACTGATCTCCTCTCGGGTGGCGACCTAGAACTATTCTAGAATTTTGGGTGAGAGAAAAAAAAAGAGAAGAGAGTCTTCATCAAATTTTTTTCACCATCCAGCATCCTCTTTGATTCATCTTCGATATTGAAAAGGTTTGAGATGATCAAAGAAAGAGATCAAATCAAATCTGCCATCAGAAGCCGACTGCACGAGCTAGCACTCCCACAGAGGGCTGATCGGTCTGAGAACTTCGTGTGGACCATCTATAGAGGTCAGATGCTTGTGCGGCTATGAGTGACCAGAGAAAACTTTTAGATCTATATTTTTAATTATGATGATCGACTACCCATGCTCAGGTATTGAGGTTGGAACCCTAGAAGTGATGGATTACATCTACCACTAATTGCTGTTCTTGTTCAAATGCTTGTAATATTAGATTTAGATTTTTATGCATAAAAATTTATATTATAAATCTATTTATAGAGTTTTAAGATCAGATCTTATGTATATATTTATAAATTAAATAGTTTAATCTAATATTTTTTACTAAAAATTTTGAAATATATGCATGAAGCCCTTGTGCGATCCTACAGTGACATTAGAGCCACGTTGCTTATAGCATGAATTTATTCTTGCATATAATCTAATTTTAATTATTGATATTAGATCTAAATAATTAATTTAGCATCTGAGTAATGTAGTAATGTGATTGGATAGATCCTCTTAGCCGTCCGATCATATGAGAAATCAGGGTATCACAATTCTATTTGCCCATTTGATGAGATCTCCTATGACGTATAGGGGTGCTACACGATCTTTTTCATAATGATGAACAATAAAAAAATTTTAAAATTTTATTTTAGATCTGAAATAATATATATTAAATCTAAAATTAGTATTTTGATCATTAGAGGATTGATTGTGAAAATATTTTATAAAATTAAAAACTATTTTCAAACACCAAATCCAAACCCATGTCAGCCCAAAATTTAATTGAGAATTAAGCGATCTAGATTTGAGAATCAAAGATCTAAGACATTAATTTTATAATTCATGGGTTAATGGGTTAGCTCGAGTCAAGTCCATTTAATTGGGTTACACTTAGGGTTAGAAATCATTGATAATGGATCATGTTAGTAATTGATCAAATCTAATTAAAAGTTAATTCTGATTGGATCAATTTTTTCTCTTGATCAATATCAATAGTTGTAGTTAGTCAAGTCCATATTTTTGATTAGACCAATATAGACTTTGATTATGGATCCATGGTCGAATCCAAGTCTATAAGTTGATCAAATTAAAAATTACTAACCAATTGGTGTTTAAGGTAAGTATGGCAGCTTTGATCGGTGGTCATTAATTTAGAGCTATTCGCATAGGTTGAACTATGTCGAGTTAATGGCATATCACTCCCATCGATCTCACTTATCTGGCCAATATGATAAATCATATTTTGATTAGATCACTTAATGATGGGATTGACCCATGCTAACTAGGAAATCAGTATGACTGATTTAGGTGTCCCTAGTTCAACTTGTCTTGAGTCTTTTTTATGACTTGGTGAAGTCAATGGGAGGATTCATGACTGGTTGGCTGGACCAATTTATGCCTGATCTTCTTTATTCTGACTTGGTGAAGTCAGTGGGAGGATTAAGATTAACTGATCAAGTTTCTTCTCATCTCTCAATTCAACCAATTAAATCTTCTAAAATTATTAGGTCCCTAAAATGAAATAGTTATAGTGATAACTAGATCATAGCTTCCTATTAAGTTAGATGATAATGAGTCTAACAATTTAGATGATCATTGAAGGTACCATATGCCTGGTACTCATCTGACTGTCGAAATTATCATTCATAATATATGAATTTAGTTATGTTTTTCTAATGATGGTCAGGTTGGTCGAGCCACACTCAGACCTGATTACTCATTTGTTAGATACACTAAATTCTGACATATTAATAGTTGGACCTAACTAGAACTTTCAATGGAGGTGTCACACACCTGCTGAAGAGGTGTCTGGGGCAAAATTGAATGCTAAAAATTATTTGATAAAATAATTGGTTAAGAACCTACTCATGGATGTACAAGGGTTGGTCGAGCCACACTCGGGCCCATATACAGTCTATGTGGATTCTAGTACCTACTGAGGAATGTGTAATTCCTCATATTGAAGATAGAGGCTATTAATTTGAATAAAATAATAAAAAAAATTTTAGACTGAAAACCATATCTTTAGGCTTAATCAATTCATATACTAATTAGGTTTTAATTTTTTTTTTATAGTTATGGCCACCATCTTGTCGCTCCGATCACTATTAGATCTTGATAAATTGATGGGATCAAATTTTGATAACTGGTATCGAAAGCTCAAAATAGTCCTGGAGCATGAATAGATCTTGTATGTATTGACAGATCCGACACCCGAAGAGCCAGCTCTGAATGTGTGTAGCACGGTTAGAGACACTTATCAGAAGTGACTCAATGATCGAGCTATGGTTCGTTGCATTATGCTGGCGGTAATGAATGATGAGTTTAGCCATCGTTTCGAGAATACTTAGCCACAGAACATGTTACAAATATTGAATGAGTCTTTTGGCACACTTGACGATGTTGAGAGGCACAAAACTAGTTGTGTCATCTTCAATGCTTGAATGAGGGAAGGAGTGTCAGTCACTGATCATGTACTGTACATGATCGACATGATTGAGCATTTAAGTAAGTTTGGCTTTCTCTTACATGAGCAGTTGGGGAAAAATGCCATTCTGAACTCTCTACCCAAGTCCTACCTCTCTTTTCTTACTTATTTTTGAATGACAAAGCCTGTGGTCAATTATCACGGTTTGCTGGGATTGCTGTAGAACTTTGAGAAGGATCATCAGCTCCAAAAGGAGTCGGTGAATATAGTGGGAGGGTCTTCTATTGAATGTCGATCTTTTAAGAAAAGAAAGAAGAATAAAAAGAACAAAAAAAGGGTGCAAAGTGCTAGGGCACCCAAACCCAGTCAGACCAAGAAATCCAAGTCCAATCAGAGTCAGGCAAAATGCTTTTATTGCCAAAAGAAGGGGCACTAGAAAAGGAATTATCCTCAGTACATTACCTCCTTGGATCCAAACAAGTTGAGAAAGAAGCAAGTTGTTGCTGCACAAGATAATTATATGATAACACCTTGTAATTTCTCAATTTATGATCCTACTACCTGGATATTAGATATCGAAAGCTCTTTTAATATTTGCAATTCATTGTAGGATCTACAGGTCAGTAGGAGATTTGAAGAAGGCAAAAAATTTTTCAATGTTGGAGATGGAAGATCAATTCCAATTATAGCGTTAGGAATTATTAAGCTTGTATTCAAGTCAAATATAATTGTTCTTAGTGAATGTCACTTTTATCCTTCTTTTTTATTGAACATTATTTCTGTAGGCCTCTTGGCCATGAACGATTATGATATTTCAATAAAAAAAATAATTTTAATATCATTATGAATGGTGTTAATGTAATGAATGGATAGCTGAACAATGGTATTTACATATTGTCACAACCTGTTAGTGTAATGTACACGTCCAGCAAATGCCCTAGAATTAGTGATGTCTCCGATATCTATCTTTGGCACTGTAGGTTAGGTCATGTTAACAAGAATAGAATAAATAGGTTGACACAAGAGAAAATCTTTAAAGTCAGTGATTATGAATCACTTCCAACCTGTGAGGCCTATCTTCTTGAGAAAATGACCAAATCACCTTTTACTGAAAAATGTGAGCGAGCTAGTGAAGTTCTAAGTCTCATACATACTGATGTATGTAGACCGATGAATATCAGTGCCAGAGGTGGATATCATTATTTCATTACTTTTACAGACGATCTATCAAGGTATGAGCACGTCTACTTAATGATGCATAAGTCAGAATCATTTAAAATATTCAAATAATTTCGTAATGAAATAAAAAAATAAACTGGGAAGAGTATTAAAACTCTTTGATCTGATCGAGGAGGAGAATATCTCTCTCTAATGAGTTTTTGATATACTTAGAAGAGAATGAGATTCTCTCATAATATACCCCTCCTGGAACACCACAGCATAATGGTGTATCAAAAAGGAGGAATCGAACCCTATTAGACATGGTTCGATCTATGATGGGCTTTGTAAGTCTATCAATCTATTTTTGGAGATATACACTTGAGTCAGCTTATTATATTTTAAATAAAATTTTATGTAAGTCTGTAAGTAAAACACCACATGAGATATGGACAGAGCGTAAGCCAGCACTCTCTCACCTTAGGATTTGGGGATATCTGATTTATGTCAAATGTCTGAAAGCTGCAAGCTTGGACCTAAGTCTGACAAGTATCTATTTGTAGGGTACTCAAAAGAAATCAAAGGATATTATTTCTACCTTACTGACGAACAAAAAGTGTTTATGAGTAATAGGACAATCTTTCTAGAAAAAGAGTTCCTTAGAGAAGGAACTAATGCCTTAAAGATTGAACTTGATGAAGTTCGATTGGTAGAAGAACAGACACAATCTAGTAAACCCATTGAGTTGGAATTGATTAGATCAAATTCAGAACTTGTTGTAAACATATCTTTAAGAAGATCCGATAGAGTACCATATTAATCGGATAGATACTACGATTTCTTAATTCAGAACGGTGATCCAATTGAACTCAATGAGAACAATAAGAATTTGATCACCTATATGGATGCGATGTAGAGGTCTGACTCTGATAAGTGGCTGGAAGCCATGAAATCCAAAATGAAATCCATGAAAGTCAACAATGTGTGGACATTGGTTGACCCACCTGAAGGGGTAAAATCGATAGGGTGTAAGTGGGTCTTCAAAAGGAAGAGGGGTGCAGATGAAAAGGTGGAGACCTATAAAGCCTGTCCGATTACCAAAGATTACCATCATGTTATGGTATTGACTATGATGAGATATTTTTTCCTGTGGCAATGCTCAAGTCTATTCGGATCATGCTTGCGATAGCAGCACATCTGGACTATGAAATCTGGCAAATGGATGTGAAAGTAGCCTTCCTAAATGGAGAGTTGGAAGAAGAAGTGTATATGATACAATCTGAAGGTTTCATATCCACAGATGAGTCAAAGGTATGCAAGCTTTGAGGTCTATTTATGGACTTAAGCAGGCATCTCGGAGTTAGAACATGCATTTTGATAAAGTGATCAGAACGTATAGCTTCATTAAGAATGGAGAGAAACCCTATATATACAAGTGGGTTAATAACTCGATAATAGTATTTCTTATTTTTTATGTAGATGATATTCTCTTAATTGAAAATGACATCCCTGCATTATAAGGAAAAGAAGGTTGTCATCTCAGTTCTTCATGAAGGACTTGGGAGAAGCATCCTTCATCCTTGAGATGAAGATCTATAGAGATAGATCTAAAAGGTTGCTTGGATTATCCTAGTCGACATACATTGATACTGTGCTGAAAAGATTCAGCATGGAGTATTTCAAGAAAGGCTATCTTCTGATAGGCCAAAAAATTTTTCTCTCGAAGAGTGATTGTCCGACAACTCCTCAAGAGAGAGAGCGTATGAGTAAAATTTTATATGCTTCGATTGTGGGATCTATTGTGCATGCCATGATATGTATGCGATCGAACGTGGTATACTCACTAAAGGTAGTGAGTAGATACCAGTTCGATCCAGATGAGAACCACTGGAAGGTCGTAAAGACCATCCTTAAGTATTTGAGAAATACTAAGGATCAGTGGCTTATCTATAGAGAATCTGACTTAAAATTTATGGATTTTACAGACTTTAGTTTTCAATCGGATCATGACGATAGCAAGAGCATGTCAGGATATATTTGTACCTTGAATGATAGAATAATCTGCTGGAAGAGTTCTAGGCAGTACACTGTGGCCGACTCTACTTGCGAGATGGAATATATCACGGCATCCAATGCTGTGAAGAAAGTTATGTGGTTACGAAAATTTATCAACAAGCTCGGAGTGGCACCCTTCCTTAATGGCCCTATCTTGTTGTACTGTAACAACACTGGTGTCATTGCTCAAGCGAAAGAATCGAAGTCACATCAATAGACCAAGCACATTATGCATCACTACCACCTGGTCTGAAAAATCATGGATCGAGGTGATATCGACCTTCAAAAGATTAATGAAAAGGAGAATCTGGCTGACCCATTAACTAAAGCCCTTGCGGTAAAGGAGTTCGAAGATCATAAAATAAAGATGAATATACGATACTATACCAATTGACTTTAGTACAAGTGGGAGTTGTTGGAAAATATATCCCAAAGCCAATCGTCAGTCTGTTGATGGTTATACTATTTGATGTAATTGTATATGAATTAATTAATAAAATATTTATTTAATAATTTTTATCATAAGTTTGTACGTCTTCTATATCAAACATCTGTATTATGATGAAAGTCCTTAGGATTATTTTAAATCGATAAAGGAGGATTTATCATTTAGTCCTTAAATGAGTTCACGATCAAATGATATGCTATTACTAGGATGATAGACATATCAAGTGTAGATCGTTGTGTGCCATATATCGTTGATCGTCCTCTTAATCAAGGAGCGTGAAGATGCTGGTATGGCATATAGGTGAAATATAGGAGTACATTTCATTGAATGTGACCAACTCCAGAGTACTCTGCTATCAAGAGTCACTCCGAAGGAATATGGGTATAAGTGTTCCTCCGATCTGAGATTACCATGCTGACTTACAAGCAACTCACTGTGCTTTGTTGTCGAACTATCTGAATTTCTAATTTAGGATCAAAAAATTTTTGGGTATAGTCAAGTACTTGTAAAGTCAGTACGAGTCAAGATGGAATTGATCACTCCAAGAGATTGGAGAGAATGCTTTGTATTTCAATTTAGTAAGACCTTGGCCAGGGCAATCCTTGTGAGGAGTCACAGGATTTATTAGGTTGAGACACATAATAGATATACTATTAAGAGTTGATAGTTTGAATTCTAAGTCATCCTAGCATCAAGGGTCAAAGGGATAAATTATATGGTAACTATATCCAAATAGGTTCTTGAGTATTACTTTACATACATTCAGTCTATCCGGATGTCAGGCACTATTGCTAAATGGTTACTTTGATTGGTATAGAAATCAGTTTCTGTGCTACCGACTTAGGTTCGAACTTATGAGTTACACACATTAGAAGTTCCTCTCCGATCACATGGTTAATCTGAAGAGTCCCACTGGATGGGGACTCTAGAGAAGTATCCCACTAGACTTGGACTCTATCATTAATGGAGGATTAATTAGTGATTAGATCACTAATTAGCTTAATTTGATTGAGCATTAAAGTCTGGATCAAGTTTGATTGAATTGGATTCAATCAGGTCAAGTCTGATTAGGTTATGAGATGACCTAATCAGTAAGGAAGAAATGATCCTGATTTAATCGGATCTATGGCTCAATTAATTTATTAATTTGATTAAATTTAATTGAGATTGTAGGAGCCTAATTAGATTAGATTCATCATATTTTATTTGGATCTAATTGGATTGGGTTTAAAAAAAATCTAATTGGTTAAACCTTAGAGTCCCAAATGAGTGGGACTCTCTCCCTTGCGCCACCCAAATTATCTCATACCTTTTTTCACCATATAAAATCAATTTATGCATGAGAAAATCAAAAAATTATGCTTCTTTCATTATCCATTAAGGATAGAAATTGGTTGGTTTTGATTTGAATTCAAATTGATTTGAATTTCAACTTAAAACCTTATCCATATCTTTCCACACGTTGGCTATTTTTGAAGGGGCTCATTATGTGCGAGAAAAAGAAATTTTTTTAATTGATTTTTTTATCCAATTTTTTTTGATAAGTTTTTCTTTAAGTTAGATAAGAATAAAAAAAAGTTAGAGTCAAATTGAAATTCAAAATAGTTTGAATTGCAATAAAATCCACCCCTTATCCTATCTTGTCTGGTTTGTGCGACAACTATAAAAATGCCACAATTTTGTGTGCAAAATAAAGAGAGCTTTTTACCATGAGATATAAAAGAGAAAGAGGGTCAAAAATACTTCTTTGAGGCATGAGGTTTGGGTGGGTTTCCTTCTTCGTTGGTATGAACAAAAGAGGAGACTGATCTCCTCTCTGGTGAGCGACCTAGAACTATTCTAGAATTTTGGGTGAGAGAAAAATAAAAGAGAAGAGAGTCTTCATCAGATTTTTCTTTATCATCCAGCATCCCCTCTGATCTATCTTCGATATTGAAAAGGTTTGAGGCAATTGAAGGAAGAAATCAAATCAGATCTGCCATCAGAAATTGACTATGCGAGCTAGCACTCCCGTAGAGGGTTGATTGGTCCGAGGACTTTGTGTGGACCATCTGTAGAGGCCGGACACTTGTGTGACTATGAGTAATCAGAGAGAACTTTCAGATTTATATTCTCAATTATGAAGATCGACTACCCACGCTTAGGTATTGAGTTTGAAACTCTAGAAGTGGTGGATTAGATCTACCACAAATTGTTGTTCTTGTTCAAACGCTTGTAATATTAGATTCAAATTTTTATGAATATAAATTCATGTTATAAATCTATTTATAGAAGTTTTAAGATCAGATCTTATGCATGTATTTATAAATTAAATAGTTTAATCTAATATTCTTTCACTAAAAATTTTGAAATACATGCATAAAATCCCTGCGCGATCCTACATTATTGACCACACTCCTTAGTTAAGCCTGACCCATCGTTCACAAATAAGTGCAAGGCCATCATTGGGTCTCTCACCTAACAGTTATTGGGTCCAACCCCATTCTTATTCTGGAGCAACTCTTTACTAATAGAGTGGTTGCATATTTTTGGTGCAACTGAATCACTGTAACCAGTCAAGAACAATCAACACCAGTAGCACGTCCGCACATCTACAATGGTGGAAGACCTATGGATTTAATATTTATGAAGAGATTTAAGTTTGGATCTCATCTAATCAGTCATCATATAATCGATCTAATTGGCATGGGCTAAACCAAAATGCCAAGCAATCTTATTGAAGACTCAATCTTTCAAATTGGCCAAATAAGTGAAGATCAGTGGGGGTCCCCCAGTTGTTTTTCTTAGACACTAATAAATTGATTAGGTAAGCTAACAAAATCAATTAAATAACCATATCTCAATTACCTCCCTTAAATAAATACCAATAGGTCGATTGGTCTAAGTAGGTTAACTCAAGCGAATCAGGCTCAAGCCAACGAGCCGAATTAGGTCCTTAGGTTAATCGATTCTACGTATGAAATTTAATTGATTTGATCAACAATAATTGCATGATCATTTAACTTAATTAATTTAATCTTAATCAATATTTGACTTGATTTGATCAATTACTTAATTGAATTAGACCCATAATGTTCAAATCATAAATCTTAGATGCAATCCAATTACATGACCTAACTTTTGAATTTTTCATAACCAAAACCGTCATGCACAAACATAAATTTGAGATTTCAAAATTAAATTTTAGATCTAAATTTTTTATATAAAAGATAAGTTTTAAATCATAAAAATAATTTTTAGATTTAATATATAAATATATATCTCATATATGCATGTAAAATTCAGATCTAAATAAAATTTAGATCAACACATGATATCATATATCTCATATACTAATAATAAATTATATTGAAAATAATTTTATGATCTAAATATATAATCACATATCTCATATACAAATTATAAATCAGATCATATTAAATTTTAGATTTATGCATGCATCTATATATCATATGAACTAGAAACCATTCTAGATCAAAATTCAGATCTATGCATGCTTTGACATATCAATCATATATACTAAAATTAAATCTAAAATAAAATTTTAGATTCAAAATATTCATCTATATATCTCATGTATCAAGAAAAAATCATATTTTGAAACTCTTTTCAAAATATGTATGTTAATTTCATGCATATGAAACCCGTGGCTCTGATACCACTGTTGGAATTCATATATTGGGGCATGCATGTGTGTTTCAAAAATTTTATTTTTTAAATATTATAGTAGAATAGTAGATTAAAATACTTTTAATCTATATCATGCATGTATAAAATATAAACCACAAAGATCTACTTCATATGCTGAAATTGAATATATGCTAAAATTTAACATGTGATCGAATCACATACTTGTTTCGTTATTTCTTTCTTCAAATCTGGATCTAAAAGAGAAGAGGCTCTCTCTTAGCCATGCAAGTGCCCAATGTCTATGGGTATCCACTCAGGATCAGTCTAGAACAGCCCTCTTAAGATTGAATTTTTTTTTCTAAGAAAATTCAGCTTGCGAATTTGAACGAAGTCTGGATCGCGATCAATTCTTTGATCTCTTTCCTCGCTCTTCTACTTCTCTTATTCTCTTACCTTTCTTCCCTTGAATATGCTACTACCAAGCACCAGGAACTAGCATAGGAGGTGGACGCCCAAGGCCCTTATGGGCGTGAAGAGGTGGGAGCCCAAGAGTGGGGTATGTGGGATGCCCAAGGGAGAAGAGAGGGAAAGAGGAAGAGAGGGTGTGGGGTCTTCTAAAGGGGCATGGGGCTTGTTAGTTTGGATGCCTAGAGACCTTAGGACAGGCCTCTTTAAATAGACATAAAGATTGAATCCTATTCAATCTCATAATATAAGTCCTACTTATATTAATTTTTCTAATAACTTAAGTTATTCAACTTCCTTTAGCAATCTTTTTAGGTATCAACTCTTGAAGCCCTTGCACTCACATAAACACACCCCAAAGTGCACCCAAGAGACACCCCATAAAGGATCTACATGTCCTCTAAAGATGGGACATACCCAACTTGATCAAATCAAGGTGGCGCCCCAACTTAACTATCAAGAAAATTAATTAGGGACTTGCACTCTTAATTCATTTGATCCAAAACCTTAGACATCCAACAATTGAAGTCTAATAAATCTAATTTATTTAAATTATTAATAAATAATTAAATTTAAATTATCTTATCAAATAAAAAATTCAAACGTAAAGAGAAAATTGGGTCCAACCATATAATAGCAAGGTTATCTTGAACCCAATCGGGTTTCTTTAAACCCAATTGTACTTTATAAGTCCAATTGCTAATTCCAAGCTTAATCTCTTTGTTGTGTGACCCCATAGGTTTAATTCTATTTAGTAGTGAGATATACAATGATTTCTATCAAAGTATCATTGAAACTCTTTTCAATGGGTCGGAATAATTCTACTCTAACTCATCAAGAATTATCGATCCAGAATAATCCTAGTGAGCTCCCACAATCCACTAGTTATATCTAGCAGATATAGTGGCAACCTAGTAGAATCAAAAATAAATCTCAAGGCATAGTTAATATGTGATTCAGTCTCTCTATCGTGAGTCCCAACTAGATGGCTAGTCATAGATAAATCGTCAAATCTCAACATCAGTCATATAATAGATTCGATCAGCTCAAGTCTAATTATGATTTTTATAAAATTTTTTTCCATCAATCAAACTACTGTGGTCACAGACTCTCAGACTTAGCCTCTTAAATTTTATAGGACTACTCTCTATCAAGGTTGATAGATCCCATCTTGATGCACATCCTACTCCTACAGTGGACCAATTATCGCCAACATCTACTATAAAGGCTCATTGAGATCCATATTTATATGTCAGTCAAACTCCAGCAGCCTCACTATAAGCAGTAGTATCATTTTAGATCAAAAAATTATTCACACAACTACAGCATCGAGACAATCACTGACGATCGAATAGAAATTCAAGTGATCTCTCGTACAGTGATGCTCAGTACTAGTTCTCTAACAACTACTCGCACTCATCGTCCAGTGTCTCTACACTATAGACTAGAGACTCATCATTTCGAAGGAAGCAATCTATGCATCGATCTATTCGGATCGATCACCATCCTCATGATGATTCTATGATCAGAAGTATTTAAGAATTAAATACATATCTTTAATTCTCAACTCTTTGAGAATATGTATCAAAAGTTAATTTTATAGATGATTCAAGGACACATCACACTTGAATGAAAAATAAACTTATCTTTTTATTGATCAAATCAATATATTAAGTATAAAATTATATCCTAGATTTATTACAATGTGTCAGCCATATTAGCTTCTAGGACATACATCTAACAAACTCGAGTTTCAACGACTAATTCTGCAGAAATTTCAAAATTGCACAGTCTTCCTTCTAACGGCTATTTTTTGGATTCCAATGACTAGAAATGACTTTTTGTGGTTCCATGCTATGGTTTATTATCTCCAACAACTATTTGAAGTGACAAGATAAGAGAATCAAAGTAAAAAAGCAAAAATCAAGTGAAAAAATTCAAAAGGCATTGAAAAGAATATTCAATTCTCAACCACTTGAAACATCAAATTAAGAGATTTTCTTCAGTAAGAAAGCAAGCTCATCCCTCCAAAGGCTTCCATAAAAAAAGAATCTCAAGCTTCAATGACAATCATTTACTCATTAAAGGAGTTTTATTATTCTATTATTCTTTTTTTCATCTTTCATTATAACTAGCTTTAATAAGATTTTGAAGCTAGGGGATAGACCCATCCATGCCTGAAAATTGGATTGTAAGCTAAGAGTTGGCTTGGTGTAGGTTATGGTTGGTGATTAGGTGTAAAGCCAACTGAGTTTTGGATAGTGAGCTTGAAAAAATTGTCTAGCTGTAATCTTAGACAGATTATAGTAAAATTTTCAAGTGGATCTTGAGAAGTGGATGTAAGTGCTGGGGGAACCAAACCACTATAAAAATTATGGTGTTTGCTTGCTACTTGCTTGCTCTCTAGCTCTTCATCTCTCTATATTTTAGTTTACTTAATTACATAATTTTCAGTGCTCTTCAATACTTCACTATTTTGCAAAAACAACACATATCTTATTTAAATTTTTGAAAATTTAATTCACCCCCCCTCTTAGGTTGTCTTGCTGAGCAACAAGTGGTATCAAAGTCCAATACTCACTTATATTTGATCTAACGATCAAGAGTTAAGATCAAATGGCAATCCAAATGAGCACATGTCTTACCGAATGAGTGATAATCGACCAACCATCCATCTTTATCAATGGAACAAATTATACTTATTAGAAAGCACGCAAGCGCATTTACATTCAAGTATTTGATTATTAACTTTATCAAAGGCTCACACACTCCCACAATCAAAGTAGATGGTAATGATATTTCTAAATTCGAAAAGAATTGGGATGAGCATGATATGAGAATAGTAGAGTTAAATACTAAAGTTATGAATGTTCTATATTGTGCATTAGATTTCAATGAATTCAATAGAATCTCTACATGTGCATCAGCTAAAAAAATTTGAGATAGATTAGAGGTCACCCATGAGAGTACCAATCAAGTTAAAGAGTCTAAAATAAATATGCCTGTACATAAATATGAATTATTTAAAATAGAGACAAATGAATCTATTTCTAAAATATTTACTAGATTCACTGATATTATAAATGATTTGAAAAGCTTGAGAAAATCTTACACTAATAGTGAGCTTGTTCATAAAATTTTTAGGTCAGGAGACTTGGAAGGCAAAAATCACTGCCATTCAAGAAGTCAAGAACCTCAACAAACTACCATTAGAAAAACTCCTTGGGTCTTTAATGATTCATGAGTTAATTATGAGGTAAAATATGGAGGAAGAAATCAAAAAGAAGAAGACTATTGCACTCAAGATAATTACCTCTAAGGATGATGAAAGTGAAGAGTCCGATGAAGAAGAGGAAGAAGAAGACTTAGCTTTGATCGCGAGGAAGTTTAAGAGGTTCATGAGGAAGAAGAAGCAAGGTTTTATAAAGAAGACTACAAAGGTGAACCAAGCAAGGATAAGGAGAAAGAAAAGGAGAAGGAGCTACCCATTTGTTTCGAATACAAGAAATCCGACCATTTAGGATGGACTGCCCTCTTCTCAAGAAATCATCCAAAAAGTTTAAGAAGAAGACAATGATAGCCACTTGGAGTGATGTGAGGACTTTACATTTGATGAATTATAAGATACATTTTCAGAACTTATGACTGAATATAAGAAAATAAGTTTGAAAAATAAAGAATTGAAAAAGCTAAATCTTGCACTTACTCATGAAAAGGAAAAGATTTCTAAAAAACTTGATAATTTTTGAAAATCAAAAATTGAATGATGAACTAAAGAAAATTAAATCTTTTATAGAAAAATTCACTTATAGTTCTAAAAAATTGCATATGCTTTTGAATGAACAAAAAGCTATCTTTAACAAGGCTAGATTGGGATTGAAACCTCAAAACAAGCAAAAATTACTGAAATTTTTTTTTGTTAGAGCCTCATCAAATCCTATTTCAAATGTTTCATGGTTTTGCTGTAGAAAAGTAGGCCATAAATCTTATACATGTGATTTTAAAAAATTAAATAAAAGTATGGTTAAAATGGTTTGGATTCCAAAAGAAACCATAAGAACTAATCCTAAAGGATCCAAGATGACTTGGGTACCTAAAAATCTTAATTTTTTTTGTAGAAATATCTTGCAGCCCATGAAAGAAATAGACTTTGGTATCTTAATAGCGGCTGATCAAGGCACATGATGGGTGACAAATCACAATTTGTCACTTTTGAATCTATGGATGGAGGAGTTGTTACATTTGGAGACAATGAAAAGGGACATATCATTGATATCGATAATATCCATATTACTCCCTCCATCTTTATTCAAAATATTTTATTAGTTGAATGATTGAAACATAATTTACTTAGCATTAGCCAATTTTGTGATAAAAGATTTAAAGTAATATTTGAGTCTTTGTTATACATTGTCTCTAATCCCAATGATAATGGCATCATGTTCATTGGATATAGATGTGACAATTGTTACGATGGATCTAGATGATCTACACATGAAGAATGGTCAATATCTTGTTGCAATGGATGTCAAAGTCAATGAGACTAGTTGGTTGTGGTATCGTAGATTAGGTCATGCAAGCATGGATTTGCTATCAAAACTCACTAAGAGGGATCTTGTCAAAAGCTTACTAAAAATTAAATTTTGAAAAGAATTAAAATTGTGATGCTTGTTAATTTGAAAAACAAACTAAGAACTCTTTTAAATCAAAAGGCATGGTTTCAACATCTAGATCTTTAGAATTACTTCACATGGATTTATTTGGACCCAATAGGACCACAAGCTTAGGAGGTAAGAAATATGATCTTGTAATTGTAGATGATTTTTCAAGATTTACTTGCATAATATTTTTAGCACAAAAAAATGAAGCTTTTAATACATTTTCTAAATTTTATCGCAAAGTTTCAAATGAAAAGGACACATCTATTGTATGCATTCATAGTGATCATAGCATCGATTTTGAAAATTAGTATTTTAAAAATTTTTATAATGGTAAAAGAATTGATCATAATTTTTCTACTCCTAAAACATCTTAACAAAATGAGATGGTAGAAAAAAAATCATACCTTAGAAGAAATGGCATGCACAATATTATGTAAAAGCAATTTATCTAGATATTTCTGGGTGGAAGCCATCAACACCGTATGCTATATTGTAAATCATGTATTAATTTGATCCATTTTAAAGAAAACCCCATATGAACTTTGAAAAGATAGAAAATCAAATATTAACTACTTTTATATTCTTGGGTGTAAATATTTTATACTTAATAATGGAAAAGATAATTTGAAAAAATTTGATGCTAAGTTGGATGAGGATATCTTTTTGAGATACTCCTCATCAAGCAAGGCATAAGGTCGAGATTCATGGGAGGCTCCCCGTGCATGAGCAAAGGTCCTAATTAAGTAACTACTTTTCTATCAGTTTTCTTAGACACTAATTGATCAATCAATTTTAATTGGTTTAGCCCATTGGTTTCGGCCACCACTGATTGTAAATTGCAAACCAATTATGTATTAATGATACACCCTTCCTCAAGAGTCATAGTGATTCATGATGATCACCACATGTATCCATGAAAACACCCTTTTGATTATATCATAATCCAGATTTGATGATCCCATGTTCATGCTTAATTTATTTGGTGGTTTTACATCATCGATCTTTTCTCATCCTAGGACAATCTGCTAGTATAACAGATTATGTTAGGACAATCTTATATTAGGATGATCCAAGATTGATTTTAAAATATAATTTTATATTCAATCAAATTATATTAATTTAATAGCATCCATACAATCATAAATCACATCAAGATTAGTCTCCATCTATGAACGTCATCTCATACATGAACATAACTAAGGCAAAATTCAGATCTAATTAATTCAGGTCATATGAACATTAGATAAGAATTCTAGATGCATGAATATAAGAATACGAAATTTTTTCATATCTTAAAATAAGTTTAGATCTAGAAAATATTAATATGAACATTAAGCAACTAAATTTTAGATTTGAAAATAGATTTTCAGATCTTAAAATCCATCTATCGATCAATCAAAATCTGATTTTAAGATTTGAAAATAATTGCACAATCAAAAATCATTCTCGATTTCAGTTCTTAAAAATGAATTTTCAGATCTGAAATCAATCCTTTAAAGAGTAAAATTTAGATTTTTAGATCATGAAAATAGAATTTCAGATCTGAAATCTTGATCCCAATCTTGCAATGTAATGATTGCTCTGATACCACTTAAAGAAAACACCATCTCATGGCGATCCATATGCATGCTGAATTTTAAAAATTTTATTTAAGTACAATAAAAATATAAATTTTATATTTAAATAATTTAAATCTAATTAGATCTAACCTAACAAGCATGCATAGATATCACAACTCATAATTAGGAACCATTACATCTACAAGATCTAGATCTATTTTAATAAAAATTTGAAATTTTACTTTTGCATGGATTGATCTTCACCGCGATCTAAAAACTGTGGATGTCTCTTGAGATTTTTTGGAGCCGTATAAGCATCCGACCTTTACATGTATCTACATAGGGCTAATCTTGATTAAGAGAGACTTCGAAGATCACCAGAGTGCTAGCTCTCTTGCAGATCTTTCTCCCTTCAAATCAAATCTAATTTCTTCTTCTTTTCTTCTTAAGAAAGAGGAAGAAGATGACGAACTAAAGAAAGAAAGAGGAGGAAGAGCACCCTCTTCTTGTTGGGTGGCACCAAGAAAGAGAGAAGGAGGGTGGGCAGCAAGAGAGAGGGTAGAAGGATCTCTTGATTGAATTATTAGGGCATACTCACTGTTAGGTCCTATTTATAGACCCTAATTTCTTATCCAACTAAGTTATCAATTTGAATCAAATTCAAACTTTGAATCATATTTGGATAAGGAGATAAGAGAGCGAGAGGAGAGAGAACCTTAGAGGGGGCGTGCCAACCCTTGGCTGTGCCCTCTCTCTCCCTTCTTTTATTACACGCACGCCCATATGAGAAGAGGGGCATCGGCCCCTTATTTCTTTTGGTCAGTGCTCCATCATATGGCATGTGAGAGGAGAGAGAGTCCTAGTCCAACTAGAAAGTCCTCTCCTAACCCTAATTATGTTGGTTCTAAATCAAATTAAAATAGGTTTAGCTAAATCCTTATTTGACTAGGAATAGACCCAATTTAGAATCAAATTAAATCCAATTTAATTTGTATAAAATCCACTCATTAATTAAATAATCAAATCAAATAATTAATAATTTATTCAATAATAATTGCTTATTGTTCTTCCTTTAACTCACTAACCCTTAGCTAATCCTCTTTTGTAACTCTTACAACTTAGTCCAATCATTAATTAAATTGATAATTAAGTTTATCTTTGAATCAAATTCATGATTTGATTATTCGATCAAGTTAAATTTTTTTTTGTATGTGATCTCATAGATTCTATTCTGTTTGGTAGTAAGACATATTATGATCTCCATCACAAATATCATTAAAACCTTTTTCAATAGATTGAAACAATTCCAACCCACCCATCAAAAATTATTGACCATCAATAAATTCTCATGGATCTTGCTATCCACTAGTGATGTCTAGCAGCATGTAGTGACAATCTAGTAGAATGAAAGAGTTTGAACCTCTAGATATAGTTAATGTGTGTTTCAGTTCTTCTATCGTGAGTCCTGATAAGATGAAAATTATAAAAAATTTGTCAAACCCTATCATCCGTCATATTTAAGATTTAATTAACTTGAGTTCAACTCGTGATTTTTCATGAAAATCTTTTTCCATTAATCACATCGCTGTGGTTATAGTCTTAAAAACTCAGCTTCATAAATCACATAGAACTACTCTTTAACTACTAAGTTCGATAGATCCATCTAAGTGTGCACCTTATTTCTATAGTAAACCTACTATAGCTAACATACACCGTAAAGACCCACATGACTAGGAGATCAAGTGAATGTGCAATCAAACTACAGCAATCTCACTCTAAATAGTTGAGGCACCACAGGTTAAAGAACTATTGATACAACTACAGTATCGAGAAAGTTATTGACGAATGAGTAGATATCTAAATGACTTCTCAGATGGTCACACTCAGTACTATTATTCTCTAACAACCATCTGCACTCTTATTTAGTACCTTACATTGTAGACTCGAGACTCGTCTATCCTAAGAAAAGTGATCTGTACACTAATTTGATCAGATCAATCACCATCCTTATGATGATCTATCAGTTAGAAGCAATCTAGAAATTAACCATTAATGATATATGTCTCAAATTCTTAACTCTTGAGAATATGTATCATCATCTTATTAATTTCTTTGACGATTCAAGGATATATAACAAGATTGATATAAAAAATTATTTAATTTTATTAATAAATAATTATGTTAAGTATAAATTTATGTCCTAGAAAAGTACAATATGTCAGTTAGATTGATTTCTAAGGCGTACATCTAATAATATATATATAGCTCTCTTTCAAATGACATCTTTTCTCTCTCTCATTGGCAAAATACAAGATATTCTCTCTCCCTCCCTCCATCTCTTATAGGCAGAAGCTCCTCTCCCTCTCTCTCTCATCGACGTAAATATCTATCATTCTTTCTCTCCATCTATCTCTTATTGGCATAACTCCTCTCATTATTTCGCTTCCTCTCTCTCGTTGATGTAAATACCTCTCATTCTCTCTCTCTCATTGGCACACCCAAGCTTTCTCTTTCTCCCTCTGAAACTCTCTCCCCTGTCTCTCATCAGAACCATGACCTATCCTCTCATTCTTTCTATCCCTCTCTTCTACCTCTCTCTCTCTCTCTCTCAGGAATCATCCACTTGAGATACCTCCTCTCTTCTCGTCGGTTATTGAAATCCTTTGTTCTCCACTTCTTGAGTGCAAGATATATCTTAACTATTATTACTTTATTAGAGACTAAATATTTTATTGAGTATATAAAACATATATGACATTTCAAAAAGTAAGTGTGAAATAATATATAAAATTTTATAATATAATTTCTTTAGCTATAGATTATCAGACAACTTTTTAGTGATAGTTTTTTGCTCATAATTAATATTCTACATAAGCTAGTAGTTGCATATTTTAATAGCTAGTTTTTTTTATTATGGATTATATTTGATATGAACCCTATATTAATATAGATGAATCCTTTTTATATTATTAGCCTTCATATCTATTATTAGTGTACATTGTATTGAGAATGCTTATAATCCCCTTCGAACATTATATCATCTTGGCTTGCAGAAGTACTAAACTAGTTTCAATATTTTATGATTTATCTATTAAGTAGAGATTCTTTGATTATAAAAATCCACTCATAGTTTAATTCATCAGAGAGTAGATGGTTGGACTTTGGAATTTTGATTCATTGGAGAAGAATTATACTACATACTATGCTCTTTGATTGTATTTACTCTCATACTATAATCTGAGTTAGCCAAATGTCTATTATTAGTAGGATATGGAAAAGAATCATATGTAATAACTTTTTAATTGCATTGCTTGGATAAGAATAATATTTATTCAAAAATATTATTTTTAAATGGAAAGTGAATAACTACTTTTATCTATGTTGTTTGGTAAAGTTATTTAAATATTATCAATCAGGTTGGAACTTGAGACTTATTAATTATATAATTTTTTTAACATTCAACAATTATGTTTATATTTGTTGGAATGATAAATGATAAACTTTTAGCATGAGCTGTAGTTTGAGATACCTCAAATGCATGTTGAACTAGATTATGGTGATATTTTTGAAATTATGAGGTTTAAAAAATAATTTGTCTGGCTATATCTTTGATTTTTTTGCCATACTATAGCACTTCTTTTTAATAGTATGCATCAGTAAAATTAATATATGCATTTGAATGCTACTTATGTTAGCTCTATTTCATTGGTAATAATTATATCGAATTACATATATGATAGACACAGAAAGTATGTACGATGATAATGTAACAGGCGACTTTAGCACACTAGGTAGTTTTATAGGGGGAGAAAGTAACGTAGATGATTATATTTCACATGATGATACTCCCAAGTCATTCAATACTAATCATGTAGAGAGGGCTTCTAAGGGAGTAGATTGTATTGACTAGACTCCAAACTCAGGGAACATTGAAAATTTAGTATTGCATGAAGGCATGATCTTCAATATTCAAGAAGAAGCAATGAAAGTTTACAACTAATACACATACAATAAATGACTTAGTATTTAGAAGGGATCATCTTATCGATCCTCCAAGGGTTAGAAAATCATCAAACAAGAATTTACATGTTGTAAAGAAGAGATATATGTCTAAGACCAACATGTCGGTTGATCGGTAAGATTGTGTAGCACCTACAACACCGTGCAAAGAAGGACATGTTGGGTTCTGGCCATGCAGTGAAAAGTGATTTTTAAAAATTTTAAAATCAAACAAGCCAATAGCTTTAACATATAAAACTATCGAGCTGAAATCCAAACCCTAGAATCACCTTGCTGATATCGATCAAAACAAAACAAGTATGCAAAAAGGATAGAATTTTTACTTTCACCAAAAAGATAATGTGGCACATTGGTGATCTCCATGAGACTCCAAAGTAGAAGTCCTCCAATGGTGATCCACATGAAAGTTGGCCAAGGTCCTTCCTAACTGGTGCGCCGCTGCAGCTTGTCTTCTCAAGAACACTACTGGCTTCGAACTCAAGGAACGATCACGTCAAAGCTCAGTCGCCTCCAAACTTGCCACTAGGATCATGCCAAGAAGATATTCTTCAAATGTCTTACAAACTAGGATTTGATTTTTGGCTCCAACACATGAAAGAACCAAATCCTAAGGCACACTAGCAACACTTGCTAATTCTCTCACCACATTTCTTGCAACTTTTACCGCTCAATTTCTCCTTGTCTTTTTCTCAAATTTTTTCCAAAATTTTTTCTCTAATTTACATGCTACTTATCTCTAGTTTTAACTCAAAATCCCAGCAGCTAGGCTATGTGGGATGTCCCATATATATAAGGGACCAAGAGACGTGTCATGGGACCAAGGGGTGTCAACTTTTGGTGCTCCACTTTCTCATATGGTGAATAAATTCACTATATGGAATTATGGTGCAAGAGAGCCTTCACACAAAAGGACTCTTCCTCTTCTACATGTCATAAAAATCTCATTAAAATTTGGCAACAAATCATAAGAATTCTGATTGATCATTTAAGGCAACATGGTAAGATAAGAGTCTTCATGAAGAAGGACTCTTCATTTTCACATGCTAAAATGAGTGGGGTGGCATTTATTTTTTGGTGTAGCATCTAGTGGGTGCAGAGAAGTCCTTCTCCACTTGAAATTGTTTCAATTTGGATAAGAATCTAATCAAGATAGACCCAATCTCATTAGGTTAAAGATAATTGGTCTAGGTTAGCTCAAACACTTTGATCTAAACTAATTTAAGAATTTGGGTTAATAGAATGTGCTAGCATATCAAATTAACTCTTAAAATTTATATTAAACTCTAATTAAATTAGATCAAGACTAAATCTCAAAGTGTGTGATTCATTGGATTTCAAATCTAGCCAGCAGTGGATCAAGACTTTCAACATAACTCTAATCCGATCAGATTAAGTCACCCGAAGAGTTCCAATCAACTAGGACTCTCCTTATTTGATTTCAGAATTAAACTCTTTTAATTCTGAAGAGTTCACAAGTCAAGATTGATATTTAGTAATGTATCATGACTATTCAAAAGATTTAAAATTTTAGTAAAAAATTATCAAAATATCTTTTAGTAGCAAGTTACCATGTAATTCAATTTGTCTGTCAAACAATATCCCAGATGAGTTGTGACATAAAAATATGTCAAACCCAATCACTTATCTTTATGTATCTTGATTAAAATATGATGATTTAGTTGATGATATATTAGAAACTCTTTTCTAATTATCATCCTGCTTGGGTTAAAGACTTTCAGAATCACCGACCTATGCGATCATATAGGATGTTCGCTCCCCTTATTAGGAGTGACTGATCTCTTATTGATCACTCATAATCTCTATGCATATTTTACCACATCCAGAATACCCCATACAAGGATCAAAGAACCAAGTTAGGAAGTGAACCAAAATATGGATCTATATACACAAGGTACCATGGCGATCTCAAGTCAAAGGATCACTTACACAACTCCCACTAGAGAATCATTAGTTGACATGTAAATAAGACTCCATCTAATATTCTCTCGTAGGTTTATTCAGTGAACTCATTCTCTAATGAGCACTTATATTCTTGTATTAGTGTCACCACATAAGTAGTTGTGAGATCAACCACCCTCATTTCTGAGCATACATAGGACATGCCAGTCTTACCGATATCATTGATCTCCGACTCAATGAACCAATGACTAAAAATATTTTAGGTCATAGCTATTAAAAATTTAGGTCTCACTGGCGTGATCTCATCATGGTACTAAAATCATTGCCCTGACCTATGGAGTTCATTATAATCTTAAAATAATAAGATGCAGCATACAATGAATCAAAAATACCTATTTTATTAATAAATTAGTGTCAATTACATGAGTTTGAAAGATAAATTACAGAAAATATCCTATCACATCTCGTATGCGATTGGCTTGTAGGGCATCATTCTTTTAATCTCCTACTTGCACTAAAGCTAATCACCCTTGTACTTGATACCCATGCTATCAAGGTGGCATTCAAACTGCTGCATTGACAAGACCTTAGTGAATGGATCCACTATATTATTCTTGGTGTCAACTTGCTCCACGATCATATCGCATCTTTCGACTATCTTCTGAACGAGGTGGAATCATCTTAGGATATGCTTGGATTTATGATGAGATCTTGGTTCTTTGGCTTGAGCAACTGCTTCAGTATTATCACAATAAAGAGACACTGGTTGTTCAATCTCTGGAACCACATCCAATTCTGTGATGAATTTCTTCATCCAAACGTCCTTCTTAGCAGCCTCACCAGTAGCAATATACTCAGCCTCAGCGACTGAGTCAGCAACAGTTTGCTGTTTGAAACTTTTCTAGCTTACTGTACTACCATACAAAGTAAACACATACCTAGATATAGATTTGCTATCATCCGGATCAGATTGAAAATTAGAATCAGTATAACCTTCTAGTTTTAAATCAGATCCATCATATATTGAAAAAATATCTTTGATCCTTCTCAAGTACTTGAGTATATTTTTCACAGCTTTTCAATGATCCTCCCTAGGATTAGCCTGAAATTTGCTTACAATACCCAAGGCATAAGCCACATTAGGCCTGGTACATAACATAGCATACATAATTGATCCTACAGTAGAAGCATAAGGAATAGAACTCATTCTATTTCTTTCTTTAGGCATCTTAGGAGATATCTTCTTAGAGAGTTGTATGCCATTACCCATAGGCAAGTAACCTCTTTTACTTCCCTCCATATTGAACCTCTTCAACACAAGGTCAATGTACTTAGATTGGGACAAGCCTAGTATCTTTTTTTATCTATCCCTATAGATCTTTATACCTAGTATATAGGATGCCTTACTCAAGTCTTTCATAAAAAATTTTTGTGATAGCCATGTCTTGACCAATCACAATATTGGGATATCATTCTCAATGAGCACTATGTCATCCACATACAAAATCAAGAAGATAATAGCACTCTCACTAGTCTTTTTATACACACAAGGTTCATCTACATTTTTGATGAAGCTAAACGATTTGACTATCTCATCAAAACAGATGTTCTAGCTCCTTGATGCTTGTTTTAATCCATAAATGGATCTATTTAGCTTGCATACCTGATTTACTTTTTCACTAGAGATAAATCTCTCTGGTTGAGTCATATAGACTTCTTCCTCAAAGTTTCCATTGAGGAAGGCAATCTTGACATCCATCTCCCAGATCTCATAGTCATGGTATGCTGCAATAGCAAGCATTATCCGAATAGACTTGAGCATGGCTATCAGTGAAAAGATTTTTAAATAATCAACACCTTATTTTTGTTTGAAATCTTTTGCCACCAGCCTATTTTATAGGTCTTTACCTGGCCATCTGCTCCAATCTTTCTTTTGAAGACCCATTTACGGCCTATTGGGGTCACATTCTCAGGCACATCAATCAAAGTCCAAACTTGATTAGTATACATGGAGTCCATTTCGAATTTCATGATATTGAGCTATTTGTCAGAGTCACTACTCATGACAGCTTCCAAATAGGTCGTGGGATCATCATTCTCAATGATGTGGGATGTATTATTATTCTCAATGACAAATCCATATCTGAGTGGTACATTATGCACTCTACTTGACCTTCGAAGAAGAGGTGTGTGTAGTGACTGTGCCTCAACAATAGGCATATCTGGTTGAGAACTATTTTATGAATCTTGGATAGATTGTAGGTTTTGAACTTCCACAAGTTCAACAGACCTCCCATTGCCTCCTTCTTGGATAAATTCTTTCTCCAAGAAAATGACATGCCTGCCAACAAATATTTTTTGTTGAGTAGGATTATAGAAGTAGTATCCTATACTTTTCTTGGGATAATCTACAAACCTGTATTTTTCTGATCTAGCATTCAACTTATGTCCATCAATATTTTTCACATAAGTCGGGCAACCCCAAATCTTAAGATACTTAAGATTGGATCTTTTTTCTTTTCATATTTTATATGGAGTACTAGAAATAAATTTAAAAGGCACTTTATTTAGGACATACGTTGCGGCTTCAAGAGCATATCTTCAAAAAGATATCGAAAGATTCGTGAAATACATCATGGACCGTACCATATCTAATAAGGTGTAATTCTTTCTTTCTGTAATTCTATTTAATTATAGAGTATAAAGAGGTGTTCATTGAGAGAGTATTCTATTTTATTTTAAATAATCAGAAACTCACTAGACAAATATTCTCTTCCTCGATCTGATCGAAGAGCTTTAATATTTTTATCAATTTATTTCTCAACCATTCTTTGATACTCTTTAAATTTATCAAAAATTTTAAATTTATATTTTATTTAATACACATCTAAATCTAGACCTATCATCAGTAAATGTAATGAAATAAGAGTATCCACCTCTAGATTGAGTTGATATTGGACCACAAACATCAGTATGTACAAGATCAATATGTCACTTGTCCTTTCTTCATATCCAGTAAATAGTGTCTTGGTCATTTCTTTTATGAGACAAGATTCACAAGTTTCATATGATTTATAATCATAAGGATCAAAAAATTTATCTTTGTATAACTTGTTAATTCTTGACTCATTTATATGGCCAAGTCGGCAGTACCAGAGGTATATGATATTTATATTCTCTCTCTTTCTTTTCTTCATATTATCAATATGAAGTACTTTATCATTTAGTGAAAGAAACAAAAGATCATTATCAACAAAAGTACTTCTATAATATTCATTAGAAAAATATATAGAACAACCATTATTCTTTACTTTTATTTTAAAATCTTATTCCAATAACAATAGTATAGAAATAATATTTTTAATGACATTAGGGATATAAAAATAGGTCATGAGTTTTAAAATTTTGCTTGAAGGCAACTTTAAAATTTTGATTCTTATGGTTTTGACCTGAATGGACTCTCCACTAGCACCGAACAGCTTGAAGTCACCTTTATTTAGACTCTTTATTTTCTGTAGATCCTGCAACGATTTGCAAAGGTGTGAACCATAGATGGTATCTAATACTCAAAAATCTAAAAATAAAGTATTTAATGATAAGTTAATTTGTATCATATACAAATCTTTGGCAATATTTGCCGATTTCACAGTTGCAAGGTATTCTTTGCAATTCTTCTTCCAATGGCCCTCATTGTCACAGTGATAGCAAGTACCTTTGGAGGAGACCTTTTTTGCCTTCTTCTTGGAGATGTCAGCCTTACGGTTTATTTTTTTCTTGGAATCCTTCGTTATCTTCTTCTTATTGACTCATCGACAAGAAGAATCGGAGCCTTTTCACCCTTGAAATGGCTCTCTGCTATTTTCAACATGCTCAGTAGCTCTGATAGGCTAATGTTGAGTTTGTTCATATAATAATTTATGACAAACTGAGAAAAGAAGTGAGGGAGAGATTGCAGGATCAAATCCTGGATTAGTTCAGCTTCCATGGCAAAGCTTAGCTATCCCAAATGAGTGATCAAATCAATTATCTTCAGGACATGCATTTGCACAGAGGTGCTTTTAGTCATGTAGGTATGGAACAACTGCTTTGATATCTCATATCGAGCAGTTCGATTTTGTTCCTCATATAACCCCTTAAGATTAAGGAGTATAGAGGAAACATCTATATCCTCATATTATCTCGGAAGCTCGTTGCTCATGGAGGCAAGCATGATGCATTTGATAGTCACACTATCATCTTTCTACATCTTGTATGTGGCCCTTTCCTCTTCGAAAGCATCAAGTGAATCTGGTGCAAGTGTATCCAGAATGTAAAAAATTTTCTCCTGAGTGAGAATAATTCTCAAGTTTCTTAATCAATCCACGTAGTAATATCCGATCAATTTGTTTGCATCTAGTATGCCTTTAAATGACAGTGAGGATGCGATATGTATAGTTAATCTATAATAACAAGAACATAATATAAGCGGACAACTCATGATGACATTCACAACTAGATTAAGATTTTTATTTATTTGTATCTCCCACTATTTTATCGAACTTCATAACCCTCAAGTATGAAAATTAAGAAACATACTATATTTCTTAATGGGGTTGAGATCCCTATTCCTTATAAATATCTTGTGGATAGCATAACAAGTATTCATGAGTTCAAGAGTAGGTGACCCTTTACTAATTGTACCTCTATAATTCTCAACATTTTTCTCTCTGACCTCTAGATCATATAGAGCCTTATGGATAGCACAACAAACTATAGTGTTCTAGTTAAGTTGATTCTTCAAATCCATACGGTCATACTTAAACAATGCTGTCCTTGTGGATAACACAACAAAGTAACATTATTCAAAATATACCATAAGCATCAAAATATACTTGGTCAATATCATATCAATTTCTATAGCAAACCTTGTGGATAGCACAACAAGCTCACTAAGATCTTGACATACTTTATTGACCAAGTTTGAAGGAAGGTCCTTATAATGTCTACATTACTAAACAATTTAAGTTCGAAATTCAATAAGACTAAATTGGCCAGGTTAGTAGGTGGGAGGCTCCCCGTAGCTATTCTAAGACCTAATTAAAAAAATCATCTTTCACACTTTTCTCGATACCAATTAGTCAAAAGAATTTGATTTTTGATTTGAAAATAAATCCCGATATTACTACTTAATATAATTTTTAAGAAGGTTTTTGAACTGATTTCAGCACATCCTAACTACGACTCCATAAAATATACTTTATATATTATGCAATTGGGCATGTAATCACAAATCACAAAAGCAATCAAATAATTATGACAAAAATTATATAAGGGTGCACTTCAAGTCATAACATATGATAAGCAAAAATTGAAATAATAAAGCAACCCTTAATCATATTAGGCATGCATTGTCCTTAACCATGAATCGATTTAAGCATCACACACTACCATGATAATATAAATTTTAAATTATCATAAATTTATAATTTTAATAACTAAAATTTAAAAATATGGTACATATAAAGTCAAAAATAATTTTTGATTTTAAAGATCGATGCTAAAAATCGAGGCAATATTCTTGGCAATATATGAACAAGAATAATTCTATGCTACTACTTTACATTTGTTTAATCGAATCAGATAAGGATGGCTCTAATACCACTGTTGCATTTTGGCTACACAGTGAAAAGTGATTTTAAAAATTTTAAAACTAAACAAGTCAATAGCTTTAACATATAAAACTATCGAGCCGAAACTCTAACCCTAGAATCACCTTGTCGATATCGATCCAAACAAAACAAGCATATAAAAAGGATAGAATTTTTACTTTCACCAAAAAGATAATGTGGCATGTTGGTGTTCTCCATGAGTCTTCAAAGTAGAAATCCTCCAATGGTGATCCATACGAAAGTTGGCCAAGGTCCTTCCTAACCGGTGCGCCGCCACAGCCTTGTCTTCTCAAGAACACTGCCAGCTTCGAACTCAAGAAACGATCACGTCAAAGTCCAGTCACCTCCAAACTTGCCACCAGGATCATACCAAGAAGACACTTTTCAGATGTATCACAACCTAGGATTTAATTTTTGACTCTAATATATGAAAAAATCAAACCCTAGGGCACACTAGCATACTTGCTAATTCTCTCACCACCCTTCTCACAACTTTTGCCACTCAATTTCTCCTTGCCTTTTACTCAAATTTTTTTTCCAATTTTTTTTTCTGATTACATGTTAGTTATATCTAGTTTTATTCCAAAATCCCAATAGCTAGGTTATGTGGGATGTCCCATATATACAAGGGACCAAGAGACGTGTCATGGGACCAAGGGGCCTCCACTTTCTCATGTAGTGAATATATTCATCATGTAGAATTATGGTGTAAGAAAGTCTTCACATGGAAGGACTCTCTCTCTTCTATGTTCTATAAAAATCCCATTAAAAGTTGGAGACAAATCATTTGAATTCTGGTTGATCATTTAAGGCAAAAAGGTTAAGATAAGAGTTTTCATGAAGAAGGACTCTTCATCTTCACATGCTAAAATGAGTGGGGTGGCATTTATTTTTTGGCATGACATCTAGTAGGCACAAAAGAGACTTTCTCCACTTAAAATTATTTCAAGTTGGATAAGAATCCAATCAAGATAGATCCAATCCCATTAGGTCAAAGACAACTGGTCTAGGTTAGCTCAAATACTTTGATCTAAACTAATTTAGGAACTTGGATTAATACAATGTGCTAGCATATCAAATTAATCCTTAAAATTTATATAAAATTCTAATTAAATCAGATCAAAATCAAATCTCAAAATGTATAACCCATTGGGTTCCAAATCTAGCCAGTAGTGGACCAAGACTTTCAACATAATCCTAATTCGATCAGATTAGATCACTCGAAGAGTCTCAATCAACTAGGACTCTTTCTAATTGATTTCAAAATTAAACTATTTTAATTTTGATGAGTCCATAAGTCAAGATTGATATCTAGTAATGTGTCATGACTATTTGAAAGATTTAAAATTTTGATAAAAATTTATCAAAATACCCTTCAGTGGCAAGTTACCATGTAATTTAATCTTTCAATCAAACAACATCTCAGATGAGCTGTGGGTATAGAAATATATCAAATCCAATCACTTATCTTTATGTATCTCAATCAGAAGATGATGATTCAGTTGATGATACATGAGAAACTCTTTTCTAATTGTTATCCTGCTTTGGCCAAGACTTTCAGAATCACCAACCTATGAGATCACATAGGATGTTCGCTCTCCTTATTAGGAGTGACCGATCCCTTATTGATCATTCACAACCTCTATACATATTTTACTACATCCAGAATACCCCATACAAGGATCAAAGAACCAAGTTAGAAAGTAAACCAAAATATGGATCCATGTATATAAGGTACCATGATGATTTCAGATCAAAAGATCACTTACATAACTTTCACTAGAGAATCATCAGTTGATATATAAATAAGACTCCATTTGATGTTCTCTCACAGATCTATTTAGTGAACTCATTCTCTAATGAGTACCCATATCCTTATATTAGTGTCACCATACAAATGGTTGTGAGATCAATCATCCTCATTTCTGAGTATACATAGGACATGCCAGTCTTACCAGTATCATTGATCCCCAACTCAATGAACCAACAACTAAAAATATTTTAGGTCATGGCTATCAATGATTTAGGTCTCACTGGCGTAATCTCATCATGGCCCTAAAATCATTATCCTGATCTGTGGGATTCATTATAATCTTAAAACAATAAGATGCAGCATACAATGAATCAAAAATATCTATTTTATTAATAAATTAGTGTCAATTACATGAGTCTGAAAGATAAATTATAAAAAATATCTTATCACATTCGTATGCGATTGGCTTGTAGGGCATCATTCTTTTAGGACAGAGCATTCACATTGGATATAAAGAAAAAATATACATTAGAAAGAATAAAGTTGGTTAGTGGAAGGTCACAATACTTCATGATATTCATAATCATGAGCTCATTCACAGTCCATCGAAAACTCACTTCCTCTAATCACATAGAAAGATCATCGCAAAAAAAAATTATAGAATTTTACATAAGCAAAATATTTCTACTCAACAAATCATGGGGGCTATCTCATAATTATATAAAGATATACAAAATGTAAGCTTTACTAAAAAGGATCTGAATAACCTTAGAACCAACCTCCAAAAATAGTTATTGAATATTGATCGAAAATAATAATTGATTATTTTCAAACAGGGCAATCTAAGAATCCACCCTTCTTTTATGCCATCCAATTAGATGCTGGTAATAGCATGCAAAATATTTTTTGGATTGAAGGGAGGTCAAGATTGTCTTACCAATACTTCATTGATATGGTGACATTCAACACTACATATATGCGAGCAAATGCAGCATGCCTTTTATACCATTTGTTGGTGTCAACCATCATATATAGTTCATTCTATTCAACTGTATACTTGTGTGAGATTAGTGCACTAAATCATTTGTTTGAGTCTTCCAATCTTTTCTAGAGATACTGTATGGTAAGCATCCAAAATGCATATTAATGAATCAAGACTTAGCAATGAAAAAGCAATTGAGCATATTTTTTCTAATACCATCTGTTGATTCTATAAGTGGCATGTCCTAAAGAATATCAGAGAACATCTGTTCATTCTTTTTAATACAAAGGATGGGCTCAAGGAAGTTATTCAGTATTACATCAATGCTTCCATCTCTCCAGAGCAATTTGAGCATCATGAGGACGTGTTTATCAAGTACTGCTTCAAGTCTAGTGCCTAACTTGATCACCTGTTGAGCATATGAGATCAATGGGTGCCTGCATACTTTAAACATATATTCTTCACTTCCATGTCTACAACCCTTCATGTGAAAGTATACGCTCATTATTTATGGATTATGTCAATAATCACATGAATATTTTTAAATTTGTTACTTGGTAAGATAGTCTTGGAGAGCAGATATGACTGAGAGGATGAGGAGGACTTCCGCACATACCATGTTCAACCAACTTTATGATCAAAGTACCCAATCAAGAAACATACTTTTGAAGTACATACAAGAAATATATTCAAACTTTTTATGGAGCAACTCAAAATGACCATAATATATGATGTGGAGGAGGTCAAGAAGTACAAGTTATATTATGCAATTGAGATTGATGCTTCAAATGAAAATCAGATTAAGAGAACACCATACTATGTAATGTGTATCATGTTGGATGAGAAATTTTTTTGCTTGTGCCTAATGTTTGAATTTAGTGGTATTCTATGTACTCATATATTAAAAGTTATTATTGCTTTACGAATTTCATATATCCTTGTATATTATATATTAATGTGCTGGACTAAATCTATGAAGGAAGGAGGTGCTAATACGGCACAAAGGCTAGAAGAAATTTAGTAGGACTTGACATCGAGAATTAAGATTCAATGGGCTATACAAAAACCTTTTAAAATTAGTATATAATGGTCGTACCTTCTGTGAAACATATAATCTTGTTATGAATAATATGAAGCCTATCATCGTAAAAGTTGGTACATTGAAAAAGATGTTAGTTAATCCGATTGCATGCAACATAAAAATTTAAACACAGTGGAAAGAAGAGAAATCAAACTATTTTAATTCAAGCATGCATGCATGAGATCGCATCTTAAAACACCAAGATCCCTCATAGTTAAGATTAAGATAAGAATAAAATAGAGAGAAAGATTTGATCTTCACCTTGCGTGGATAGATCTTCCTTGCGATTTGATGATCCATGGATGTCTTAAAGATTTCTCTGAAGCCACACATATGTCTGGCCTCTATGGGTATCCACACGAGGCTAATCTGATTAGAAAATTTTGAACTCATTAGAGTACTAGCTTCCTTACAAAGATTGCTCCTTGAATATTGAATATTTTTTTCTCCTTCTCTTCTTAAGAGAATATTAGAGAACTAGAGGAAGAAGAGAGAAGAGATGGGCATTGAAGCTTGGGCATCCAACACCTTGGACATGTATATGAGAGAAAGAGGGAGGAGCACCCAATCTGATTTCAGTGCTCCCTTTCTCTTCTCACACACAACCCACCATGGCATTTTCTCTTATTTTTAGATCTTAGGAGGTCCTTGATTGAACCCCTACTTTTCTCCAATGCATGAACTCTTCATGCTGATTTTCCTACATATGAGACATGAGAGGAGGCACCCCCTTTAAAGCCATATCTCAATCCCAATTCAAATCAAATTCAAACAAGATTTTGGATAAGAGACTTGGGGTGCTAGGACTCCTTAAATGGAGTGCCACCCTGATGTACAACATCATGTAGAAGTAGCCGATCAGATGCCATATGTGGGTCCAATTACACAAGCAAGAGCCAAGTTGGTGACCTCGCTCGCTTGTGTAGAAGTGTGATGTTGGTGTAATCAGACTTGACGAGAATTAAAGGGGCTATCACAAGTTTGGAAGGTTGTTCAGAAGCCACTATCATTTTTTTAGCAATAAGAAAGGTCAAGTTTAGAAGGATGTTCAGCAGCCACCATCATGTTCTTAGCAGCAAGAAAGGCCAAGTTTAGAAGGATGTTCAGTAGCCACCATCATTTCATTAGCAGCGAGAAAGGCCAAGTTTAGAAGGTTGTTTTGTTATTCAACAGCCACCATTATTTCCTTAATAGCAAGATTTTGTTATGAAGTTATTTCCTTTATTGAATTGGCCTTATTTTACGCTATGTTAAGCCCTAATTTCATCCCTTCTCATATCTATATAAAGGGAGGTGGCCCTATGTATTTGCATGATTCAACATTGGAAGGAAAAAAGTGCTGTTGAAGTTTATTCTCATCTAACCCTAGTGTTAGTGGTGAATTAGATACCCAGAACTTATCACTCTCATCTTCCTTTCTTGAGTGTGGCATTCTAACCCCTCTGAACTAATTGTAGCGAAATTCTTATCAATTAGGTTTCAAAGGTTCTTCTTTTATTTCTTATAAATCAACCCTTGTTCTTAACACAAGATGATTAATCAGACCGAGGCACATTAGTTTGATATCAGAGCTTAGTATGATAGATGACAACCCTCCCAACGTTCCAAGAGGACTCTCTCTGGAACAAGCTCAAATCATAGGGATCCAGCGATGTCAAGAAGAGATGATGGAGCAACTCAATCATCTAACGTAGGCTTTTAAGCAGTTGGTAATGCTTCCACCACCACCACAGCAGTGTGGCCATCCAGCACCATGGTGAGTTGATCGTGATGATGAGGAGTATGACAAACCTGGAGTTGACGATGGCATGGAGAAACATCCACGGTAATGGCAGCAGCGAAGGGGTTCAGGAGACAATATTAAGTTGAAGATCCCACCCATTAAAAGAACCAGCTCACCTGAAGAGTATCTAGAGTGGGTGCAACATGTGGAGAAGGTCTTTGAATGTCAAGACTATTCTGAGATAAAAAAATATAAACTTGCTGCCCTTGAATTCACTGATTATGCTAATTTTTGGTAGGAGAATGTGAAAGCTCAGCATAGGAGGGGATGGAGAAGAGGAGATGCAGAGCTGGAGGCTTATGAAGTGGATCATGGAGAAGCGATTTGTCCTTGAATATTATAAACAGGAACTGTACATCAAGTTACAAAGTTTGAGGTAAAGGGGCATGTGCATTGAGGATTATGTCAAGAAATTTGAGATGCTGATGAAGAGGTGTGATTTACGAGAACCTCAAGAATAGATCATTGCAAGGTTCTTAAGAGGCTTAAATAAGAAGATTACTGATATGTTAGAGTTGCAATCTTATGTGTTCCTTGATGATGTGATCAAACTTGCTATTAAGGTAGAGAAACAATGCAAGCATGGTGCAAACAAGCTGAGTAAGACCACCAACTCATCTTCTTTATCACCATGGTCCATCTCCAAGGTAATTCCAAAATAGGCAAAAAATGGTGATTCCAGCAAGCAAACCACAGATGTGGCCAAAGAAAAAGAGAAGGTAGGGAATTCGCAACCTCCCAAGCGAAGCCGAGGCATCAAGTGTTTTAAGTGTTTTGGTTACGATCACATAGTCTCTAAATGTCCAAACAAGAGGGTGAGGTTCATTCAAGAGTCACAAGAAAAGATTGAAAGTGCATATGAGGTTGTTTTGGAAGAGATGGAGGAAGATTATGTGGAGTTTGCAGATGAAGGAGAGCTGTTGGTTATTCACCACAATCTGAATCTATAGGTCAAAGTGGATGATGAGTAGTGTGAAAATATCTTTCATACCAGGTGCACCATCCATGATAAGGTATGTGGTGTTATCATTGATAGAGGTAGCTGTATGATAAATACTTAATTTAAGTCATTTAAAGCAAAAAATTATATTTAATTTATTTTATTTATTAAGAATTTGATGCTTCTTCTTATGTTTTACAGGAAAGGTGATCGTCGATACAAAGAGTCCGATTCGCAAATCAAAAAGACTCAAGTTTGAAGAAAATTAGACTTAAAATAAAATTAAAATAAAAGAAGGATGCATACGGTATTATAGAAAATGAAGATACTATGCAAGGAACCCAAAAGAATATAGGCATCATTTTAAAGAAACAAAAGTTTCTTTTTGTAAATCAAAAAGTAGCATTTCCTGTTACGCGACGGTGAGGGCACGCGGCGGTGCGTGTGCGAGTGCGGCGGTGTGCGAGCATGGGCACGCGGAAGGAGCGCACAGGCAGACGCGCGGGTGCGGCAAGGCGGGCGTGCGGGTTCACAGGGAGTTTTTGCTGGCGGATGCAAACAGATGAACAGATGCTCATTAAAAGAAAAAAATATTGTTGGGAAATGTGTCCCAAAAAGCCAATCGTCAAGCTGTTGACGGTTGAGCAACCAAGTATTGTAATTGATTTGTTAATAAATAAAATATATTTGACATTTTCATCATAAACTTTCATCTTCTAATGAACTCCGTTGTTATGATGAAGTCCTTAGGACTATTTAAGTTCGATAAAGAGAGGATTTATCGATTAGTCCTTAAAACTGTTCACGACCAAATGATAGGCTGTTAATAAGGACGACAGCTTCTATCAAGCATAGGTCGCTGTAGGCCATATGGGTTGGTTGTCCTCTTAACCAAGGAGTGTGGAGACACTGGTATGGCATACAGGTGAGATGTAAGGGTACATCGTCATTGAACGTGACCAACTCCAGAGCATTCTGCTGTCGAGAATGTCTCTGATGGGATATAGGTATAAATGTCCCTTAGACTTGAGATCGCCTCATTGACTTGCAAGCAACTCACTGTGCTTTGGTACTGGACTAACTAAATTTTTAATTCAGGGACGGAAGGCTTCTAGGCACAGTCAAGTACTTGCGAAGTCAGAGTGTGATCGAGATGGGATTGACCACTCCAAGAGTTGGAGAAGAATGAGTCGCTGTATTTCAATTTAGCAAAACCTTGGCCAGGGTAATCCATCAGATGGATTTGATATTTTGAAATACAATGTGGACAACCTGATCAGAGTTGACAGTTGAGCTCTGGGGTGTCCTATGATCATTTTGGTCAAGGGGATGAATTATATGAAAACTATATCCGCATGGGTTCTAAGGATGTTGTTCTACACATTCGACCTATCCGGACGTCGGGCACCATTGCTAGATGGTCACTTCGATTGGTATAGGAATTTGTTTCTATGCTACCGGCTTAGGTTTGGACCTATGAGGTCACACACATTAGAGTTCATGATCTGATCGGATGGTTGATCAACGATTAAGAATCATTATAGGATTAAATAATCAATACGATTGACATTTAACCCAGTGCAAGTGTTGCAGGAGGATCGATTAGCAATTTGATTGCTAATTGGCTTAATTTGATTAAGCCAATGGGCTGAGATTAAGTCTAATTAAATATGATTTAATTAGATTTGGTTTGGGCTTGATTGGATCAAGTTCAATTGGTTTATTGGATAAGCCAAGTGCAAGGAAAGACTAGTCCTAGTTCAACTAGGACTTGGGTCAATCTAATTTCTAATTTGATTAGAAAATTAAATCAGATTTAAATCTAATTTAAATCTGATTAAATTAGGTTCTTAATTGGGTTAAGACCTATTTTAATTGAGTTGATCTAATTTTGATTTGATTTGATTTGGGAAACCAAATTAAAACAAGTTATGAGACAGAATCCTAGTAGGACTAGGATTCCACCTTGCGCCACATAAACCTTCTCCACGCCCTCTCTCTTATTCAACGCCAATCTCCACTTACTTTGTGCGACAAAAGCCCTCTCCCAGATCTCTCCCACATTCACAAAAGGTCTCCTCTCTTCTTTCTTATATGGAAGGTGATTTGGATCAAATCTAAAAGGAATAAGTTTGGATTTCGAATTCTATGAGATAGAGTTTTAGAAATCCAAAACTCTTTCAATTTTGCACCGAATTTATCCAAATTTTTTTTGGAATTTTCATGGCTTTTAGGGTTTATATTATACACCCTTTTTTGATGATCCATGCACGAAAATATGGAGGAGGTGCTCAAGAGTTGGGCGTCCCTTAACTTGCCATGTTTGGATAAGCCTTGACTAGGTGTTTGATCTAGACAAGGACTCCATCATATCTCTCTATATAAGATGAGTTTCTTCGTGAAATTTTAAGAGGAGATAGATATTTGAGATACCTTTCTGCCATCCAAAAATCAGAGAGAAATACCTTTGGGTCGTAGAGATATAAAAGATGAAAGTTTGGGTGTCTAGAGAGAAAAACGTGAAGAAGAAGAGGGTCTTCTTCTGGGGTTTTTATTTTCATATCTTTCCTCCTTCCATCTTGAGTTTCCTGAGAGCGTCTCAGATCTGAAACTCCTCCTTCTACTTTTCATCTTTGGAAGAGTCCAAATCAAGAAGAAGGAGGCACTTGATCAACCATCAAAGAAGGATCAGCGCAGTACTAGCATACTGTGCTGATTTCCTGAAGCAGGACTTCTGATCGAGATTCGTGGGCTCGTGTGGACGACTCCTAGAGGCCGGACGTGTGTGCGGCTTGCAACATCATCCTTAAGCCCGGATCAGCGAGGTTAGAGCATCTAACTTGCAAGGTAATAGATCTGATCTATTATTTAATACATACATTAGATGTAGCTAGTATAGAAACATGTTGATATGATCAACATGTAGTTCATACTATATTTATATATATTTTAATTTTTGATTTAATGCTATGTAATAATCATGTAATAGGATCTTAGATCTAGAGATTTTCTGATCTTAAAAAATAAATTTTGATTTATTTTAGTCTTCCGCTGTATGATCTTGAAAAAGTTTCAAGATCTAATCCTGAAACCCTAGATCTGGTTCCTACAATTGGTATCAGAGCCTAGGTTCTTTATTACATGATTATTTATACATGCTTAGATTATTTTTTAGATTAGATCTAATTTATAATCTGATTATTAAATCTGAAATTAAAATTTTAGATCAATCACAAACTGCAAGGTTGTCCTGCTGTAAGGTTTACCCCTTACAGTGCAAAGGTTGTCCTAGTTTGTGTAGATCTATCTTTAATCATAAATTTGTTAGATATGATCTAGATTAAATTTATGATTTATTAGATTTAAAAGATGTTTAAATCTGAAATAAAATCTCTTTGTTAATAATTTTTATACAAAGAAATTATTTAAAGTTGAAATTGTTTCAATTACATGAACCTGTTTAGATTAGATCTAAAGTAGTTTCATGTTTATTTCACTTGCATCTTGATTATGAATCAAACATGCAATATGATTGGTAGAATCATATTGTAAAATTATTTTACAAATATGAAAATGATTTTTTGAAAAGCCGAACCCAACCCTCAGCCCAAAACTTAATTAAGAATTAAGAAGTTGTTTGATTAGGTTCTAGGATTGTGAATTGAAGAACCTAAGACACAAATCATAACACATTGGGTTAATGGGTTAGTGGAAATTAGGTCCATTAATTGGGTTAGACCTATGGTTAGATTAAAGATGGACTTAATTAGAGAATTGACTAAATCTAATCAATTGTTGTCTTAGATTAGGTCAAGGATTCTCTAGATCAATTACAATAGTTGTAGTTGGTCAAGTCCATGTCTTTAATGAGAACCAAATGGACTTGATTCTTGGCTAAGCGGTCTAGCACGAACTGTTAGGTTGATCTAATCGAAACTAATTAAACCAGTTGGTGTCTAAGGTAAACCAGACCGGTGGTTTTTAATTGGGAGCCCGCTTACCTGGCCATTCATGATGGTGTCTAAGGCAAGCTTTGGCAGACCCTCCCACTGATCGAACTTACCTGGCCTCTTGGTGAAATTATATTTTGATCGGATCACTTGACTATTCGAGCTGACCCATGTCAGCTAGGTAAATCAGTGTGACTGATTTAGGTGCTCCTAGACCAGCCCTTTTAATGGTCTCCCTTAAGCTGACTTGGTGAAGTCAGTGGGAGGATCATGATAAGCTGGTTCATCTGACCTCATCCTCTATATTATTTAATCCTCTAAAATTATTAGGTCCTTAAAATGATAAAGTTATGGAGATAACTGAGTCATAGCCTCCCATTAAGGTGTTTGATAATGAGTCCATGAACTCAATAATCATTGCAGACCCAAAGGCCTGGTGCTTGTTGACTAATGGAATTATCACTCATCATATGATGACTTGGAAGTATCTCTCTAATGGTGGTTAGGTGAGCCAACCAAAGTTGGGCTTAATCATTCGTTGGTTAGATACACCAAGTATGATCATGTTAATGGTTGGACCTAACCGGATCCTTACAGTGGAGGCCAAAGCCTACTGATTAGGTTTCTGGGGCAAAATTAAAATTACTAGAAATTATTTAGAGAAACAATTGGTTATGACCCTACCCTTAGATGTACATGGGTTGGCCAACCAAAGTTGGGCTTGTGTGCAGTCTAAGTGGATTCTAGTACCCGCTAAGGAATTAGGGTAATTCCTCGAATTGAAGGTAGAGGCTACCAATTCGAATAAAATAGTGGGAGAAACCTTTTGATTAAAGTCCAAATCTTTAGGTTTAATGAATTAATTACTAATTAGGTTATGGTTCTCCTTTGTGCAAATATGGCCACTTCCCTATCGCTCCGATCATTGTTGGACAATGATAAGTTGGTGGGACCCAACTTCGATAGCTGGTACCGAAAGTTGAAGATAGTCCTGGAGCATGAACGGATCCTATATGTGATAATGGATCCTGCACCTGAGGAGCCAGCTGTCAATGCACGTGGAACAGTCAGAGACACTTACCAGAAGTGGCTCAGTGATCGGATCACGGTGCGCTGTATCAAGCTGGCTGCTATCATGAGCGACGAGTTCAGTCGCAGATTCGAGACGGCTCAGCCAAAGGACATGCTTCAAGTGTTGGAGGATACCTTTGGCACACCCGATGACGTAGAGAGGCACAAGACTAGTTGTGCCATCTTCAACGCCCAAATACGGGATGGAGTCTCTGTCACTGATCATGTATTGTACATGATCGAGCTGATGGAACGATTGAGCAAGCTCGGCTTTCCCTTGCATGAGCAGCTTGGGAAAGATGTTATACTGAACTCGCTGCCCAAGTCTTGTCTCCCATTCCTCACTCATTATAGAATGACAAAGCCTGAAGTAAACTACCATGGGTTAATGGGGTTGCTTCAGAACTTTGAGAAAGATCACCAACTCCATAAAGAGTCGGTGAACTCAGTGGGAGGTTCGTCTTCTGGTTCTCGATCCTTTGAGAAAGGGAAGAAGAACAAGAAGAAGAAAGTAAAGAAGGTGCAAGTTCAGGCTAGGACATCAGTGCAGAGCCAGACCAAAAAGATCAAGCCCGATAAGAGTCTATTCTGCTGGCAAGCACCCTAGATTAGATAGTGTGTCAAATATCTACTTATGGCATTGGAGGCTAGGTCATATAAATAAGAACAGAATAAACAGGTTGACTCAAGAGAGAATCCTCAAAGTCAGTAATTGTGAATCACTTCCAACCTGTGAGTTCTGTCTTCTTGGTAAAATGACCAAGTCACCTTTTACTGGAAAAGGTGAGAGAGCTACTGAGCTCTTGGGCCTAGTACATACTGATGTATGTGGGCCCATGAGCACCAGTGCTAGAGGTGGATATTTCTACTTCATAGCTTTCACGGATGACCTATACCTATATGGATATGTCTATCTGATGAAACATAAGTCGGATTCATTTGAAATGTTCAAACGATTCTGAAGTGAAGTAGAAAAATAAACTGGAAAGAGTATTAAAACTCTTCGATCTGATCGAGGAGGAGAATACCTTTCTAGTGAGTTTCTCACATATCTAAGAGAGAATGAGATTCTCTCCCAATGGACTCCTCCAGGAACACCACAGCATAATGGTGTGTTTAAAAGGAGGAATCAGACTCTGTTAGACATGGTCCGATCCATGATGGATTTTTTGCTAGCTTGCTGATATCCTTCTGGGGATATGCACTCGAATCGTCTTGTTATCTGTTAAATAGGATTCCAAGTAAGTCTGTAATTAAGACTCCATATGAGATATGGACGGGACGTAAGCCAGCACTTTCACACCTTAGGGTCTGGGGGTGCGCGGCCTATGTCAAACGATTAGTCACAGACAAACTTAGACCTAGGTCTGATAAATGCTCATTCATAGGGTACCCCAAAGAGACAAAAGGATATTTTTTCTACCATGCTGATGAACAAAAAGTGTTCGTCAGCCTTAAGACAATCTTTTTAGAAAAGGAGTTCCTTGGTGAAGGAACCGTTGTCTCTAAGGTTGAACTTGATGAAGTTCAACAGGTAGAAGAACCGACACCAATAGCTGAACCTGAGTCAGATATGATTAGATCACATCCGGAGCCCAATATACCTGCACCATTAAGACGATCCGGTAGAGTACCGCATCAGTCGGACAGATACTACGGTTTCTTGGTCCGGGATGGTGATCCCATCGAACTTGATGAGAATAATGAGGATCCGATCACCTATATGGATGCAATGCAGAGACCTGATTCCGAGAAATGGCTTGAAGCCATGAAATCCGAAATGGAGTCTATGAAGGTCAACGATGTATGGACATTAGTTGACCCACCTGAAGGGGTTAAACCCATTGGGTGTAAATGGGTCTTCAAAAGGAAGAGGGGCGCAGACAGAAAGGTGGAGACCTATAAAACCCATCTGGTCGCCAAGGGATATCGTCAACATTATGGTATTGACTATGACGAGATGTTTTCCCCTGTGGCAATGCTCAAATCCATTCGGATAATACTTGCAATAGCTGCCCATCTGGATTATGAGATCTGGCAAATGGATGTAAAGACAGCTTTTCTGAATGGAGAGCTGACCGAAGAGGTGTATATGATACAACCTGAGGGGTTTACATCCACAGATGAGTCCAAGGTGTGCAAGCTCAGAGATCCATTTATGGATTGAAGCAAGCTTCTCGGAGTTGGAACATGCGTTTTGATAAGGTGATCAAAACGTATGGCTTCATTAAGAATGGAGAAGAGCCCTGCATCTATAAATGGGCAAATGGTCCAGTTGTGGTATTCCTTATCTTGTACGTGGATGACATTCTCTTAATCGGGAATGACATCCCCGCACTACAGGGAATAAAAGTTTGGTTGTCATCACAGTTCTCCATGAAGGACTTGGGTGAAGCATCCTACATCCTAGGGATGAAGATCTATAGGGATAGATCTAAAAGGATGCTTGGGTTATCCCAGTCCATGTACATAGATACTGTGCTGAAGAGGTTCAGCATGGAGAATTCCAAGAAGGGCTATCTACCGATAGGCCAAAGAATTTCTCTCTCTAAGAAGGATTATCCGACAACTCCTGAAGAGAGAGAGCGTATGAGTAGAGTCCCATATGCTTCAGTCGTGGGATCTATCATGTACGCCATGACATGTACAAGACCAGATGTGGCATACTCACTAGGAGTAGTGAGTAGATACCAATCTGATCCTGGAGAAAACCACTGGAAAGTGGTTAAAGCCATCCTTAAGTATTTGAGAAATACTAAGGACCAATGGTTGGTTTATGGCGAGTCAGATCTGAAACTTGTGGGGTTCACAGACTCTAGCTTCCAATCTGACCATGATGACAGCAGGAGTGTGTCGGGTTATATCTTTACTCTGAATGGTGGAGCCATCTGCTGAAAGAGTTCCAAGCAGCATACTGTGGCAGACTCTGTTTGTGAAGCAGAGTATATCGCAGCATCAGATGCCGCGAAGGAAGCTGTGTGGCTGAGGAAATTCATCAACGAGCTCGGAGTAGCACCCTCCCTCGATGGTCCGGTCCTGCTCTACTGCGACAGCACTGGTGCCATAGCTCAGGCAAAGGAACCCAAAGCACATCAGCGGATGAAGCACATCTTGCGTCGCTTCCACCTGGTCCGGGAGATCATGGATCGAGGTGACGTCGACCTTCAGAAGATCGATGGAAAGGAGAACCTAGCCGACCCCTTCACTAAAGCCCTGGCAATAAAGGAGTTCGACAACCATAAGTCGAAGATGGGTATTAGATACTGTGCCGAGTGGCTTTAGGACAAGTGGGAGTTGTTGGGAAATGTGTCCCAAAAAGTCAATCGTCAAGCTGTTGACGGTTGAGCAACCAAGTATTGCAATTGATTTGTTAATAAATAAAATATATTTGGCATTTTCATCATAAGCTTTCATCTTCTAATGAACTCCGTTGTTATGATGAAGTCCTTAGGACTATTTAAGTTCGATAAAGAGAGGATTTATCAATTAGTCCTTAAAACTGTTCACGACCAAATGATAGGCTGTTAATAAGGATGACAGCTTCTATCAAGCATAGGTCGCTGTAGGCCATATGGGTTGGTTGTCCTCTTAACCAAGGAGTGTGGAGACACTGGTATGGCATATAGGTGAGATGTAAGGGTACATCATCATTGAACGTGACCAACTCCAGAGCATTCTGCTGTCGAGAATGTCTCTGATGGGATATAGGTATAAATGTCCCTTAGACTTGAGATCGCCTCATTGACTTGCAAGCAACTCACTGTGCTTAGGTACTGGACTAACTGAATTTTTAATTCAGGGACGGAAGGCTTCTGGGCACAGTCAAATACTTGCGAAGTCAGAGTGTGATCGAGATGGGATTGACCACTCCAAGAGTTGGAGAAGAATGAGTCGCTGTATTTTAATTTAGCAAAACCTTGGCCAGGGTAATCCATCAGATGGATTTGATATTTTGAAATACAATGTGGACAACCTGATCAGAGTTGACAGTTGAGCTCTGGGGTGTCCTATGATCATTTTGGTCAAGGGGATGAATTATATGAAAACTATATCCGCATGGGTTCTAAGGATGTTGTTCTACACATTCGACCTATCCGGACGTCGGGTACCATTGCTAGATGGTCACTTCGATTGGTATAGGAATTTGTTTCTATGCTACCGACTTAGGTTCGGACCTATGAGGTCACACACATTAGAGTTCATGATCCGATCGGATGGTTGATCAATGATTAAGAATCATTATAGGGTTAAATAATCAATACGATTGACATTTAACCCAGTGCAAGTGTTGCAGGAGGATCGATTAGCAATTTGATTGCTAATTGGCTTAATTTGATTAAGCCAATGGGCTGAGATTAAGTCTAATTAAATATGATTTAATTAGATTTAGTTTGAGCTTGATTGGATCAAGTCCAATTGGTTTATTGGATAAGCCAAGTGCAAGGAAAGACTAGTCCTAGTTCAACTAGGACTTGGGTCAATCTAATTTCTAATTTGATTAGAAAATTAAATCAGATTTAAATCTAATTTAAATCTGATTAAATTAGGTTCTTAATTGGGTTAAGATCTATTTTAATTGGGTTGATCTAATTTTGATTTGATTTGGTTTGGAAAACCAAATTAAAACAAGTTATGAGACAGAATCCTAGTAGGACTAGGATTCCACCTTGCGCCACATAAACCTTCTCCACGCCCTCTCTCTTATTCAACGCCAATCTCCACTTATTTTGTGCGACAAAAGCCCTCTCCCAGATCTCTCCCACGTTCACAAAAGGTCTCCTCTCTTCTTTCTTACATGGAAGGTGATTTGGATCAAATCGAAAAGGAATAAGTTTGGATTTCGAATTCTATGAGATAGAGTTTTAGAAATCCAAAACTCTTTCAATTTTGCATCAAATTTATCCAAATTTTTTTTGAAATTTTCATGGATTTTAGGGTTTATATTTTACACCCTTTTCTGGTGATCCATGCATGAAAATATGGAGGAGGTGCTCAAGAGTTGGGCGTCCCTTAACTTGCCATGTTTGGATAATTTTAAGAGGAGATAGATATTTGAGATACCTTTCTTCCATCCAAAAATCAGAGAGAAATACCTTTGGGTCGTGGAGATATAAAAGATGCAAGTTTGGGTGTCTAGAGAGAAAAATGTGAAGAAGAAGAGGGTCTTCTTCTAGGGTTTTTATTTTCATATCTTTCCTCCTTCCATCTTGAGTTTTCTGAGAGCGTCTCAGATCTGAAACTCCTTCTTCTACTTTCCATCTTTGGAAGAGTCCAAATCAAGAAGAAGGAGGCACCTGATCAACCATCAAAGAAGGATCAGCGCAGTACTAGCATACTGTGCTGATTTCCTGAAGCAGGACTTCTGATCGAGATTCGTGGGCTCGTGTGGATGACTCCTAGAGGCCGGACGCGTGTGCGGCTTGCAACATCATCCTTAAGCCCGGATCAGCGAGGTTAGAGCATCTAACTTGCAAGGTAATAGATCTGATCTATTATTTAATACATACATTAGATGTAGCTAGTATAGAAACATGTTGATATGATCAACATGTAGTTCATACTATATTTATATATATTTTAATTTTTGATTTAATGTTATGTAATAATCATGTAATAGGATCTTAGATCTAGGGATTTTTTGATCTTAGAAAATAAATTTTGATTTATTTTAGTCTTCCGCTGTATGATCTTGAAAAAGTTTCAAGATCTAACCCTGAAACCCTAGATCTGGTTCCTACAAATATGATATTTGAAAATATTTCAAAAGGAAGAATTTATATTTTCTTTATCTGCTTGTGATCTTTCCATCTCATCCATCCATCTTTTAGTTCTTAGTATTTTCTTTAGTCCCACATCGGAAAACCATGTAAAACTCATCCCTCCTAACACCTATAAAAAGGCTCTTGTACTCCCATTTGAGGAGGAGCTCAAAAATTCTTCTAGAGCCTTGCATAGAGGAAGAGAAAGGGACTACTTCATGAGCAGCTAGGCTAGCAGTCTCGGGAGTGGAGAAAAAATTTTGTAACGACACAGAGATGGTTTATCGTTCTAAACTTTCTTGTATTTCTTTATATGCAATAAAAATTATACTTTTTAATTAAATCGTCATGAGTTCTTTATTTGCTCTCTTTCATATGCTTTTATTTATGCTTTCCTGTTAGATTAATATTAGGAACAACTTTTACTTTTCAGAGATGCATCGTGATCTATGGGTATGGAGCGTGCCGAGGAAAGAAGAGTTGTTTACCTAGTACTTTCTGGAGACACGCCGTGATCTACGGGTACAGGGTGTGTCGAGAAAAGATAGGTATTTTTTCTAAGATTAATCACATCTATTTAATTAAAAAAGAGATATAACTTTGCTAGTGCAAAATTAATTCAAAACTTCTGAGCTCTTTATTTTCTAATTACATCAATTTTAAGATAATTTATTTTCTAAATCAAAACAATGCTTCTTTCTTTTATTTTGTAATCTCAACTTAGCCCAAGGTCCCTGAGGATACGATCTCGACTCATCCTACCTACGTAGTGAGTAGAGATATTTTTGGTACTATCAACGACTACGCATCAAATTTTGGCACCGTTGCCAGAGATCTTGGCATGGTTGAATTAAAAAAAAAAAAAACTACTGACATTTCATAATACTTAACTAAAATTGCGTAACCTCAAATATAAAAATTTTTAACTTGATTGGACACCTTGTTTCTTTACATTGCATCTCCATAAGTAACTTTAAGGGCGCAACCCATTAACTAAGATAAGGTGGGGATTTGATCACCCTTCCTTGGCCCACAAATCACTCCCTTGCATTTGCATAACCTAGACCTTAATCTAAAATTAATTAGACATTGACCCCTAAGGATTTCGAGCTCATTAGGACAAGTGACCCTGAGAGTTGAACCAGGTTAGACTTGGTCAGCTAGCTGGTGTCTAGGCAAGTTTCTTGCGGGATGACTGGGCCTGAAGGAAGGTGGTTTTTAATTGGTTCCGTTCGCTGACCTGGCCAATTTAATTGGTGTCTAAGGAAAGCAACGGGGGGACTCCCACCAACCTTACACTTACCTGGCCAGTTGGTTGGTCAAGCTCCGACTTGGAGGGCTTGAAGGCTAACTACAGTTAGGAGCTGTCTAGAACTAGGGTAACTTTAGGATAGAGAGTCCACTGCGTGCTAACTTGATTGTAATTAAAATCTAAACCATAACTAATTCTTCTATTAGTTTTAGGACTTCTTAGGATCTCTTTTTTAGAACTCTTTTCTCTCTTCTCTTCTCCTCTTAATAAAAAAAAATAATAATAATCCTTAACAGACTAGGATAGTCCTACATAGATCTTTTAGTTGCATGTTAGGTCGACGATCACTAAAACCTGACTTGCAGCCATTAGACGAAGAATTAGAAAAGACTCTTAGGACTATCCGAGTTAGAAATATGGCTACACTTGGTGAGGCTAATCCTCCACGCTCATTGAGAGAATATTTCACGCCATCCTCATATACCTACTCTCCATGCATTCAAGCACCTCCAGTAGAAGCTACCTAATATGAGATTAAGTCTAGCATTATTCAAATATTGCCATCATTCTATGGACTTAATAACGAAGACCCATACAAATACTTGGATAAATTTCTTGAAATTTATTCCACAGTAAAAATCCAAAACTTCTCCGATGATGTCCTTAGGTTGAAACTATTCCCTTTCTCACTTAAGGACAAAGCCAAGCATTGGTTAAACTCCTTAGACTCTATAACCATTTCAACTTGGGATCATCTTCAGAGAAAATTTCTCAAGAAATACTTTTCAATTGGAAAAATAAATCAAATTAGAAAAGCTATCACTAGTTTTTCCCAATTGGAGGGTGAACTTTTTCATGAGACATGGAAAAGGTTAAGGGACCTTATTCGTAAATATCCACACCATGCTATCCCTAAATGGCAACTTTGTCAATGTATTTATGATGATCTATCAGAGAAACACCGATAAATGGTTGATGCATCATGTGGTGGGATATTCATGCTAAAGAGTGAGGATGAAGCCTGGCAGCTCTTTGAAACACTTAGTGAGAATTTTCTACATCATATGTCTGCCACCTCTAGAGAACAACCCATGCTTCAACAAAAAAGAAGTGAAATTTATCAGATTGGAAACGTCATGGATATCCATAGTAAGATAGATGAACTGTCCCAAAAATTAGACCATCTTCTAAATACTGGATAATCCTCGATTCCACCTAACCCAATCCAAGAAGTTTGTGCATTGTGTGCAAGTCCGAACCATTTTGTTAGTAAATGCCCAGCCGCACCTCAATTTTCTGAGTTTGTGCACGAGCAGGTTCAGCAAGCTCAAGTCCAACAAGCTCGCAGACCAGGAAATGATCCATATTCGAACACTTATAACCCTGGCTGGAGAAACCATCCAAATTTTTCTTGGAGATCACAACCAGTGGTTGGCCCTGCTGCACCTCGACCTTAATATCAGGACCCAACATATAGGCATGGACCATACCATCAATTTCAAAATGCTCCTCAACCATCTACTACTGGTCACAGCTCAGCTTTTGAAGAAAAAGTTCTGAAAGCATTAGAATGATTAGAAGTCAACACTCAGACCCTTAACTATCACACACAATTCATTGCTAAGCTAGAGACCCAAATAGGTCAACTAGTGACTGCATTCAGTAGGAGGGAAGGAGAAAAATTACCTAGCCAATCCGAGAGCAACCCAAGAGGGCAATTTGTGATTGAGAGCTCTAATACCCCAGAAGTTTTTTCTGAACATGCCAAATCAATCATGACTCTGAGAAGTGGGAAGGTCATTGAACACACTAGTAAAACCAATGAGACCGACCCTAAACCTCTAACCGAAGCCAAATCACCCAAGAACAAGGAGGACCTGAAAATAGAGAATGAACCAACTGCACCGGAATCATCTTACTTGCCTAAAGCCCCATTTTTGGATGCCCTGAAAGCCCCTATTCCTGCAGATAAGAAGGGAGGAAAACTCGATGAGATGTTGGAATTGTTTAAGCAAGTCCAAATTAATCTTTCCCTTCTAGACGCAATCAAACAGGTCCCTGCTTATGCCAAATTTTTGAAGGATTTGTGCATCCAAAAACGTAAATCTAGATCACAAATCTCAAAGAAAGTATGCCTCACTGAACAGGCTAGTTCTATCTTCCAGCATGCCACTCCTCCAAAACTTAAAGACCCAAGAGCCCCCATCATTTCCTGTGTTATAGGAAATTATCACATTGAAAAAGCTCTTCTGGACTTAGGGGCAAGTGTGAATCTTTTATCTAGTTCAGTGTATGAACTTTTTGGATTCGAAGAACTGAAACCCACATCAGTCACACTACAATTAGCTGACAGATCAATTAAGGAACCACATGGAATGCTTGAGGATGTCTTGGTCAAGGTAGATGAGTTTTACTTTTCAGTTAATTTTCTGTTTCTCGACATGGAACTAAGTGGCAATCCAAGACAAATTCCCATCATCTTAGGACGACCCTTCCTAGCTACGACAAATGCATGCATTAATTGTAGGACAAGAGTCATGGACGTATCATTTGAGAATAAGAAACTGAGACTGAATGTGTTTGGTGCTTCCCGAGGACCATCAATGGATAGTTGCTTCGAAGTAGATATACTAGAAGACATTATAGAAGATGCAACACCCACAATTCTAGCACCAGACCCCTTAGATACTTGCTTGGCTCACTTTGGAGTGTATGACTTTGAGGGATATATGAAAGAAGTTAACACCTTGTTGGATACACCACACGATAAAACCACTCCTCCATGGACAATCAAGAATGAGCCATTGCCCACATTAGTCAGTACACCAATAGTCCCATCTTTAGAATCACCACCTACGTTAGAATTGAAACCCCTTCCTACTACGCTCAAGTATGTATTTCTAGGATCCAATGACACCCTCCCAGCAATCATTGCATCAGACTTGACCCCTAATCAGGAAGCACAATTGGTTGGTATTCTGAAGGAACACAAAGAGGCTATCGGTTGGTCTATTGCCGATTTAAAAAGAATTGACCCCTCCATTTGCATGCACCATATTCATTTTGAGGCAAATGCCAAACCCCATCGAGATATGCAGAGGAGATTGAACCCAAACATGCGTGAAGTAGTAAAGAAAGAGGTGGTAAAGTGGTTAGATGCTGGATCATCTACCCCATATCCGGTAGTAAATGGGTCAGTCTCACTCAAGTAGTACCTAAGAAATCAGGTATTACTGTGGTTGAGAATGAAGAAGGTGAATTGCTTCCCACTCGCATATCACCTGGATGGCGAGTATGCATAGATTATAGAAAACTAAATACCCTTACTAGGAAGGATCATTTTTCAATGCCCTTCATCGACCAAATCTTAGAACGGTTAGCAGGATAAAGTTTTTTCTATTTTCTTGATGGTTATTCAGGGTACAATCAAGTACCTGTATTTTCGGATGACCAAGAAAAGACTACCTTCACTTGCCCCTATGGCACCTTCACTTTTCGACGTATGCCATTCGGGCTTTGCAATGCACCCACTACATTTCAACGGTGCATACTGGCTATTTTTTCGGATATGGTGGACAAATATCTTAAAGTTTTTATGGATAATTTTTCTGTGTTTGGAACCACCTTTGAGGATTGTCTCCATAATCTTTCCAAAGTTCTTAAACGGTGTATGGAGATAAATCTTGTCCTAAGTTGGAAAAAGAGCCATTTCATGGTGCGTAAAGGAATTGTATTAGGACATATTATTTCTGAAAGAGGGATCGACACTCATGTTAAGATTCGAGCAGGAATAGGATAGACACTCTTTTAGCGTCTGGCTAAAGATGTTAAATTTAGCACTTTTTAGGAGGCAACCCAAATTTTTTTTATTTTATTTTAACTGATCTTTATTTTTTTTAAAAAATAAAGGACCGCTCTGTATGGAAGAGTCTATCAATAAACTTGACGTCTGGCTGAAGACATAAAACTTAACGCTTGTTGGGAGGCAACCCAATGATTTCATATTTTTTTTCTTTTCTGCAGCTACAAGAATTTAGAACAAGAACCTAGTAATCAATGAAGCTATCTTCAACTTTCGAAGCAAAATTATCCCAGGTGCATTCTCTCCTTTTATTTTCTTTGCTTTCTTACTCTATTGAGGACAATGTAGATTAAGTTAGGGGAGAAAGAAAATTAATCAAATCCTCGAGTATGGTCAGAAATAATTAGTTTTGTATATCCAAATTTTATTTTGATTAAGAGTCAATTAGGCATCCTAATAAATGAATGATTAACGGTCAAGATAATTTTAGAGATACTGAGGAATAAATTATTAAGAAAACCTAATGAAGGGTAGAGTTTAGACTAGATCAAATTTCAGGAGTGATTTTACAACCCTCTTCTTACTGATCTCAATAAAGAATCTGCTTCATGAGAGATTGGGTGGAAAGATCGAGGTATGCAAAAATTTTTCTTAAAATTTACTTAAAAAAAAATATTGGTTTCCTACTGAGTAACCGGGCCCCTTCGCCTAAGTAAGTATTGTGGTTTGTGTAAAAAAGTGGGTAATATTATATATATATATAAAAAAAGTAGATAATAAGGAGACTAAATTGCAAGAAGATAATAAACCTTTCTCACATTAAGTTAGAAGATTTAAAGAGTAAAGTGGGGAGTTGATGAAAGAAAAGCTCTTGAAATTTTTTTAGTTAATACTCAGCCAGTAATTGGGTCAAATTGATAATCCAATGAAGTATCTCTTTAATGGTCTGACCAGGTATCATCTACCTTTTGGGATATCTAACCTAACTTTTTATTCAAGATCGAGTTGGTACACAATGCTGATATATCTATTTTACTCGAGGACGAGTAAAATTCAAGTTGAGGGGTATGATAAATACTTAATTTATGTCATTTAAAGTAAAAAATTATATTTAATTTATTTTATTTATTAAAAATTTGATATCTTTTTTTATGTTTTACAGGAAAGGTGATCGTTGATACAAAGAGTCCGATTCGCAGATCAAAAAGACTCAAGTTTGAAGAAAATTAGACTTAAAATAAAATTAAAATAAAAGAAGGATGCATACGGTATTATAAAAAATGAAGATACTATGCAAGAAATCCAAAAGGATATAGGCATCATTTTAAAGAAACAAAATTTTTTTTTTACAAATCAAAAAGTAGCATTTCCTGTTACGTGGCGGTGCGTGTGCGAGTGCGGCAGTGTGTGAGCGTGGGTGCGCGAAAATTATGCACGGGCGGATGTGCGGGCGTGGCAAGGCGGGCACACGGGTTCGCAGGGAGTTTTTGCTAGCGGACGCGAACAGACGAACAGATGCTCATTAAAAGAAAAAAAAATGATACTTGAAAATATTTCAAAAGGAAGAATTTGTATTTTCTTTATCTGCTTGTGATCTTTCCATCTCATCCATCCATCTTTTAGTTCTTAGTATTTTCTTTAGTCCCACATCAGAAAGTTATGTGAAACTCATCCCTCCTAACACCTATAAAAAGGCTCTTGTACTCCCATTTGAGGAGGAGCCCAGAAATTCTTCTAGAGCCTTGCATAGAGGAAGAGAAAGGGACTACTTCATGAGCAGCTAGGCTAGCAGTCTCGGGAGTGGAGAAAAAATTTTGTAACGACACAGAGATGGTTTATCGTTCTAAACTTTCTTGTATTTCTTTATATGCAATAAAGATTATGCTTTTTAATTAAATCGTCATGAGTTCTTTATTTGCTCTCTTTCATATGCTTTTATTTATGCTTTTCTGTTAGATTAATATTAGAAACAACTTTTACTTTTCAGAGATGCACCGTGATCTACGGGTATGGAGCGTGCCGAAGAAAGAAGAGTTGTTTACCTAGTACTTTCCAGAAACACGCCGTGATCTACGGGTACGGGGTATGTCGAGGAAAGATAGATATTTTTTCTAAGATTAATCACATCTGTTTAATTAAAAAAGAGATACAACTCTGCTAGTGCAAAATTAATTCAAAACTCCTGAGCTCTTTATTTTCTAATTACATCAATTTTAAGATAATTTATTTTTTAAATCAAAACAATGCTTCTTTCTTTTATTTTGTAATCTCAACTTAGCCCAAGATCTTTGAGGATATGATCTCGACTCATCCTACCTACATAGTGAGTAGAGTTATTTTTGGTGCTATCAATGACTACGCATCACTGTACCAACGTAGCTTCCACTGCTTTGGTGGAGAAACTTAACCTGGTTACTAGTAAGCATCTCCATCTCTATCGATTGCAATGGCTTACTAATGATGGTGATGGGAAGGTTACAAAGTAGGTCGTAGTATCTTTCTTCATTGGCAGAGCCTACAAGGATGAAGTTGTTTGTGATGTGGTTCCTATGAATGCTAGTCATCTTCTTTTGGGAAGGCCTTGGCAGTATGATTGAAGGGCTATTCATGATGGCTTCAAAAGCATCTATTTGTTTGCTAAGGATGGAAAGAATATAGTGCTAGCACCTCTTAGCCAACAACAGGTTCAGAAGGATTAGCTTGTGATCGAGAAGGGGAAGAAGGAGAACCTGTTTGCCAACAAGGGGGAAGTGGAGCGCGCTTTAACTAACTATGAATCTATTTTTGTTCTAGGAGGAGAATTCTCCCTTCCACCACAATTGAAGGAGATCTTGGAGGAGTTCATGGATGTATTCCGCGAAGAGTTGTCCAAAGGACTGCCACCAATCAAAGGGATCAAGCATCAGATTGATCTCATTCCAGGGTCTGCGTTGCCCAATCGACTAGCCTATAGATGCAATCCTGAAGAAGCAAAAGAGTTACAGTGGCAAGTTGCTGATCTGATGGAGAAGGGGTATGTAAGGGAGTTTATGATTCTATGTTCAGTACCAACCCTATTGGTACTGAAGAAGGATGAATCTATGCGGATATGTCTGGATAGTAAGGCGATAAACAAGATCACGGTGAAATATCGCTATCCAATTCCACAACTGGATGACATGCTTGATGTGTTGCATGGAGCTAAGGTCTTCTCAAAAATTGACCTTAGGAGTAGATACCATCTGATTCGCATGAAGAAAGGTGATGGATGGAAGACCATATTCAAGACGAAGTTTGGGCTATACGAGTGGACGGTCATGGCATTTGGCTTGTCCAACATGACTTACACATTTATGAGATTGATGAATCATGTGCTACGTAAGTTTATTGGTGATTTTGTGGTTATGTATTTTGACGATATTCTAATTTTTAGCAGGACTCAGGAGGAGCATATGGAGCACCTCAGGAGGATTTTTGAGGTTTTGCGACAAGAGAAGCTGTATGGCAACCTCAAAAAGTGCTATTTTTGTCAGGATCGTAGTCTTTCTTGGCTATGTTATGTCACAACATGGAGTAAAAATTGATGAAGAAAAAGTGAAAGCAATCAAGGAGTGGCCTGTTGCTATCAATGTATCGAAAGTGAGGAGTTTTTCATGGCCTAGCATCCTTTTATTGAAGGTTTGTGAGGAACTTTAGCACCATTCTTTCTCCCATCATAGAATGCATCAAGAAGGGAGGAGAATTCAAGTGGACTACCATAGCCCAAAAGAGTTTTGAGTTGATCAAGGAGCTCAGCACCTATTCAAGCTAGAATAGGAGGTCAGCATCTATTCTAGCTTTGCCTAACTTTTCCAAGACTTTTGAGGTAGGATGTGATGCCTTCATGAAGCAAAAATTCAGTGCAAGGGCAAAATGATAATTTTAAATTTTTTTCAAAATTATTATTTTACAGTAAAATTATTAATTAATCTCATTAATTAATACTAATTAATCCTACACTAGGATCTAAATATGATACAACACCATGCATTTAAATTTGAAATTCAAATTTAAAACAGTAAACCTTTTACTGTACTGTGTTCAGAACACATCACCTTTTGCAGGTAGTCGATCATCGCAATCTGATCACTGTCAGGGGGCTCTGATCATCACTTCATAGCCACACTAGTGTCTGGCCTCTGCGGATCATCCACACGAAGCTCCCGTCTGATCGGTTCCTCACGAATGCTAGTTCATGATTTCACCCTTTTGATGGCTGATGTTGATCGAACTCCTTCGATCGATGTGTGCCGACTCCTCGGATGCTCTAGATCATCTGCACGGTTGGTTAAGAGGCTGATGGATCTCTTCCTAAAATTTGGTGGACTCACGACACTCGTGGCACACCAATCTCACTTTTCGAACCCTAGGTAAAAACCCTAGGGTACACACAAAAAACCCTGCACCCAATTTTCTTTCTTTTGTTTCTTTTTCTCTCGGAAGGTTTTGGACCTTTACCTCATGCACAAGGCTTCCTCACGCCCCACTTTTTTTCTCAAAATTTTTCTACGCACGCCCCATTTCCCTATCTCTTTTAAAACAGTTCAAAACGTGTCTTATCCGCATGAGAGGATAAAGACAAGTGGTTACACATTTGAATTCAAATCAAATTTGAATTCAAACTAAAACCAACTCATCCCTATCCACTTGTGGCATGAGAAGAGAAGGGTGTGGACTCTTTGTGCATGGAAAGGTTTCACGAGAAACTCTTTCTCGTGTGAATTATGTGACGCACAAGATGGATAAGCTTGAAGGCAAAAGAGATAAGTTATCCATTCAAATTCAAACACGCTTTGAATTTGAATGGTTAACTAATCAGCTTTATCCATCCATATTGGTGCACAAGAGTGGGTGTGAGAAGGGCTTTGTGTGATAAAAAATTCACGAGAAGTTTCTTCTCGTGAATTCAAATGGGTGCAAAGATTTAAGGTGGTGTAGGGATTCAAATTCAAATGGTGGTTTGATCTTAATTGAACCAACCTAATCAAAATAGGTTAAGCACAATTAGACTAAATTAAACTCAACTTAATTAGGCTTAATTAGGCTGAATAAAATCCTAATCAAATCAGAAATTGACTAAGCCCAACCCCTGATCAAATCAGGGACCAAACCATCTCGACGATTAGGTCAACTCTTAACCTAATCGGGTCAAATCCAACTGAATCCAATTCAATTGGACTTGATCCAAAAATAATTATTTACTCAAATTGAGTTAATTAGTGATCAAATCACTAATAAAACCTCTCATAATTATTGAGTCCAAATCCGATGGGCAATCGGGTATCAAAGTCCATCAATATGAAACCTTGATCGAAGAGTTCAAATTCAAAATATGAAATTCAAAATTTTGACCCCGGTATCCAAAATGTGTGGAACTCATGATTAGAGAATCCTAATTCTCAATCATAGAGTCTCAAACACATAAGACTCATAATCAGCCATCAGATCAGAAAAGAACCTCTAATGTGTGTGACCCCACAGGTTGGAACCTACGCCGGTAGCACAGGAACCAATTTCTGTACTAATCAAAGTGACCATCTAGCAATGGTACCCGACAATCGGATAGGTCGAATAATCACAATCACAACATTCAGAACTTATGTGAATATGGTTACCGTATAATTCATCCCTTTTGACCCCTGTGTTTAGGATGACTCAGGGTTAAACTGTCAACCCTGATGAGATCATCCGAATCGTACTCAACTCAATTAGTCCTGTGACTCCTCACTAGGACTACCCTGACCAAGGTTTTGCTAAATTGAAACACGACTGTACACAGCTCCTAAACTGGAGTGGTCAATCCCATCTTGACACATGCACCGACAAGTCAAGTACTTGACACACCCAGCAGCCTTCCGTCACTAAATTAGAAATTCAGGTAGTCCAGTGCCTAAGTGCAGTGAGTTGCTTGCAAGTCACCGTGGCGGTCTCAGGTCGGAGGGACATTTATACCCATATCCCATCGGAGCAAATCTTGATAGTAGAAATAGCTTCGGAGTCGGTCACGTTCAGTGCAGATGTACCATTACATCTCACCTGTATGCCATACCAGTGTCTCCACACTCTTTGGTTATGAGGACAACCAACCCATATGACACACAACGATCTATACTCGATAAACGTTGTCGTCCTTGGTAACAACGTATCATTTGGTCATGAACAAGTTTAAGGACTAAGCGACAAATCCTCCTTTGTCGAGTCTAAATAGTCCTAAGGACTTCACCATAACACAGGAGTTCATTAGAAGATGAAACATTTGTGATGAAAAAATACCAAAATAATTTTTATTTATTTATAATTCATGTACTAATACAAAAGGAACACAACCGTCAACAGGCTGACGATTGGCTTTGGGACACTATTCCCAACACTTCGATGTGGGCATTGGGGTTGTTCTGATGCAAGAAGGATGTCCAATAGCATATTTTGGTGAGAAGTTGAATGGTACAAGTTTGAGCTACTCTGTCTACGATAAGAAGTTCTATACTCTGATTTGAGCTTTGGAGACTTGGCAATATTTTTTATTGCTAATAGAGTTCATCATCCATATTGATCGTGAGTCCTTGAAGCACTGAGAGGATAAAGCAAGCTGAATCATAGGCATGCCAAGTGGGTGGAGTTCTTGGAGACCTTCCCTTATGTGATCAAGTACAAAAAGGGGAATGTCAATATCATGGTTGATGCACGTTCTAGGAGGTATGCTTTGATTTCATTGCTTAATACAAAACTAATGAGATTTGAGCTGATTGTAAATCAATACAAAGGTGACCAAAATTTTGCAAGCATTCATAAGGAGTGTGAGAAAGGAGCTGTAAATGGCTACTACAGGCATGATGGGTACTTGTTCAATTCAAGCCAATCGTGTATTCCTAACAGCTCCATTTGAGAGCTTTTGGTGAGAGAAGCTCATGGAGGGAGATTGGTGGGTCATTTTGGTGAAAAGAATATTGAGAATTATATCCTAAAGCTAATCATTTGACGATTGTGTTAATTATAAATGGTATATAAATTGATCAATAATAAAAATTATTAGGTATTTTTTATCACAAGGTTGCATCTTCTAACGAACTTCCATATTGTGATGAAATCTTTAAGATTACTTTGATCAATAAAAGTGAATTTATCGTATAGTTCTTAAATTGGTTTGTGACCAAATGATTTGCTATTATTAGGATGATAGCGATATCAAGTATAGATCGTTGTGTGCCATATGCGTTGATTGTTCTAGTAATCAAATAGTGTGAAGATACTGATATGGCATGCAGCTGAGATGTATGAGTATATCATCACTAAATATGATCAATTATGGAGCACTCTGCTGTCAACAGTAGCTCACGAAGGGTATGGATATAAGTATCCCTCCGATCTGAGATCATCACAGTGACTTGCAAGTAACTCACTATACTTTGGTATCGGACTATCTGAATTTATAATTCAATGATGAAAGATTTTTGGATGTAGTCAAGTACTTGTCAAGTCGGTGCGTGAGTCAAGATGGGATTGACCCCTCCAAAATAATAGAAGTTAATGTATCAATGTATTTCAATTTAGCAAAACCTGAACCTGGATAATTCATATGATAGATTTGAAAGATTAAAATATAATGTGGATGACTTATCTAAGATTGATAGTTAAATCTTAGGTCATCTTTGAGTATTAGGATCCAAAAGATGAATTATATGGTAACTATATGCTAGTAGATTCTTGAATGTTGCTTCACCATTATTCGACCTATCTAGATATTGGGTCCCATTATTAGATGGTTATATTGATTGATTCAAAAATTTATTTCTATGCTACTGACTTACATTCGAACCTATGGGGTCACACTCAAAAGAAGTTTCTGACGGATCATATAGCTGATCAATGATTGAGGATCGTTTAAGGGTTTAATCGTCAATTTGATTGATGACTAACCTTATATAAAAGTTACAGTAAATTTATTCACTAAGTGTTAGTGAATTAATAAAGAATTAATTAACAATTAAATTACTAATTAGCTTAATTTGATTGAGCAAAGAGGATTAGATAAAATCTATTTAAATTAGATTCAATAAGGTTTGACCCGATTAGGTTATGATATGACCTAATCGCTAAGAGAGAATTGTCTCTAATTTGATCAGGACTTTGATTCAATCAATTTTTAATTTGATTAAAATTTGATTAAAAAATTATAAATTTAATTAGATTAAGTTTCATCTATTTATTTGGGCTTAACTAGATGTGATTTGGTTTGGAGTCAAATAAGGAAACTAAGAGTCCATAAAAGATTGGACTCTTCTCCCCTGTGCCACCAACTTTCAATGCCAATATTCCTCATGCCCAAAAGTTTTTTGTATGAGATTTCTCCACACAAAAGAGCCTTCTACCCTTCCTTTCTCACATCCAAAAATGAATAATAATCTGATCTTTATGATAGGTTCAAATGTGATTTGAATTGGTTACCATCTAAGACAAGGTTTGACCTTATCTATAAAACTCCACATGCCATTCCTTTTATTCCTTTATTTTATGCGACAAAAGGAGAATTTTTTGCCATGAGAAATCAGATAGGGATCTGATTTACCATGGAGAATATGTGGATGGGGCATCCCATATTTTTATTTGGCATGAATTGAATGAAGGGGCGATGATTCTTGAAGAGTCCTTTTTCTTATGGACTCTTCCAACCCTAAACTCCTTGATGCCTAAATAAAAGGGGTTTGTTAGTCTTTTTGTGCATGTAAGAGAGAAAAGAAAAGGTCTTTCATGGTGAGAAGCCTTTTGGGCATGGGTTCATGGTGTGAAAGAAGAGGAGAGTCCTCTTCTTTTGGGTTAGTGCAAAATCTAGACTTCTAGGGTTTGTTCCTAGGGTTTGGGAAGAGAGAAAAAGAAGAGGGAAGAGTGTCTCCTCTCTAGATTTCTTTCTCATCTCTATCTCCTCCAGATGATCTTCTTCAATCTCTAAAAAGATTTGAGAGATTTGAAAAAAAGATCTAGATCAGCCAAGAAGATGGTCTTCGCAAGAGCTAGTACTCCTAAGAAGATTGATCAGATTGGGGCTTCGAGTGGACCTTCCGTAGAGGCCAGACATATTTGTGGTTGTGAGCAACTAGCAAGGATTATCTTTACTACATCTCTCAGCAATGACGATCGTCGATCTGTGCTCAGATATCGAGTTCTTAACTCAAATAGATGTAGATTTGATCTACTATTTTCATCTATGCATGCAGATTTTATCTTCTATATTTTTCAGATTTTATATGCAACATATCATATCATAGATCCTAGAGTAGGTTGATTTTATAATTATATCATATACATATTAGATTAATATGATTAATCTAGCTATCTTCTACTATATTTTATTTTAAAAATTTTTGAAATACATATATGAAATTGCCTACGTTTTCCAACAGTGGTATGAGAGCCTAGGTTTATTAGGGCATGTTAATTGTACATATTAAATCTAAAATTTAATTTTATTTAGATCTGATATGTGATATCTTAAATTTGTACTTAATTAATGGTCGATCGCATAAACTAAAATAAGGTTGTCCTGTCATAGAGTTTATCCCTTACACTGAACAGATTGTCCTAGTTTGTGCTGATCTTTGATAAAATCTGATTTTATATGTTGCATGTGATGTTTATGATCTAATTTAGATGCAATCTAAGATTGTGATCAGGTCTGATATAATTTAGATTAGATCTAAATTTATGCATATATGATATGTGATTAGATTAGTGTTGGAAAATATGTCCCAAAGCCAATTGTGCTCATCTTGCAAACTGTATATAAATTTTTATTAATAAAAATTATTTAATATTTTCATTACAAATTGACCATCTTTGAACTCATGTATTATAATGAAGTCCTTAGAACTATACATATTAATCGACAAAGGAGGATTTATCATTAAGTCCTTAAAATTATTCGCGACCAAATGATATGCTATTACTAGGACGATAGTGATATCAAATATAGGTCATTATGTACCATATGAGTTGGTTGTCCTTTTAATCAAGGAGTGTGGAGATATTGTTATGGCATGTAGATAGAATATAGGAGTACATTCGCATCGAACGTGATCATATGCTGAGTACTCTGCTGTCGAGAGTAGCTTATGAAAGGTATGTGTATAAGTGTCCCTTCGATTTGAGACCATCATGATGATTTATAAGCAACTCACTGTACTTTAGTATCAGACTATTTGAGTTTCTAACTTAGTGACAGAAGGATAGTAGGTGCAATCAAGTACTTATCTATTGGAATTTAGGGTTTGAAGCATGCATATATGTTTTAAAATTTTAATTTTCTAAACATCACAGTAGAGAATAAGATTAAAATAATTTTAATTTAAATTTTATATGCATAAAAATATAAAACCACATGGATCTAACATATATATTGAAATTGATATATGCTGAAATTTAAATTGTGATCAAATCACATACCTTTTCACAATCTCTTTCTTCAAATCTGGATCTGCAAGAGATGAGACTCCCTGTTAGCTGCACAAGTATTCGATCTCTATGAGTATTCACTCAGAATCAGTCTGAAATAGTCCTCTATAATCTGAATTTTGATTCTCCAAAATTCAGCCCACTGAATCTGAATGAAGTCTGGATCGTGATCAATGTTCGATCTTTCTCCTTGATCCTTATCTTCTCTTCCTCTCTAGTCTTTCTCCCTACCTTGTAGTGCTACAAGAGACCAATAACCAGCAGATGAAAGGCCGCCCAATGCCTTAGGCATGTGCAAAACTTGGGACGTGCGTCCCAAGTAGTATGGCGTGGGGACGCTTAAGGAGAAGAGAAAGAGAAAGGAAGAGAGGGCATGGGAGGTTCTCTTGGGGTGGAGAGGAGGTGGCTTGGATGATCTTAGGACCTTAGGAGAGGTCCCCTTTTATAGGCACAAAGATTGAATCTTATTCAATCATATAATATAAGTCCTACTTGCATTAGGATTTCTATTAACTTAAGTTATCCAACTCACATTAGGAAGCCCATTAGGTGCCAACTATTAGAGCCCTTGCATCCATAATTAGACATCCTCTTTCACACCCAAGAGATACCTTATATGAAAACCAAAGGCCCTCTAATTAATGGATACATCCAAATTGATCAAATCAAAGTGGTGCCCCATAATAACTATCAAGAAGATTCATAAGGGACTTGCACCCTTAATTTATATGATCCATAACCTTAAACATCCAACAATTGGAGTCTAATGAATCTTGTTCATATAGGTTATTAGCAGATAATTAAGTTAGAATTATCTTATCAAATAAGTAATCTCGACGAAAAGAGAAATTAGGTCCAACCATGTGCTAGCAAGGTTACCATAAATCCAATGGATTTCTCTAAACCCAATTGACACTTCACAAGCTCAATTTCTTATTTCAGGCCTAATCTCTTTGTTATGTGACCTCATAGGTTCTATCTGGTAGTGAGATATACAATGATCTCTATCATCGAATCATTGAAACTCTTTTCAATGGATCAGAATAATTCTACTCTAACTTAACAAAGATTATCGATCCAGACCTACCCAGTGAGCTCTCACAATCCACCAGTGACACCTAGCAGTATGTAGTGGCAACCCAGTAGAACTGAAATGAACCTCTAAGTGTAGTTTACATGTGATTCAGTCCCTCTATCGTGAGTCCTGACTTGATGGCAAGTCATGGATAAATCATCAAATCACAACATCAGTCATACGATAGATTTAATTAGCTCAAGTTCAGATGTGATGTCTATGAAAACTCTTTTCTATCAATCACTCTACTGTGACCACAGATTCATGGACTTAGCTTTTTTCATAGGACTACTCCTCTCTATCAAGGTTGATAGATCCTATCTTGATGCGCACCCTACTCCTATAATAGACCAACTGTTGCCAATATCCACTACAAGGGCTCATAGAGACCCATGTTTATATGTCAATCAAACTCCAACAGCCTCACTATGAGCAGTAGTACCATCTTAAATTAAAGGATCAAACACATAACTATAGTATCGAGACAATCACTGACGATTGAATAGAAATCCAAGTAATCTCTCGTATAGTCATCTCAGTGCTAGTTGTTCTCTAACAATCACCCGCACTCATCGCCCTATGTCTTTACACAGTAGATTAGAGATCTATCTATCCCAAAGGAAGTGATTTGTGTGTCAGTCTATCCGGATCTATCACCATCCTCATGATGATCCTATGATCGGGAGCCTTTAGGAAATAAATACATGTCTCTAATTCTCAACACCTTGAGAGTATATATCAAAATTAATTTCATGGATGATTCAAGGACACATTACCCTTGAAAGAAAAAGAATTGATCCTTTTATTGATCATATCAATATATTAAGTATAAAATTATATCCTAGATTAATTACAATGTGTCAGCCATATTGGCTTCTAGGACATACATCTAACAATCTCCCACTTGGACTAAAGACAATTGGCCACAAATCTAAGTCCCATCTTTTCAAGGTGGACTTCCATTTTTGGATTGGCTCAACTGCTTAGTCAGTGGGTTTGCCACATTTTTTGCAGAGTCTACTCTTTGCACTTTGATATGAGGTAGTCGCATATATTGGTGCTCTATATGTTTGGACTTCTGGTGAGACCTTGGCTCCTTAGCAAGGGCTATGGTGCTATTATCTTTGCAGTACTATGTCATGACATGACATCCAATTCTGTAACTAACATTAAAATTAAAATTCATCCTACACATTTATAGCATACTCAACCTCCATTGATCGATTACTTAGAACCCTTCTAGTAAATCGAACAAGAATATACCCTCGAATCGCAACTCAAAATCACCTCCAAAGATCAAGAATAGATCCTTAGTCCTTCTTAAGTACTTAAGGATGTTCTTCATAGCTATCCAGTGCTCCTCATCTGGATTCGACTGATACCTACTCGTGACACTCACAGCAAGGGCAATATCAGGTTGAGTATATAGCATGGCATACATGAGGCTTCCTATTGTCGAAATATAAAAAATCCTACTCATGTGTTGAATCTCCTCAGATGTGATCGGACACATCATCTTGGAGAGATGAATACCATGCCTCAAAGGTAAAAGACCTCTCTTGGAGTTTTTTATGCTGAACCTCTTCAGCACCTTCTCTATGTACAGCTTTTATGACAGATCAAGCATCCGTTTATATCTATCCCTATAGACCTTTATTTCAAGAATATAGGATGCTTTTTCTAGATCTTTCATGAAAAATTTTTTGGACAACCATCTTTTGACTATGGTCAGCATGAGAATATCATTCCCAATGAGGAGAATATCATCCACATACAGTACGAGGAAGGTGATTGCACTCCCACTGACTCTCTTGTATACACAAAGTTTCTTTTCATTTTTGATGAAATCAAATGATTTGATTGCCTCATCAAAATGATGGTTCCAAATTTGAGAAGCCTGCTTTAATCTGTATATGGACTTTTGCAGCTTGCACACTCTATGTTCACCATCACCGAACGTGAAACCCATAGGCTACTCCATATAGATATCTTCATCAAGGTGTCAATTTAGGAAGGTAGTTTTCACATCCAATAGGTACAATACCTTTAGGTGGATCTACTAAAGTTCAAACTTGATTTGAGTGCATTGAGTCAATTTCTGATTTCATAGCATCTAACCATTTCTCGAAATTGATGTCAGACATCACCTCGTCAAAGGATTGGGATCATCACCATGATTCCTATCTCCTATAAAAAATATTTTCTTTACTTTCTCCGTAAGCATATCCATGTACCTTTCAGGAGATCGGGAGATCCTGCTAGATCTATGAGGTGATAGAGGAACATCAACTACTGGCTCATAGACTATAGGTTTCTGAGGATTTATAGCTCTAGACTCTTCAGAGATCTTCTCTTCGAGTTCCACTAACCTCTGACTGTCGTCATCCTAGATAAACTATTTTTTCAGGAACATAATATTTTGACTCATAATCACATTATGGTCTTGTAAAAAGTAAAAGTAGTATCCCATAGATTCTTTTGGGTACCTTATAAAGTGAGCTATAATAGATCTATCCTCCAACTTTTCTGCCATCTGACTCTTGACATAGGCCGAACATCCTCAAGTCTTAAGAAAACCCAGACTCGACTTCTTACCGAACCATATCTCATACGGTGTGATAGGACCAGACTTTAAAGGAACCTTATTCAACAAGTGAATGATAGTTAACAAGACATGCCCCTAAAAAAATAAGGATTGATCGGTGATGCTCATCATGTATCTGACCATATCCAATAGGATCCTGTTCCTCCTTTCGGATGCCCTGTTGAGCTGAGGTATTCCAGGAGGGATCCACTAAGAGACTATGTCATTGTCCTTAAGATATCTCAAAAATTTTTGATTAAGGTATTCTCCTCCTCAATTAGAATGAAGAACTTTAATGGGCTTACCTGTCTGCTTTTCTACTTCATGCCTGAATCTTTGAACTTTTCAAAGGCCTTAGACTTGTGTTTTATTAGATACAGATATCTGTACCTAGATAAATTATCAATAAAGATAATAAAGTAGGTGTAACCACCTCTGGCCTACACATCAAATGGCCCACACACATCAGTGTGTACCAGGGCAAGTAGCTCTGTGGCCTTTTCCCCATATCCTACAAGGGTTAACTTGGCCATCTTTCCTCAAAAATAGGATTCGCAAGCTGGATACGGCTTTGAGTTAAGAGAGCCAAGGATCCCATCCTTCTCCAGTCTGTTTATCCTGTCCTCTCCAATATGGCCTAATTTATGGTGCCACAAGTATTTCTGATTAATTTCATCTCTGGATCTCTTTTAGCCTACGGCACTCACTATTTGTTCGTTTAAGTTTACATTCGCATCAATATGCAAATAATAAAGACTGTCAATTAAAAGATCTTATGCAACCAATTTATTTCATAAATAAATGAAATAAAAGTCTTTATTAAAACTAATTTTGAAACCTTCCTGTGCTAGCACAGACATGAAAATTAAATTTTGACTAGCTACAGAAATATAATAAAAGTCTTTCAAATCTAATCTATTGCCAAACGATAATCGAAGAGAATAAGTGCCAACGGTCTCTGCAGCAACCTTTACTCTATTGTCAACCCGAAGGATCATGTCACCTTCCCTCAACCTCCTACTTTCTATCAGACCCTATATTGAGGTACATATATGAGCACTCGAACCAGAGTCCAATATCCAACTAGAAGTAGAATAAATCGTAAGGTTAGATTCGATTACGAGCATACCTTCGGAAGGTTTATCATCTTTTTTGGTCTTTAGGCTCTCCAGATATTTTGGATAGTTCCTCCTCCAATGGCCTTCAGCATGATAGTAGAAATACTTTCTCTTTACCTCAGCCGTCTTTGGACCATCCTTCTTTAGCTTGCTCTCTTTCTTCTGCTTCTTTACGGTTTAGCCTTCTTCCTTCTAACAGACATTCTCTTGGAAGAAAAAGTGCACTCTATAGCAAGAATAGAGCCCCTTGAACTCTTCAAGGTACCCTCCATTGTGACCAACATGTTGACAAGTTCGAGAGCAATCAAGTTTGTTCATATGAAAATTCATGATGATTTGACTATATGAACTGGTAAGAGATTGAAAGATCAGATCCATCTATAATTCTTTTTGCATATCCAGCCCGAGCTTCCCAAGCTCCTCAAATCAGATTAAAGAGTCTTTTGGATACATCGAAGTGCACAATATGGCTCTACTCACCATACAACTCTTACAGATGAGTGATCATAGTTCGGATAGTAGGCATATGCTCATGCTGGCTTTGTAACTTGTTTAACATGGATGCCAGCACATAACACCTGACCCGATTGTCTTCATCCGTCTACTTTTCAAAAGTAGCTCTCTATTCAGTAATAGGATAGTTTGGCAACACAACGAGATCCTGATCGAGAATATGGCTTAATTTTTCTGAAGTCAGGACAATCCTGAGGTTTCTAAGCCAGTCTTTGTAATTATTATTGATCAAATGATTGGTTTTAAGGATGCGAGCTAGAGGGTTTGAGGCTGACATGATGGTTTAACTGCAAGAGTAAATATTTAAGTTAGACTTTTATACTTAATATTTTAATTTACTTTTAGAGACTTTAAGATGCAAATAATGACTCTCGCTAATTTTTTGGATCCCTCCACTCTCCGAGAAAGAAACAAAAATCTTGATGTGACAAAGGATTTCTAGTGGGTGTTGTGGTCCCACCGATGACATGCACCTCACCTAACAGTTATTGGTAACATGCACACTGATGCGTAGGCAACTTCTTGCCCAGATGCTTCACTAAGCATGTTGCAGCAACTTGATCTCTAAGTCATGTGGGCTCACCTAACAATTATTGCCCACACTTCTTAGTTAAGCCCGATCTACCATTCACAAGCAGGTGCAAGGCCGTCATTGGGTCCCTCACCTAACAGTTATTGGGCCCAATCTCATCTTTACCCTGGAGTAACTCTTTGTTAATAAGGTGGTTGCGTGTTCCCGATTTAACTAAACTACTGTGACCAGTCGAGAACAATCAACACCGGTAGCACGCCCGCACATCTACAACGATGGAAGACCTATGGACTTAATATTTATGATGAGGTTTGGATTTAGGTATCATCTAATCAGTCATCATATGACTGATCTAACTGGCATGGGCTAAATTAGATTACTAAGCAACCTAATTGAAGATCCAATCTTTCAAATTGATCAGGTAAGTGGAGAACAGTGGGGGTCCTCCCGTTGCCTTCCTTAGACACCAATGAATTGGCTAGTCAGCTAAAAGAACCAATTAAATAATCATGTCTCATTAACTTGCCTTAGATATCAATAGGTTGATTGATCAGAATTGATTAGCTTAAGCGAATGGCTCAAACCAACGAGCCAAATTAGGTCTTTAGGTTAATCGATTCTACATATGGGACTCGATCAATTTGATCAACAATAATTGGATGATCATTAACTTAATTGGTCTAACTCAATTCAATACTTGACTCAGTTTGACTAATTACTTAATCAAATTAGACCCATATAATTCAAATCAAAAATTTTAGATGTAATCTTATTACATGACCTAATTTTTTATTTTTTTATGATCAAAACTCTCATACACAAACATAATTTTAGATTCTAAAATTATATTTCAAATCTAAATTCTTTGCATAAAAGTAAGTTTTAAATTATAAAAATAATTTTCAAATTTTAACATATAAACATATATCATATATATGCATGTATAATTAGATCTAAATAAAATTTCAAATCTAAACATGATATCATATATCTCATATACTAATCATGAATGAGATTAAAAATAAATTTTTGATCTAAATATATAATCATATATCACATATATGAATCAAAATTCAGATCATAAAAAATTTTAGATTTCATGCATGCATCTATATTTCACATGAACATTAACTAGAACTCTTTCTAGATCAAAATTTAGATCTATGCATGCAACAACATATTAACTGTATGTTCTAAAACTAAATCTAAAATTAGATTTTAAATTTGAAGATCCATCTATATATCTTATGTATTAAGAAAAAATTAATTTTTAAAATTTTTTCAAAAATAAGTATATCAAAATTCAGCATATGAAAACCGTGGCTCTGATACCACTGTTGGAATTTGGGGTTTGAAGCATGCATATGTATTTTAAAAATTTAATTTTTTAAATATCATAGTAAAAAATAAGATTAAAATAATTTTAATCTAAATTTTACTGTATAAAAATATAAAATCATATGGATCTATTTTATATGCTGAAATTGATATATGCTGAAATTTAAATTATGATCAAATCACATACCTTTTCGCAATCCTTTTCTCCAAATCTGGATCTGAAAGAGATGAGGCTCTCTATTAGTCATACAAGTGTCTAACCTCTATAAGTATATACTTAAAATCAGTCTGGAACAGTCCTCTATAACTTAAATTTTGATTCTCCAAAATTCAATCCACTGAATCTGAATAAAGCCTATATCGCGATCCATGTTTGATCTTTCTCCTTGATCCTTATCTTCTCTTCCTCTCTAGCCTTTCTCCTTACCTTGTAGTATTATGAGAGACCAACAACCAGCAGATGAAGGGCTGCCCAATGCCTTGGGCATGTGCAAAACTTGGGACGTGCGTCCCAAGTAGTATGACATGGGGACGCCTAAGGAGAAGAGAAAGAGGGAGGAAGAGAGGGTGTGGGAGGATCTCTTAGGGTGGAGAGGGGCTGGCTTGGATGATCTTAGGACCTTAGGGGAGGTCTCCTTTTATAGACACAAAGATTGAATCCTATTCAATCATATAATACAAGTCTTACTTGCATTAAGATTCCTATTAACTTAAGTTATCCAACTTACATTAGGAAGTCCATTAGGTGCCAACTGTTGGAGCCCTTGCATCCATAATTAGGCACCCTCTTTTGCATCCAAGAGACACCTCATATAAAAATCAAAGGCCCTCTAACTATGGACACATCCAAATTGATCAAATCAAAATGGCGCCCCATAATAACTATCAAAGAGATTCATAAGGAACTTGCACCCTTAATTTATGTGATCCATAACCTTAGACATCCAACAATTGAAATCTCATGAATCTTATTCATGTAGGTTATTAGCAGGTAATTAAGTTAAAATTATCTTATCAAATAAGTAATTCTAACAGAAAGAGGAATTGAGTCCAACCATGTGCTAGCAAGATTATCATGAACTCAATGGGTTTCTTTAAACCCAATTGATACTTCATAAGCTCAATTTCTTATTTCAAATCTAATTCCTTCGTTGTGTGACCTCATAGGTTCAATTCTATCTGGTAGTGAAACATACAATGATCTCTATCATCGTATCATTGAAACTTTTTTCAATGGATCAGAATAATTTCACTCTAACTCAACAAAGATTGTCGATCTGAAACAATCTTAGTGAGCTCTCACAATCCACTAAGGACACCTAGCAGTATGTAGTGGCAACCTAGTAGAACTGAAATAAATCTCTAGGTATAGTTAATGTATGATTCAATCCCTCTATCATGAGTCCCAACTTGATGGCAGATCATGGATAAATCATCAAACCTCAACATCAGTCATATGATAGATTTGATTAGCTCAAGTTTAGATATGATGTCTATGAAAACTCATTTCCATCAATCACTCTACTGTGGCCATAGATTCATGGACTTAGCTTCTCTCATAGGACTATTCCTCTCTATCAAGATTGATAGATCCTATCTTGATGCGTATCCTACTCCTACAGTGGACCAACTGTTGTCAATATCCACTACAAAGGCTCATTGAGACCCATGTTCATGTGTCAATCAAACTCCAGCAGTCTCACTGTGAGCAATAGTACCATTTCAAATCAAAGGACCAGACACACAACTACAACATCAAGATCACTAACGATTGAATAGAAATCTAAGTGATCTCTCATATGGTCACGCTCAATGGTAGTTGTTCTCTAACAACCACCCGCACTCATCACCCTGTGTCTCTACATAGTAGATTAGAGTTCCATCCATCCCGAAGGAAGCGATTTATATGTCAGTTTATCCAGATCTGTCACCATCCTCATGATGATCCTATGATTGAGAGCCTTTAGGAATTAAATACATGTCTCTAATTGTCAACACTTTGAGAGTATGTATCGAAACTAATTCCATGAATGATTCAAAGATACATTACACTTGAATGAAAAAAAAATTATCCTTTTATTGATCATATCAATATATTAAGTATAAAATATATCCTAGATTAATTACAATGTGTCAGCCATATTGGCTTCTAGGACATACATCTAACATTATCAAGTTGGTATGTGAGTCAAGATGGAATTGACCCCTCTGAATTGGTAGGAGATATGCATCAGTGTATTTCAATTTAGCAAAATCTTGGTCAGAATAATTCATGAGATAGATTTGAAAGATTGAAATATAATGTGGTTGACTTAATTTGGGTTGACAGTTAAACCCTAAGTCATCTTGAGTATTTGGACCAAATGGATGAATTATACGATAACCATACACCAGTAGGTTCTAGAAAGTTGCTTTGCAACACTTCGACCCATCCAGTCATCAGGTCATCATTGCGAGATGGTTACATTTATTGATATAGAAAGTTATTCCTATACTATCAGCTTAGGTTCGAACCTATGGGGTCACACACATTAGAAGATTTGATCAGATATAATGGCTGAAGAGTCCAATTGGATTGTGACTCTGGTGAAGAGTCCTACTTGGACTAGGACTCTGTGAGAGAGTCCCACTGGGACTAAAACTCTATCATTTATGGAGAATTAATTACTAATTAAATTACTAATTAACTCAATTTGATTGAGTAAAGAGCTTTGGAATAAGTCTAATTGAATTAGATTCAGTTGGACTCAGATTGGGATTGATATGATCAAACCCGATTACAAGAAAAATTTGATCCTGATTTGATCAAGGTTTAGACTCGGCTAATTGCTAATTAGATTAGGAATTTAATAAGATATTTAGATTTATAATTGGATTAGATTTATTTTTATCAGTGGTTTCAATCCAAATTTGATTTGAATTAGAATTGATGTAGAAATGAAGAGTCCAAGTCAGATTAGGACTCTATCCTTATCTTTTGCGCCACATCTGGGTCCATGCCAATTTCTCCACACTTAATTAGATTTGGGTTGTGATTTTTGACATCATGAGAGAGAATCTAATAAGGGTGGTTGGCTATAGCTGATGAGTCATAATATTGTCTCTTTCCTAATTCGAATGCGATCCGAATTAGAGATAAGATGCAGACTAGAAAAGGGATTTTTCGTATATAGTATATTATTGGAGCTATATTATTTTTTTTATTTTTTTTAAAATATTTTTTAGTGTGTGAGACTCTAAATTACTTCTTCATGTCTTAATAATTTTTTTAAAATTTTTTTGGATGCCAAAAAGGGATTTTGGCATTGATTCATGGCATCCTTTCTTGAAAAGTCCTAATTCCTAGTCTATAAAATGGAGATCCCTCTCTTGGATGTCCCATGATCAATTTTCTTGTAGATTTTTTATTTTTAGAGCCTCTCCTTCTCCTTCTCTCTTCCTCCTCTAGATCTCCTATCACTTTGGAGTATCCAAGGTGCTTGTAGAAGAAGAAAAAGATTAGCTGTCGAAGTTGTCTGCCAACTAGCATCTCCGAGCCCCTGATTTGCGCCAGTCTTCGCATAAATTTTTTTATAGAGGTCAGACAACTTCGTATGGCTATGAATGACCTGAGAAATACCCTCCCCAACTATTGGATCAAAGGAGATCAAGATCAAAATTTATTTGATAATGATCTCTAACTTATTTTGATCCCTATGATAGATCTAATAGTTAGATCTAGAATTTCAGTATTGATAAGATCGATGTGATTTTTATTTTTAGATCTGAAGTATATATTTTTTATATCAAAGATCTTAATATAATAGTCTAAGATTAGATTTTATACATGTGATTAAGATTAAATTATTTAATCTATTATTTTCATTGCATAAAATTTTTAATTACATGTACTGCACTATCGCAATTTTTTTTAACTGGTATCAGAGCCAGGTTATTTTGATATCAATTAATATGACTTTAAATTTGATTATTTATGATTTAGATTAGATCTAAATTAGTTTATTTTTAGATCTGATTATTATTTATTTAGATTAGATATTTTGAGTAGCAAAGTACTCAGATTGGGTAATCACCAGGCCGTCCGATCATAGGAGCAAGTAGGGTTTAATGACCCTCTCTTTTCATTCAATGGGGTGCTCTTCATGGCATGTAGGGGTACCACTGTGAGGTCTCATGAAGAAGAAAGTGAAAAGAGAAGAATTACTTTCTTGCAAAACCCTAGGTGTTGTTATATGTGATGCAAGTTGCGAAGATAGTTAGTTACATCTAATTTTGTTTAGTCAAAATTATTTTGATCTAAAATCATAAAAAATTTAGATTTGATCTAAAAGATTTTATGACTTGATGTAAAAAATTTACATGAAAAATTATTTTCAAAATCTTAACCATGTTGATGCAAAATTTAATTGAGAATTAAGTATCAAGCTGATTGGATTTAGAATTATGATTTAGATCTAATGATATTGCATAAAACATGGGGCATGGGTTAGCTCAAATCAGGTCCTTCACTTTAATTGGATTAGATATAAGGTTAGAATCAAAGAATTGATTGACTATATAGTGAAATTGATTAAGTCTAACCAAATATTGAATTAGATCAATCAGAGTTTTTCTAGTATAATAGTTGTAGATGGTCAAGTCCATGTCTTTGATCAAACCAAAAGGACCTTGATTGTAGCTCAATGGTTGAACCTGAACCATTAGGTTGGTCAAATCAAAACTAGTTAACCAATTAGTGTCTAAGGTAAGTTTGGTATTTCGATCGATGGTTTTTAATTGGGAGCGGCTTACCTGGCCATTTCGATGGTGTCTAAGGCAAGCTTAGAAGATCCTCTCACCGATCTCACTTACCTGGACAATTTGTTGAACTAGATTTTGATTAGATCGCTAAGTGATTCGAGTTAGCCCATGCCATTAAGATTGATCAATGTGACTGATTTAGGTGCCAGTTCAATCAATATGACTTAATCCGATTCAGTGACTTGGTGAAGTCAGTGGGAGGATTATGATCTACTGATTGATCTTTTCTTCTCTTCTCTCTTCTCTAAATTGATTAAATCTTCTAAATTACTAGGTCCTTAAAATGAGCTAGTTATGGTGATAACTAGATCATAGCCTCCTATTAAGATAAGTGATAATGGATCTATTATTTTTTATTGACATTGCAGGGGCCATCCATCTGATATTCTCTCTGAATGATGGAATTATCATTCATCATATGATAATTTTGATGAACTATCTGATGATGGTTGGGTTGATCAAGCCATCCTCAAGCCTGATCACTCATTAGGTAGAATTATTGAGTAGGTTCATATTAATAGTTTGATCTAACCAAAACTTTTAGTGGAAGTCCATCGCCTACTGAAATAAAATCTGAGACTAAATTAAATACTAGAAGTTATTTAGCGAAATAATTGATTAAAAACCTACCCATAGGTGCATATGGTTTGATCGAGCCATCCTCGAGCCTATATGTAGTCTGTGTGGATTCTAGTACCTGCTAAAAAATTAAGATAATTATTCGAATTGAAGGTAAAGGCTATCAATTCGTATAAAATAGTGGGAGGACCTTTAGACTAAAGTTCAAGTTTTTAGGATTAATAAATTCATATACTTATTAGGCTTTGTTCTTTCTTTGTGTGTGCAGATATGGCCTCAAACTTGTCACACCAATCACTGTTGGACAGCGAGAAGCTTATCAGACTGAATTTCAATAATTAGTATAAAAAATTAAAGATTATCCTAGAGCATGAGTGGATCCTTTATGTGATAACGGATCTGACACATGAGGAGCCTGCTCCTAACACCTGAGGAGCGATCCGAGATACTTATTTGAAGTGGCTCAATGATCGCACCATAGTTCGTTGCATTATGCGGGCCTCCATAAGCGACGAGTTCAATCAAAAGTTTGAAGAAGCTCAACCAAAAGAAATGCTTCAAGTGTTGAGCGATTCCTTTGGTACTCCTGATGATATTGAGTGGCACAAGACTAGTTGCATCATTTTCAATGCCTAGATGAGGTAGGGTGCATCTGTTATCGATCATATATTGTACATGATCAAGCAAATTGAAAAATTGAGCAAACTCAACTTCCTTTTGCATGAACAGCTGGGGAAAGATGAGATCTTGAACTCTCTTCCCAAGTCCTACCTGCCATTCCTCAATCATTTCAGAATGATGAAGCTTGTAGTCAACTACTACTGTCTGTTGGGGTTGCTACAAACTTTTGAGAAAGATCACCAGCTCCACAAGGAGACAGTGAATCTAATGGGAGGATCTTCTTCAGATAGTCGTCATCTCTTTAAGAAAGAAAAAAAGAAGAAGAATAAGAGCATGCCTGGTGCTGGAAGTCAGTCCTAGAAACTCAAGTTCAAGGCTGATCAAAATCAGGTAGAGTACTTCATTTGCAAGAAGCAGGGTCACTGAAAGAAAAATTATCTTTAGTATATCACTTCTCTTGACCCGAACAGGCCAAAGAGAAAAAACAATTAGTTGCTGGACAAGGTACTTATGTGATAATACCTTGTAACTTCTTTCTTATAGATATAATGACCTGGGTATTGGATACTGGAAGTCCTATTCATATTTGTAATTCGTTGCAGGATCTTCAGATCACTAGGAGATTTGGAGAAGGCAAGAGATTCCTGAATGTTGGAGATGGAAGATCAGTTTCAGTTTTAGCTTTAGGAATCATCAAGCTTGTATTCGAGTCTCAGTATATTATTCTTAATGAGTGTCATTATTGTCTTAGTTTTTTTTTAAATATTATTTCTGTAGACCTTTTGGCCAATTCAAACTATGAAATATTAATAAAAAAAATTTTGTGATATCATTTTAAATGGTGTTACAATTTTACATAGACAGTTGAACAATGGTATCTATATTATATATAGGCCTAATGTAATATACATTTTAAATAAACATTCTAGAATAGATGATGTCACAGATGGCTACTTTTGGCATTGTAGGCTAGGTCATATCAATAAGAACAGGATGAATAGGTTGGCTCAAGAAGGAATTCTTGATAAACATGATTATGAATCGTTATCTATCTGTGAGTCTTGTTTGCTTGGAAAGATGACCAAATCACCTTTTACTGGAAAAGATGAACAAGTCAGTGATGTGCTGGGTCTGATACATATCAATGTATGTGGACCCATGAACACATGTGTCAGAGGAGGGTATAGCTACTTCATCATGTTCATAGATGACCTATCTAGGTATGGATATGTCTACTTGATGAAACACAAGTTTGAATCGTTTGAAATGTTCAAATGGTTCTATAATGAAGTAGAGAAACAAACTAAAAAAGGTATTAAAATTCTTTGATCTGACCAAAGAGGTAAATATCTTTTCAGAAAATTTCTGACATATCTAGGAGAGAATGGAATTCTCTCCCAATAGATCCCTTCAGGGACACCACAGTATAATGACATCTTAGAAAGGAGAAATTGAACCTTGTTGGACATGGTTCGATCCATGATGGGGTTTGCAACTCTGTCGATCTTCTTTTGGAGATATGCACTTGAAACAGCTTGTCTTGTGCTCAATAATATTTTGAGCAAGTCAATTAGTAAGACATCATATGAGATATGGTCAGGACGTAGGCTGAACCTCTCTTACTTTAGGATCTGGGGGTGTCCAGCTTATGTTAAATAATTACAAACTGACAAGCTCAGTCCTAAGTTTGATAAGTATAATTTCATAGCATACCCTAAGGAAACGAGAGGATATTACTTTTACCTACCTGCTGAGCAAAAGGTGTTTGTCAGGAGTAAGGCATATTTTCTGAAAAAAAAATTCTTTAGTGAAGGAATAAGTGCCTCTAAAATCGAACTTGACGAAGTTCGACAAATAGAAGAATCGATACCAATGATTGAATCTGAGCTAAATTTGATGAGATCAAATTTGGAGCCCAATGAACAAACATCCTTAAGGCGATCCAATAGAGTACCGCGTCAGTTAGACAGATACTTAAGTTTTTTGATCCGAGATGGAGATCCTGTCAAACTCGATGAGAACGATGAAGATTTGATCACCTACATGGAAGCAATGCAAAGATCCAACTCTGATAAATGGCTTGAAGCCATGAGATCCGAAATAGAGTCCATGAAGGTCAACGATGTATGAATATTAGTTGACCCACCTGAAGGGGTAAAGCCCATAGGGTGTAAGTGGGTTTTCAAGAGCAAGAGGGGTGCAAATGGGAAGGTGGAGATCTATAAAGCCCATTTGGTTGCCAAGGGTTATCATCAGTGTTATGGTATTGACTATGACAAGATATTTTCTTCTATGACCATGCTCAAATCCATTCGGATCATGCTTGCGATAGCAACATATCTGCACTCTGAAGTCTAGCAAATGGATGTGAAGATAGCTTTCCTAAATGGAGAGCTGAATGAAGAGATGTATCTGATACAACCTGAAAGATTCATATCCATAGATGAGTCTAAGGTATGCAAGCTTCAGAAATCTATTTATAGATTAAAACAAGCATCTCAGAGTTGGAACATACATTTTGATAAGGTGATCAGAATGTATGGCTTCATTAAGAATGGAGAGGAACTCTGTATATATAAGTGGGCAAATGGTTCGATAATTGTATTTTTTATGTTGTATGTGGATGACATTCTTTTAATCAAAAATGATGTCCCTGCATTATAGAGAATAAAAGTATGGCTATCGTCACAAATCTCTATGAAGGATCTGAGAGAAGCAGCCTACATCCTCGGGATGAAGATCGATGGGGATAGATCTAAGGGACTGCTTGGGCTCTTCCATCCATGTACATAGATACTATGCTGAAATAATTCAGCATGGAAAATTCTAAGAAAGGCTATCTTCTGATAGGTCAAGAAATTTTTTTTTCGAAAGGAGATTGTCCGACTTCTCAAGAGAGAGAGCGTATGAGTAGAGTTTCATATGCTTCGACAGTAAATTCTATTATGTACGCCATGACATGTACGAGACCAGACATGGCATACTCAGTAGGGGCAGTGAGTAGATAATAGTCTGATCTAGGAGAAAATCACTGAAAGGTCGTAAAAACCATTCTTAAGTATTTAAGAAATACTAAGGACCAGTGGCTTGTGTATGATGAAACTGACTTGAAACTTGTGGGGTTCACCAACTCCAGCTTTCAGTCAAACTATGACAATAGTAAGAGTGTGTCAGATTATATTTTTATCCTAAATGGTGGAGCAATCTACCAAAAAAATTCCAAGCAAAATATTATGGCAGACTCTATTTGCGAAGCAGAGTATATCGCGGCATTCGATGCTGTGAAAAAAGCTGAATGGTTGCGAAAGTTCATCGGTGAGCTCAGAGTGGCACCCTCTATTGATGGTCCTATCTTATTATACTGCGACAATACTGGAGTCATTGCTCAAGCCTAGGAGCCGAGATCCCATCAGCACACCAAACATATTCTACGCCATTATCACCTTATCCAGAAGATCGTGGATCGAGATGACATCGACCTTCAGAAGATCGATGGAAGGGAGAACCTGACTGATCCATTTACTAAAGCTCTCAAAATCAAGGAGTTTGATGATCACAAATCGATGATGGGTATATGATACTGTATCGATTGGCTTTAGTTTAAGTGAGAGTTGTTGGAAAATGTGTATCAAAGCTAATCGTTAGACGATTATGCTCATCTTGTAAACTGTATATGAATTTTTATTAATAAAAATTATTTGATATTTTCATTATAAATTGACCATCTTTGAACTCCTGTGTTGTAATGAAGTTCTTAGGACTATATATATTAATCGACAAAGGAAGATTTGTCATTAAGTCTTTAAAATTGTTCGTGACAAAATGATACGCTATTACTATGATGATAGCGATATCAAGTGTAGATTGTTATTTGCTATATGAGTTGGTTGTCCTCTTAACCAAAGAGTGTGAAGACACTATAATGGCATGCAGATGAACTATAGGAGTATATTCGCATCGAACATGATCATGTGCCAAGCACTCTGCTGTCAAGAGATCTTGTGAAGGGTATGGGTATAAGTGTCCCTCCAATCTGAGACCACCACGATGACTTGTAAGTAACTCACTATACTTTAGTATCAGAATATCTGAGTTTCTAACTTAGTGACAAAAGGATACTAGGTGCAGTCAAGTACTTATTAAGTCGATGTGTGAGTCAAGATGGAATTGATCCTGCTGAATTGGTAAAAGATGTGCATCAGTATATTTCAATTTAGCAAAATCTTGACTAGAGTAATCTATGAGATGGATTTGAAAGGTTGAAATATAATATGGTCGACTTAATTAGGGTTGACAGTTAAATCCTAAGTCACCTTGAGCATTTGCATCAAAGGGATGAATTATATGGTAACCATACGCCAGTAGGTTCTAGAAGGTTGCTTTGCAACACTTTGACCCATCCGGTTATCGGGTCATCATTGCTAGATGGTTACATCGATTGGTATAGAAAGTTATTCCTATGCTACCGGCTTAGGTTCAAACCTATAGGGTCACACGTATTAGAAGATTTGATCAGATCTGATGGCTGAAGAGTCCAATTGGCTTGTGACTCTGGTGAAGAGTCCTACTGGGACTAGGACTCTGTAGCAGAGTCCCACTGAGATTGGGACTCTACTATTTATGAAAAAATAATTAGTAATTAGATTACTATTTGACTCAATTTGATTGAGTAAAGAGCTTTGAAACAAGTCTAGTTGAGTTAGATTCAGTTCGACTCAGATTGAGATTGATATGATCAAACTTGATTACAAGAAAAATTTGATCCTGATTCAATCAGGGTTTGGACTCGGCTAATTTCTAATTGAGTTAGAAATTTGATGAGATATTTAGATTTATAATTGGATTAGGTTCATTTCTATCAGTAGTTTTAATCCAAATTTGATTTGGATTAGAATTGAATTAGAAATGAAGAGTCTAAGTCAGACTAGGACTCTATCCTTATCTTTTGCGCCACATCTGGATCCATGTCAATTTATCGATGCCTAATTGGATTTGGATTATGATTTTTGGTATCATAAGAGAGGATCTAATAAGGATAGTCGGATATAACTAATAAATCATAATATTATCTTTTGTCTAATTTGAATGCATTCCGAATTAGAGATAAGATGCAAACTAGAAAAGAGATTTTTCGTATATAGTATATTATTGGAGCCATATTTTTTTTTCTTAGTTTTTTTGAAGAATTATTTGGTATGTGAGACTTTAGATTTTTTCTCCACATTTTAATGATTTTTCTAAAATTATTAGGGATGCAAAAAAAGGGTTTTGGCATTGATTCATGGCATCCTTTCTTGGAAAGTCCTAATTCCTAGTCTATAAAAAGGGTACCCCTCTCTTGGACGTCCCATGATCAATTCTCTTGTAGATTTTTTATTTTCAGAGCCTCATCTCCTCCTTCTCTCTTCCTCCTCCAGATCCTCTACCACTTTGGAGTACCTAAGGTGCTTGTAGAAAAAAGAAGGGGTCACCTGTCAAAGTTGTTCGTAGACTAGCATCTTCGAGCCCCTGATCTGTGCCAGTCTTCGTGTGAATTTTCTTATAGAGGCCTGACGACTTTATGTGGCTATGAGTGATCTGAGGAACACTCTTTCTAATCATTGGATTAGGAGAGATCAAGATCAAAATTTATTTGGTAACGATCTCTAACTTATTTTGATTTCTATGGTAGATCTAATAGTTGATCTAGAATTTCAGCATTGATGAGATCGATGTGATTTTTATTTTTAAATCTAAAGTATATATTTTTTATATCAAAGATTTTAATGTGGTAGTCTAAGATTAGATCATATACACATTATTAAGATTAAATTATTTAATCTATTATTTTTGCTGCATAAAATTTTTAATTGCATGTACTGCACTATCATAAATTTTTAATTACTGTAGGATTTATCCCATACAGTGAACAAACTGTCCTAATTTATGTTGATCTTTGATAAAATTTGATTTTATATATTGCATGTGATATTTATGATCTAATTTAGATATGATCTAAGATTGTGATCAGGTCTGATGTAATTTAGATTAGATCTAAATTCATACATATATGATATGTGATTAAATTAGATGATCCTACTAGCAAGTATTTAGATTGGATTGATCACCAGGCCGTCCGATCATAGAAGTAAGAAAGATTTAAAGGATCTCTCTTTTTATTTGATGGGGTGCTCTTATTGTGTGTAGGGGTGCCATGTGATTAATTTTCATGAAGAAGAACGTGAAAGGAAGAACTTTTTTTCTATAAAATCTTAAATCTTAAAACCCTAGGTTTGTTGTATGTGATATAAAGTTGTATAAAAAATAAAATATCTAATCTATATAATTAAAATTATTTTAATTATGAGAAAATAAAATTTAAAATCATAAAAAATTTATATATGATCTAAAAGGGTAGTTATGATTGATTTTATTTTAAGATTATACAAGATTTTTTTGATCTAAAATTTTTTGAAATGTGCTCACACAATTACTGAGTTGACTCAATTTTGAACTGAGTTGACCCAGTCTCTTTATGTAGCTGACTCAATATTAATTGAGCCGATCCAATTTCAGAATAAAAAATTTTTATATAAAATTTATTATAAATTATTTATAAAATAAAAAATTAAAATTATTTCAAATCTAAACTTAAACCCATGTTGATACTAAAACTTAATTAAGAATTAAGTGTAGAATCAATTAGATCTAGAATTATAATTTAAGATATAATGATATTACATAAAATATGGGGGCATAGGTTAGCTCAAATTAGGTCTTCTTAATTGGGTCAGGCCTAAGGTTAGAATCAAAGAATTAATGGACCATGTAGAGAAATTGATTATATCTAACCAAATATTGAATTAGATTAAATTTGAATTTCTCTAGAACCAATACAATAGTTGTAGATGGTCAAGTCCATATCTTTGATTAGACCAAATGGACCTTGATTGTGGCTTAGTGGTTAAATTCGGATCATTAGGCCGGTCAAATCAAAATTAATTAACCAATTGGTGTCTAAGGTAAGTTCGACATTTTGATCGATGGTTTTTAATTAAGAGCAGCTTACCTAGCCATTTTGATGGTGTCTAAGGCAAGCTTAGCATATCCTCCATTGATCTTACTTGACTAATTTGATGGATTATATCTTGATTAGACTGCTAAGTGATTTGAGTTGATCCATGCCATTAAGATTGATCAGTATGACTAATTTAGGTGTCATTTCAACCAGCATGATCCTAATCCAATTCAATGACTTAGTGAAGTCAGTGAGAGGATTGTGGTTTACTGGTTGATCTCTTCTCTTCTCTTGATTTATAAATTAAATTTTTTAAATTATTAGATCTTTAAAATGATATAGTTATGGTGATAACTAAATCATAGCCTTCCATTAAGTTGGATGATAATTGATCTATTAGTATGATGATCATTGGAGGCCCAAAGGCCTTGTTGGTGCAGAAATCCGCCTGCACCGGAGAAGCTGGAGTTGAGAGAGCCGCGGTCGCCGTCGGGACCTGCAAGGGAAGTCTAAACCGGAGGTGGGGTTGCTCCGGCAAGACCCTCCGACGCTCAAGTCAGTTCTCTGCCTCAACAAGAATGGAGTGCTCGAACGGAGAATTTAGCAGAGTTTTGAGATAGAAAAGAGGGCTTAGAAGATAACGTATCTGAGTCCCCCCCTTTTATAGGTGGGGGAGGCAACGGACTGATGGCGACATGTGTAACTGCCTGGTAGTGGGCCGCCCATGGTCAGGGGAATTGATTGTGAAAGATAATGGAGCAGACATGTGGGTATCACCTCGATTTGCCACGTGGAATCCGTTATGAGGGGTGGAGCAGCGTCCGTCGTCAGGAGAATCGCATGGTATCCGTCGCAGGAGGTGGAGCAGGTTCGTGGCCGTTACTGTGGCCTGCCAGGGGGATAATGGAGCTGTGCGGAGTCCGCCACAGGAAGTGGAGCAGGGCGGCTATGGCTGTCGCGGCTTGTCAGGGAATGATGACACTGCGCGGAGTCCGCCACAGGAGGTGGAGCAGGGTCGCGGCCGTTTTGAGGGCCTGTCAGGGGGCGTGGATCTGTCGATTGAAGCTCGGCAATGGTCGGAGCCGTCGTGAGCGGAGCCCGGCTCCCGTAGGAGTCCGGGCGGAGCTGTGATGATGGCAGCAGAGCCCGGCTCCCGTAGGAGTCCGGGCAGAGCTGCGCTGCAAACAGAGTCAAGGTGGTAGTCCGGCTCTGATAGGAGTCCGGATTGAGCTTACCAGCGATTGATATTGAGAGCGGAGCCCGGCTCCCGTAGGAGTCCGGGCGGAGCTGTTTTGATGTCGGCGGCGGAGTCCGGCTCCCGTAGGAGTCCGGGCGGAACCATTCTGATGTCGGTGGTGGAGCCCGGCTCCCGCAGGAGTCCGGGCGGAAACATTCTGATGTCGGTGGTGGAGCCCGGCTCCCGTAGGAGTTCGGGCGGAACCATTCTGATGTCGGTGGTGGAGCCCGACTCCCGTAGGAGTCCGAGCGGAACCATTCTGATGTCGGTGATGGAGCCCGACTCCCGTAGGAGTCCGGGCGGAGCTGTGCTGATGTCGGCGGTGGAGCCCGGCTCCCGTAGGAGTCCGGGCGGAGCTGCGCTGCAAACAAAGTCAAGGGTGAAGTCCGGCTCTCGTAGGAGTCCGGACTGAGCTTACCAGCAATTGATATTGAGAGCGGAGCCCGGCTCCCGTAGGAGTCCGGGCGGAGCTGTGCTGATGTCGTCGGTGGAGCCCGGCTCCCGTAGGAGTCCGGGCGGAGCTGTGCTGATGTCGGTTCCGCCGTGGGTTCCGGCTGTGGGTATTTTATACCCAACACCAGTCCCCCTACATCCGAGTTTTGAATTTCAAACGAAGGAAGTACACAGAAGTACAGCCGGAACCGTCCCTTCGAATCCCGCGCCCTGCCGCTCCCAGATATTTTGGCATAAAATGAGCGCGTGCCGGAGTCTTTTCGAGTTGGGGCGATACGAGGGGGGCGCTTCGAGAATCCCGCAGGTACACTGGCCTAGGTACGGCATAATTATGGCCCTGCCAACCGCCAGCCGCCTTCAGCCGTCTGCCATGGGGAGTGGGACACGTGTCGAGTGCGGACTGGCCTGGGGGGATTCGAGATCATTATGGCGCCGGATCCCAGGGTCTATTTAAACCCGTCCTCCCCCTTCAGGCGTCCTACTCCATTTTTGATTTTCGCTGGCGTCTGTCATCTCCCCGAGAGTCTGCTTTCGCGAACGCCCTTTCGAGCCGTAGGCGCCTTCCGTCTCTCGCCCCCCCCCCGGGTCCTCAGAGCAAGATAGGTTAGTGCCCACCTTCTTTTCACCGCCTAGGGATCTTTCGTCTTTTCACTCTCTTCGTGTCTTCCTCCGGTTTGACCTTTGGCGTTTCGTTCCCCTCTCGATTTGCCCTTCTAGGGTCCTTTAGGTTTTTCCCCGAGAAAAAATGTCTTCTGAATCTTCTGTCTCCGCAAGTTCTGGGAGTTCTTCTGCTTCGAACCCCCAGGCCCCCGTTTCTGCGGATGAACCCGCGCTTGGGGCAGGGCCTCGCCCGATTTTCGTGCCGGGCGCCATTTCGTGTTCGTCGACTCCGGACGAACTTCTCCTGATAAGGGCTCGATACGGGGTCCCTGTGGAGTACGACCTGGAGCTTCCTGGCCCCTCTGATAGGGCCAGCGCTCCCCCTCCCGGCCGCTTTTGCCTGTACCAGGAGGCCTTTCGTGCCGGGCTTCGGCTTCCGCTCCCAAACTTCGTCGCCGCCTTCTTTCGCTTTTTAGATATTTCACTTGCTTCTGTTGCCCCGAATTCCTTTAGGTTTTTGATAGGGTTTCTTTCTCTCTGCCACATAGCCGAGGTCCAGCCATCCCTCTCCTTATTCAGACATTTCTACACCTTCAAACGCCATCCTTCAGCGAAGGACTGGTGGTACTTCTCCCCCCAGTTCGGCAAGAAGGGGTTGCTGAAGGGCGCCCCTTCTTCGATTCACAACTGGAAGGGGAAATTCTTCTTTGTTTACTGCCCGACCCTGGAATTGGGCCTACCCCCTTGGGGGTCTCTGAGGGATTCCATCCGCCGGGCTCCTGGCCTGGGAGAGGACGACCTTCAGGCCGCCCAGAAGCTCCTGAGTTATCCCGCTCCTTCCCTTCCAAACCTACTGAGGGAGCCGCTTCTCTTCAACATCGGCCTGAGCCCTCAAGATCCAGCAAGTATACATCTTTCCTTTTCTTGTCTTCTTCTTCCCTCTCTTCCTTTTCCCTCTTTCCTCTTTCTCTTCTTTCTTTTCTTTCTTCTTCTTTTTTTTTTTTTTTTTTTGAACTGATTGGTGCTGCTTTTTCCTTCTTCTTTTCTTTTCCCCCCTCTTTTTTTTTTTTTTTTTTTTTTTTTTTTTTTTTTTTTTTAGCAATGGACGCCGAGGCCACACGGATGCTTGCCAAGGCCATGAGAGCCCAGAAAAGGAAGGGCGCGACGACTTCCGGCTTGGCGAAGAGGGCCAGGGTGGAGGAGACGAGCCTGGCCGCGCCCGTCCAGGCGACCTCGGCGATCGACATTCCTTCGGATGCCGAGCCAGCGGCCCCCCGGGCTCCCCCAGGGAGCCCATCGACTGGGGTCCCCATTCCGGAGGCTCGCCCCGCGGAGGCACCTGTCGCGGGGAGGAGGAGAAAATCGGTGGCCCGCAGGCCGAGCAGCCACCGAGCCGCTGCAGACGAGTCCGTCTGCTCCGAGGGGGGATCGGAGAATCCCTTCAACGACAAGGCTCTAATCCGTCGGCTGCTCGATGGCTGCATTCTGCCCGATGTCGTGGAGAGGATTGACCATGCCGATCCCGAGCAGCGGGCCTGGGATACTCTGGGATCCTTTCTTGAGGTAAGCAGATGTTTATTTGCATGGTTGCTCGGTCTTTGTTGTAATTCTCCATCTGTCCTTGCAGATCGGGCACCAGCTCTTCGCCTACGTCGAGGCGTCGGGCCGCGCGAGAAGGGACCTTCTCCGAGCGGAGGAGCACTGTCGGGATGAGGCTGCCCATCTTCAAGCGAAGACGGCCGAGGTGGCCGCCCTCCGGGAGGCCCTGGAGAGAGAGAGACAGGGTCGGGAAGAGGAAAGACAAGCCCGAGAGGAGGAGAGACAAGCCCGGGAGGCGGAGAGACGGAGCCTGGAGGAGTCGGTGAGGAAGGCGGAGGCCGAAGTCGCCCATCTGGCCGAGCAAACTCCGGTTCTGGTCTCGAAGGCCAGGACCCTTACGGTGGAGGAGTTCAAGGCCTCCGCGGAGATGAGGGAGCTGAACGTCCAGTTCGGCCTGGAGGCATTTACCAAAGGGTTTGAGCTTTGCCGGGAGAGGGTGGCCAGCAGATATCCCGATCTCGGCCTCGAATTCTTCGAGGAGTCCGACGACGAGGCCGGCCCTTCGCCCGCCGCCACAGCAGTTGCACCCCCCGTGCCGAACTCTCCACCCCCCGCTCCCGAGGTCTGAGACCTCCGACCTTGTACCTTTCTTTTGTTATCATGCTTCCTTTTCATTTGTCTTCAAGATCAATTAATAAAGTTGAATTCCTTTTTGTGGATGATTTTTTCCTCCCTCTGCTCCTTCTTTCCGGCCTTTCTTCTTGCAATGAATCGGTCTTTGACGCTTGCCTCTTCCAATGGCAGTGTCTCGCTGAAGCACTCCCCTTGCCCCTGGGGGTCCCGCTGAAGTCCGCTATCCGACGGTTGAAAAAGGAGGTCCTCCACTTGACGAGGAAGCTGAAGAAGTCGGAAGGCGAGCTCCGTCAGGCGAAAAAATGCTACTCCGAGGCCGCTGCCGAGGCCGCCCACTTCAGGAGTATCCAAGTGAAGGCGATCATGGACTACAGTCGGAGGAAGGCGAGCTTCACAAAAGAGCTTGAGGAATGCAAGAAGAGCGCCAGTGACCGAACTTGGGCTCAAGAAGCCAGGATCAGCGCCCTTAAGATGGAGCTTTCAGCTGCGCAGAGGAAGATTGGCCAGCTGGAAGGAAACTCATCCCAGACCCTAGTGCGGGCTGACGATGCCCAAAAATGGTCGCAGAGGGTCTCCGACCTCCAGAAGCAGCTTCAAGATGCCGAGATGAGCCACGATGTGCAGCGGGCCAGCTGGCGCCGACAGGTAGAGGAGTTCAAGGGGAGATTCCATCGATCGGCGGACGAGGTGGTTCGCCTCCAGAGGCAGTTGGTTACTAGGGCGCAGCTTGCCAACGCCCAAGATAACGAAGAGCTCCGGGCCCTGAGAGGCACTGTCGAAGGGATTTCCGTCTCCCTTGGGGAGAAGACAGCTGAGCTTCAACAAGTAAAAATCCAGCTGGGGCTTGAGCGGAAGGCCGTCGCGGACGCAGAGGCGGAGTCCGAAGTCTTGCGGAAGTGGCATCAGGAAGCGGAGGCTGAGAGCCGGCGACTTCGTCAGGCGCTCCAGGATATGCTGCAAAAGAAGGAGGAACTAGAGGAAATGGTGGAGACCCTAAGGCGGTCCTGGTCGGGGGATGGAGGTGATCACCCTATGTTAGAGGGAGCAGGGCCTCCTTAGAGTTCTTTTGTAGTCACCCCCTTTTTGTAGCTGCCCCCCATTTCCTTTCTTGTCGTTTTGTCCCTCTTTTTATAGCCGTCCTGGCCCTGTAGTACATATATCGAAAATGAGAAAAAGGTGTTTTGTGTTACCTTGTCCGCGCGTAGCATCAATGTTGTCGTTCGCCGACCCTTTCTCGTTGTTTGGCTTGTTTGGCTTAGCGGTCATCGTGGGAAAGGGCTCTTCCCTTCCATCCGATCTCGTCATGTGGCCGAGCCTCGCCACCATTTTTAACCTTTGCTGGCGAAGTGGCGGATGGGGCCCGGCTTCCTTAGGAGCCCGGGCGAAGTCTTTCTTGGGGCGGAACCCGGCTCCCGTAGGAGTCCGGGTGAAGTTTACCTTGGCGGCGGAACCCGGCTCTCGTAGGAGTCCGGGTGAAGCTTTACCTGGCGGCGGAACCCGGCTCCCGTAGGAGTCCGGGTGAAGCTTTACCTTGGCGGCGGAACCTGACTCCCGTAGGAGTCCGGGTGAAGCTTTACCTGGCGGCGGAACCCGGCTCCTGTAGGAGTCCGGGTGAAGCTTTACCTGGCGGCGGAACCCGGCTCCCGTAGGAGTCCGGGTGAAGCTTTACCTGGCGGCGGAACCCAGCTCCCGTAGGAGTCCGGGTGAAGCTTTACCTGGCGGCGGAACCCGGCTCCCGTAGGGTCGGGGGCACGGGGAACCCGGCTCCCGTAGGAGTCCGGGTGAAGCTTTACCTGCGGCGGAACCCGGCTCCCGTAGGAGTCCGGGTGAAGCTTTACCTTGGCGGCGGAACCCGGCTCCCGTAGGAGTCCGGGTGAAGCTTTACCTGGCGGCGGAACCCGGCTCCCGTAGGAGTCCGGGTGAAGCTTTACCTTGGCGGCGGAACCCGGCTCCCGTAGGAGTCCGGGTGAAGCTTTACCTGGCGGCGGAACCCGGCTCCCGTAGGAGTCCGGGTGAAGCTTTACCTTGGCGGCGGAGCCCGGCTCCCGTAGGAGTCCGGGTCTTCCATTTTGCTTGAGCCGGTGGCGAGGTTCTCGTCATCAGCCTGGCTTGTGGGGGTGCGTTGGGGCGCTGTAAGGCCTCTCCCCCCTCCGGTCTAAAAGAACCGGGCCTTCAACTTTGCTCATGTCAGGACGAGGTTCTCCTCCTGTTCCTGACATGGCTATGGGGGCACATTAGGGCGTTGCAAGGCCTCTCCCCCCATCCGGTCTAAAAGAACCGGGCCTTCGACTTTGCTCAAGTTAGGGCGAGGTTTTCCTCCTGTCCCTAACAGGGCTGTGGGGGCACATTAGGGAGTTGTAAGGCCTCTCCCCCCATCCGGTCTAAAAGAACCGGGCCTTCGACTTTGCTCAAGTTAGGGCAAGGTTTTCCTCCTGTCCCTAACAGGACTGTGGGGGCACATTAGGGCGTTGTAAGGCCTCTCCCCCCATCCGGTCTAAAAGAACCGGGCCTTCGACTTTGCTCATGTCAGGACGAGGTTCTCCTCCTGTTCCTGACACGGCCATTGCTTTTTGGAGAGATCATATCCAGTCATAATGCATCCGCGTTAAGCGGGAGGAGTGCGTTAGCTAGAAAGAAAAGCAGATTCAAAACGAAACAGTAAGCAATACATTTACAGTTCTCCCGCTCCTCCTTGAGGCCCTCCGGCGATGGAGTCGATGGTCCCAATAGGAGGCCGGTCCCCGGGCTGCTCCTCCCTCTTCTGCGGTTCGGGCGGTGGGAGGGCTCTTGGCCGGTCTCCTCTACCCTCAGGCCTGCGGCGGATGAATCTGTCGAGCCGACCTCGCCGGATGAGCTCCTCGATCTCGTCCTGGAGCTGGATGCACTCTTCGGTGTCGTGGCCGTGGTTGCGGTGGTAGAGGCAGAACTTGTTGGGGTTGCGCTTCCCGGGGTGCGTGCGCATCCTCTCCGGCCTAGGGATCAGCTCTCTGACCTCCATCAGTACCTGGGCCTTCGAGGCATTGAGGGGGGCGTAGCTGCGGAACTTCCCTGGCGGGGAACCCCGCCGAAACCTGTTGTTCGGGCTCCTCTGCCTGCGTGCCCGGGGTGGAGTATGGGCGTGCTTGTGCCCAGGAGGGGATCGGGAGCGAGGCCGGGCTTCCCTTGGCCTCTTCTCAACCGCGGGCTTGCCAGAATCTCCCACCTGGCGCTCCCTTGCAGTCTCTTCATCATTCATTTTGAAGGCCTCTTCCGCTCGGGCGTATCCTTCAGCCCGAGCCAGCAGATCAGCGAAATCCCTGGGGTACTTCTTCTCCAGGGAGTACAGAAGGTCATTCTTCTGAAGGCCACCTTTCAGGGCGGCCATGGCAACCGACTGGTCCAAGTTCCGGACCTCCAACGCCGCGATGTTGAAGCGGTCGATGTAGGCCCGTATGGACTCCCCTTCCCTCTGCTTGATGTTGATGAGGGACTCCGAACCTTTCCGGGGACGTCGGCTACTGACAAAATGGGCCACGGATTGGTGGCTCATTTGGTCGAAGGAGAAGATGGTACCCGGCTTCAGTGCCGAGTATCAGTTTCTGGCTGCTCCCTTCAAAGTAGACGGGAAAGCCCGGCACAAGATGGCGTCGGGGGCACCATGAAGCAGCATCATCGTTCGGAAGGCTTCCAGGTGGTCCACCGGGTCCGACGTCCCGTCGTAGCTTTCAAACTGGGGGAGCTTGAAATTTGGCGGGATCGGTTCCTGCATAATCATTTGGGAGAAGGGAGGGTCAGTGCAGATATCCTCACCGTAAGCGGGAGGCGCATGGCGGAGTTCTTCGATCCGCCGGTTCATCTCCTGGAGCCTCCGGTCCAGGAAATCCTCTCGACTTCGAGTCTCGAGGGTCCTTTGGCAGAACGGGGGTAGGGATCTCCCAGGGGTGGAGTCGTGGTCCGACTGAGGGCTCTCCACCCTCGGATTCGCCTTCTCGGGAAGGACGGGGCGGCTAGCCCAGGTGGCCCGCCCCACCGCCGGGTTCTGGCGTTCCGGAGATGCCCCTTCCGGATGCGCTGACGCCTGCGGCGGCTGCTGCTGCATCGCCTGTACGGCCTCGACGAGGCCCTTGACCTGCTGCGCCAGCAAGTCAAACTGCTCCGCGCCGACCGCCGTCGCCGGAGGGGGAGGAGGAGCCGGCTGAGAAACGGGAGGGGAGGCCGGAGACTGAGATCTGGCCGCGGAGGCCGTGGACCGCCGGGTGGACGCCCTGCGCGGAGGCATCGGGTGTCGATCTCGCAGGGGAGGATTAGGAGTAGATGACGGAGAGATGGCCGGAGGTGGCTCCGTTGAGCGCTCCTTCAAGAACAAGGGTGCTGCGAAGACACAGCCCCTTCCTCTAGCACCAATCCTGTTGGTGCAGAAATACGCCTGCGCTGGAGAAGCTGGAGTTGAGAGAGCCGCGGTCGCCGTCGGGACCTGCAAGGGAAGTCTAAACCGGAGGTGGGGTTGCTCCGGCAAGACCCTCCGACGCTCAAGTCAGTTCTCTGCCTCAACAAGAATGGAGTGCTCGAACGGAGAATTTAGCAGAGTTTTGAGATAGAAAAGAGGGCTTAGAAGATAACGTATCTGAGTTCCCCCCTTTTATAGGCGGGGGAGGCAACGGACTGATGGCGACGTGTGTAACTGCCTGGTAGTGGGCCGCCCATGGTCAGGAGAATTGATTGCGAAAGATAATGGAGCAGACACGTGGGTATCACCTCGATTTGCCATGTGGAATCCGTTATGAGGGGTGGAGCAGCGTCCGTCGTCAGGAGAATCGCATGGTATCCGTCGCAGGAGGTGGAGCAGGTTCGTGGCCGTTACTGTGGCCTGCCAGGGGCATAATGGAGCTGTGCGGAGTCCGCCACAGGAAGTGGAGCAGGGCGGCTATGGCTGCCGCGGCTTGTCAGGGAATGATGACACTGCGCGGAGTCCGCCACAGGAGGTGGAGCAGGGTCGCGGCCGTTTTGAGGGCCTGTCAGGGGGCGTGGATCTGTCGATTGAAGCTCGACAATGGTCGGAGCCGTCGTGAGCGGAGCCCGGCTCCCGTAGGAGTTCGAGCGGAGCTGTGATGATGGCAGCAGAGCCCGGCTCCCGTAGGAGTCCGGGCGGAGCTGCGCTGCAAACAGAGTCAAGGGTGTAGTCCGGCTCTGATAGGAATCCGGATTGAGCTTACCAGCGATTGATATTGAGAGCGGAGCCCGGCTCCCGTAGGAGTCCGGGCGGAGCTGTTTTGATGTCGGCGGTGGAGTCCGGCTCCCGTAGGAGTCCGGGCGGAACCATTCTGATGTCGGTGGTGGAGCCCGGCTCCCGCAGGAGTCCGGGCGGAACCATTCTGATGTCGGTGGTGGAGCTCGGCTCCCGTAGGAGTCCGGGCGGAACCATTCTGATGTCGGTGGTGGAGCCCGGCTCCCGTAGGAGTCCGGGCGGAACCATTCTGATGTCGGTGGTGGAGCCCGGCTCCCGTAGGAGTCCGGGCGGAACCATTCTGATGTCGGTGATGGAGCCCGGCTCCCGTAGGAGTCCGGGCGGAGCTGTGCTGATGTCGGCGGTGGAGCCCGGCTCCCGTAGGAGTCCGGGCGGAGCTGCGCTGCAAACAAAGTCAAGGGTGAAGTCCGGCTCTCGTAGGAGTCCGGACTGAGCTTACCAGCAATTGATATTGAGAGCGGAGCCCGGCTCCCGTAGGAGTCCGGGCGGAGCTGTGCTGATGTCGTCGGTGGAGCCCGGCTCCCGTAGGAGTCCGGGCGGAGCTGTGCTGATGTCGGTTCCGCCGTGGGTTCCGGCTGTGGGTATTTTATACCCAACAGGCCTGATACTTATCTACTATTGAAATTAAGATTCATAATATGATGACTCAATCGAGTTTCACTAGCAAGTGGTCAGGTTAGCCAGTCAAAGTCGGACCTGATCGTTTGGTAGTTAGATTCTTAAATATGATCATGTTAATGGTTGGACCTAATCAGGGCTTGTAGAGAAGACAAAAGTCAACTAAAAAGTTACCTAGGGCTAAATCAATTACTAAAAATTGCTTACTGAAATAATTGGTTAAAGAACCTATCCATAGATGTATATGGGTAAGCCGGCCAAAGTCAGGCTTATGTGCAACTGTGTAGATTCTAGTACTCACTAAAAAATTAGAGTAATTTCTCAGATTGGAAGTAGAGGCTATCAATTTGATAAAATAGTGAGAGAATCTTTAGACTAAAGTCTAAGTCTTTAGGCTTAATCAATTCATAAACATAGAGGTCTTGTATTTTCTTTTCAGTTATTGCTAGATGTCCATTGCTCCATTCACTATTTGACAATGACTTATTTATAAGATCCAACTTTGATTGATGGTATCAGAAGTTGCAAATAGTTTTAGAGCATGAATGGATTCTATATATGATTACAGATCCAGCACCTAATGTTCCCATGTCCAACACACATGATGCGATCAAAGACACTTATCAGAAGTGGCCAAGTGATCGTATCACCGTGTGGTAATTTTTGAGAGCAATGATGAATATAAATTTAGTTGTAAATTCGATGATGCTCAGTGGGAGAAAATCTTTCAAATATTGAAGGAGTTCTTTTGTACTTCTGAAGATGTATCTTCAGTGGAGAAACAATCTTTTGAGAACGAAAAAGAAAAGAATATGCAAGAGAGTCATGCTTGGGCTGAGGAGCCCGAACTAATAAAAAAAATCTAAGATTAACCTGGTCTGGTAGAGTCTCTAGACCTGAATAGGCTAAGGAAGAGAAATCAACAAAGAATTGCTAGACAAGGTACTTATATGATAACACCTTGTGATTTCTCTATCTGTGATACTACTACCTGGGTATTGGATAATAAAAGTCCATGCAAATTATAGTAATAACTTTAGGTTAGCAGAAAGATTGAAAATAATAAAAGATATCTGAATATTGGAGCTGAAAGTTATGTTTCAGTTCTGGCTTTAAGAATTCTCAAGCAAGTTTTTGATTCTAATAATATCATTTTCGATGATTGTCACAATTATTCATTTTGATAAATATAATTTCCATAGGCCTTCTGGCCAAGGATGGATTTATATTGTCAACATAAAATAATTTTTGTGATATCATTATAGATGATGTCAAAATCATGATGGACAACTAAAGAAATGATATTTACGAATAGTCACAACCTGTTAGTGTACTGTACGCAACAAAAAAACTCTTTAGAGTAGATAATATCATGAAAGCCTATCTTTGATAATTTAGACTCAGTCATATAAACAAGAATAGGATCAACAGGAGATAATTCTTGAAGTCAATGATTATGAATCATTGTCAACCTGTCAATTCTATCTCCTTAGTAAGATAATCAAGTCATCTTTTGCTGGAAAAGATGAACAAGCCAATGATGTTCTAAGTCTGATACATACTGATGTATTGGATCTACGAATATATTTATCATAAATTTAGATTATTTGAAATGTTCAAATAATTTCATAATGAGATAGAGAAATGAACTGGAAAGGATATTGAAACTCTTCGATCAAATCAAGGAGAAGAATATTTTTTCGATGAGATTTTTGACATATCTAGAAGAGAATAGGATTTTTTCTTATTGAAATCGACTTTGTTAGATATAGTATGATCCATGATGGGATTTATGAAGGAAAAACCATCTTTTTCCTTGTAGGATCTTCCAGATCTAATGAGATCTGGGGCAGAATATTTAAAAAAAAAATTATTCTACTTTATTTTAGATCTAAGATCTATTAGATCTAATTTTTATTATCTGATATTTAATCTAAAATTAAATCTAAAACTTGAGGATTAGAGAAATACCTCTAGGGTAACTAGATTACCCTGTAGATGATCGCAGCAATGCCCGAGGTTCAAAAATAGCCACGTAGTTGCCTGGCCTCTATCGGTATCCACTCAAGCAGGATCTGGATTGTCTTCTCCTCGTAAATTTTTTTTTCAAAAATAAGATCTGGATCTGATCTAAAAAATCTTCAAAAGATCTTCTGAAGCTGGAGCAGCAGCTTCTCGAAAAATCCCTGCAGCCTTCTGATCAGGAAGCCCCACGCCTTGGACAAGCACCAGATGGATGCCCAACTCCTTGGACGTGAAGAGGGGAGGGAGAGGAGCAGAGGGGATGTGGAGAAGAAGAGGGAAATCTCATTTTTGCTGGGTATTGAGCAGATTCACTCAATCCTAGGCGCAGATAGGGTTTAAATAGACCCTACTGCGCCATGCAGTGCCACATCATTCGATCAATCAAAAAATTTTAATTAATTCTGAAAAAATTTTGATTGGTGGAGTGATATCATCTGATCATATCAGATAAGAATTCCCTCAATTTCCACCACTGTTGGCACCAACACTGGATAAGCACAGTGAGATTGGCACCCCACAGTCCAAGTCGATCAAGGGATCAGAGTCCTCATCTCATGGGACTCTATCCTTATCCACTTGGGGCGCATGCCCAATCTGATCATGGCACCCACTTTGAGGCTCAATTTAGCAGGTGGACACTCCATAAAAACTCTCCAATAACCTCTTGCCAAGTGGCCTTCAATTTAAGATCCATAAGTCAACATTTGACCGATGTCCTAAAATAGAAATGGCAGGTGACAGGAATTGGCAGGTGTTGTCTTAAATTCATCTCATGAATTAAGACAAGACTTTTCTAAGCTGGACTGGCTATAGTCAGACTGAGAGAAACCTTCTCAAGATTCTCTAGGTGAGTCAAATCACATTTGGCTCAGTCGAGATGAAAAAGATTGCACGAGGAGAAAGTTAGGCTCAATCATGTGCTAGCATGATTTCTTTGAACCTAATTGGATCTAATCCAAATCAATCGAACTAGGCTAGCTTAATTGATGACATCCAGACCCTAACTCTTGTTTGTGTGACCCAATTAGGTTCATTTTCGTATGGTAATGAGATATGTTGTGATCTCATCATCGACATCATCGAAACTCCTTTCGATAGACCAGAACTCTTCTGATTCAGACAATTAGAATGATCGATCATCAAGATCATTCTAATTGCTCTCAAAATCCATCAGTGACACCTAGCAGTATATGGTGGCAACCAATCAAAAATGAAGATGAACCTCTCGATGCAGCTACCTGTGTGATTGAGTTTCTCTATCATGAGTTCCGACTGAAATAGGGTTAAGGTGAACTCGTCAAACCCAACATCAGTCATATGAATCAATCGATCAATCCAAGTTCGATGTGAAACCTCAATGGAAAACTTTTTTCCATTATTTCACTTTGCCATGGCCATGGGCTTAAGGACTCGATCTTTCGATCATCATAGGACTACTCCTCTCATCTATCGAGGTTGATAGATCCTATCTTGGTGCAATCTGGTTCCTATAATGAATATGCTACAGCCAATATACACCTCAGGATTTCGAATGACTAGGAGATCGAGTTATGGTGTAGTCAAACTATAACACACTCAAGGTGAACTATCGATGTACCTCAGGTCAAAGAACTAGACATACAGCTGCAGCATCGAGCTAGTCATCGACGAGAAGGTAGACTTCCTTATGACTGCTCGAGGTGATCACGCTCAGTACTCTCATTCTCAATGAATACCTGTACTCTCGCTCTGATATCTCCACACCGTAGACTCAAGATACATCTATCCTAAGAAAGTGATCGTACACCAACCTTCTAGATCGATCACCATCCTCGTGATGATCCTATGGTCAGGAGTTGTTTATGAGTTAGTTATGTAAATTCATGCCTTAAATTTTCAACTCTTGAAAATATGAATTAATATTCCTACTAACTCAAAGGATGTATCATAGACATAATATACATAATGTGATAGTAGAATAACCCTTTTATTTATTTACAGTCAAAATTATAAATTTGCCCTTACATTTGTACAGGAATGTGTCAGCCAATCTGGCATCTAGGGCACACATCAAACAAACTCCCACTTGACCTAATGCCAATTGTCTACAAATCTAAGTCCCATCCTCTCAGCATGGGCTTCGATCTTCTGCTGGCCTAATAGTTTTGTCAGTGGGTCTGCCACATTGTCTGTGGAGTTGACTCTCCTAACCTCGACATAACTTTTTTTGAGGTAATCACGGATCAGATGAAATCATCGCTCGATATGCTTGGACTTCTGATGTGACCTTGGCTCCTTAGCTAGAGCTATGGTGTCATTATTGTCGCAGTAAAGAGGGATGGCATCCGATGACATCACTCCAAGCTCTGCGACAAACTTCTTATACCAGAATACCTCCTTCGCATCTTTCGATGCAGCAATATACACTGCCTCCATGGTGGAATCAGCAATCACTGTCTGCTTGAAACTCTTCCAGCTAACTGCACTATCATTGTAAATGAACAGACTCCCAGATGTCGACTTTCGATCATCTATATTAGACGTAAAGTCTGAGTCTGTAAATCCCTAAACCTGGAGTTTTTCATTCCCAAAGACTAGAAACATATCCTTAGTCTTTCTCAAGTACTTAAGAATACATTTCACAAAAGTCCAGTGCTCTTCGTCTGGATTCGACTGATATCTACTTGTGACACTCACAGCATGGGCCATATCAGGCCGTGTACATAGCATGGCATACATGAGGCTCCCTATTGCGGAAGTATAAGGGATCTTGCTCATGCGTTCAATCTCCTCAGGTGTGCTAGGGTACATCTTCTTGGAGAGATGAATGCCATGTCTAAAAGATACTAAATCTCTTTTGGAGTTTTTCATGCTAAATCTATTTAGCACCTCCTCTATGTACATCTTCTGTGAAAGTTCTAGCATCCTATTTGGTCTATCTCTATAGACCTTAATACCCAGTATAAAGGATGCCTCTCTTAGATCTTTCATAGAGAACTCCTTAGACAACCATATTTTGACTGAGATCAATATAAAAATATTATTCTCAATCAGGAGGATGTCATCTACGTACAGTACGAAGAAGACAACTGCACTCCCACTGACTTTCTTGAACACACATGGTTCCTCCTCATTCTTGATGAAACCAAATATTTTGATCACATCATTGAAACAAATATTCCAGCTTCGAGATGCTTGCTTAAGTCCATAAATGGACCTTTGCAACTTGCAGATCTTGTGATCATAATCACTGGATGTGAAACCAAGGGACTGTTCCATATAGATATCTTTCTCAAGATATCCATTTAAGAATATCATTTTCACGTCCATCTGTCATATTTCATAATCGAAATAGGCTGCAACAGCAAGCAATGTGTGGATGGATTTTAGCATGGCTACGGGCGAGAAGGTATCCTGATAGTCAATGCCTTCGCACTGACTATAACCTTTCGCTACAAGCCTAGCCTTGAATGTCTCCACATTCCCATCTGCACCTATCTTTCTCTTGAAGATCCATTTACACCTAATAGGTACAATACCTTCAGGTGGATCTACCAAGATTCAGACTTGATTTGATTGCATCGAGTCAATTTCTGATCTCATTGCCTCTAACTATTTCTCGGAGTCGATATCTGATATCGCCTCATCATAGGTCTTGGGGTCATCACTATGAGCCCCATTTTTCGTGAGAAATATTTTCTCTACTTCCTCTTGTATAGTACCTAAATACCTTTCAGGAGGATGGAAAATCCTAGTCGATCTATGAGGTGGAAGAGGTTGTGTTAGGACCGGTTCTAATTGATTGGATTCCTTAGGTTCTTTAGCTCGTTGCTCTTGGGAGACATTCTCCTTGAGCTTAATTATTCTTCTGATGCCATCATCTTGAATAAACTATTTTTTAAGAAAAATAGCATATCGATTCACAATCACATTGTGATCTTTCGGAATATAAAAATAGTATCCTAATGACTCTTTAGGATATCCTATGAACCAAGCTCTAAAAGACCTGAACTCTAACTTGTCCGTCTGCTGTCTCTTGACATGAGCCGGACAATCCCAAATTTTGAGATGATTCAAACTTGGCTTTTTACCATGCCATTTCTCATACGGTGTGGTAGAAACGGTTTTAGAGGAAATCCTATTCAATACATATATTGCTGTCATGAGACAATGTCCCCAAAGAAACTCAGGAAGGTCCGTGAAGCTCATCATGGAACGGACCATATCTAATAGGGTCCGATTTCTCCATTCTGAAACCCTGTTGAGTTGTGACATTCTAGATGGAGTCCATTGAGAGACTATGCCATTATCCTTAAGATAGTCTAGGAACTCCCGACTAAGGTATTCACCTCCTTGATCTGATCGAAGAACCTTAATGGGCTTTCCTGTTTGTTTTTCTACTTCATGTCTGAATTCTTTGAACTTTTCAAAGGCTTCAGACTTGTGTTTCATTAGAAACACATACCCGTATCTAGACATATCATCGATGAAGGTAATGAAGTAGACATAGTTACCTCTAGTCGGCACATCAAATGGGCCGCACATATCCGTATGTACTAGGGCAAGTAGGTCTGTGGTCCTTTCCCCATGTCTCACAAAAGGGAGCTTGGTCATTTTGCCTTGAAGGTATGATTTACAAACTGGATATGACTCGAAAGTCAACAGACTCAATAGCCCAGATTTCTCCAATTTATTAATCTTGTCTTCCGCTATATGATCTAATCTTAGGTGCCACAAATACCTATCATTTAGACTATCTCTAGGTCTTTTAATTCCTATGGCATTCATATTTTGCTCGATATTAAATACAGATACATCAATATGTAGTTGATAGAGATCATTAATAAGAAAACTATTTACAACTTTATTATTTTCATAAAATATGTTACAATGGTCCTTATAAAAGCTAATCACATAGCCTTCTTGTGCTAAACATGAAACATAAATCAAATTCTTGCTTGCTGCAGGCACATAATAACAATCTCTAAGAAATAAATCTAATTCTAACAGTAATCGCAGTGGGTAGGTTCCCACGGCCACAGTAGCAACTCTTGCTCTATTTTCGACACGTAGGATCATCTCTCCATCCCTCAGCCTCCTGCTCTCCTCAAGACCCTACATAGAAGTGCACAAATGAGCACTAGAACCAGAGTCAAGCATCCAACTGGATGCAGAAGAAATTGTAAGATTAAATTCTAAAATGAGCATACCTCCAGAAGGACCATCTTTCTTGTTCTTCAGGATGGCCAGGTACTGAGGACAATTTCGCTTCCAATGGCCGTCTGATTGGCAGTGGAAATATTTTTCCTTTTCAGCAACCTTCTTCTTCGGTTCTGTCTTCTTCTTCTTCCCATCCACCTTCTACTTCTTCGCAGACTTTTTTTTCTTTCCAAAAGATTTTCTCTTGGAGGAAGTCTACTCCACAGTAAGAACTAAGCCTTTTGAACCCTTCATAGAAAGCTCAGCCGTAACCAGCATGTTCATTAACTCGGCCAAGGTACACTATATCTTATGCATATGGAAGTTCATGATGAACTGACCATATGCATCAGACAAGGACCGAAAGATCACATCAGTCTAAAAATTCTTGTCTAAGATGACATCAAGCTTTTCAAGCTCCTCAAGATCCTTGATCATTGTCAAACAATGATCTTGGACTAACTGCCCATCACGCATTTTAGCCTTAAAAAGTCTTTGACAGACTTGATACTTGACTGTGCAATTTTGTTCACCAAACAACTCTTGTAGGTGAGCCAATATTTGGTGGGTAGTCAAAATGTTCTCATGTTGGCGCTGCAAGTCATCAGATATTACACCCAACATATAGGACCTTACTTTGTTATCATCATCCATCCACTTTTTTAGAGACGCTCTCTGTTCAGCAGTCGGACGTGCTGACATGGTAGGTGGATCCTGGTCCAAGACATGAGTCAATTTTTTGAAATCTAGAATAATTCTGTAGTTCCTCAACCAGTCCTTGAAATTGGGTCCAGTCAATCTGTGGGTGTCTAGTATTTTGGTCAGGGGGTTGGATGCAGACATGTTTCCTGTAGAGAGTCAACAGTTTCTAGTTAGATTTTATAATCAGACTTAACCAATTTATTTAGGGGTTTCATTTTTAAATAAATTAGGCTCCTACTATTTTCTCAGATCCCTACACTCCCTAGATAGAGATATGAAAATCTCCGTGATTAGTGATTTCTAGTGGGTGGTGCGGTCTCACCGACTGGCTCACCACCTCACCTAACAGTTATTGGTGATGGATCAACTGATGAGTGGATAACTCTTGTCCAATGATTCTCTAATCATAGTGCATCCAAAACTTGGTTTCTAATTCATGAAGCTCACCGTGCTCGAAATATTGCTCCAATCCTTAGTTAAGTCAGACCCACCATTTGCACGAACTAGATTCTTGATTGGGTCCCTCACCGTATCCAAAATATTGAGCCCAATCCATCCTCTAATTCGTAGCATCCAATGCCTAATGAACATGGTTGCATCTTTTCGGTGTAATTGAACCACTATAACCAACCAAGAACAATCAACCCCGGGAAGGGCCCGCACATCCATAATGGTGGAAGATCTTAAACTTAATATTTTCTTAGAGAGATTTGATTTAGGTCTCATTAAACTTGACTTGACATAGTCATAACAATTATGACTAACCTAGTGACATGGGTTAGCTCGAATTGTTAGCCACCATAAATCAGAATTGGATCGACACATATGGCCAAATAAGTGAGATCGGTGGAAGGGATATGTCATTAACTTGACAAGAATGCATTCGAGTCGAGTAGCTCTCAATTAAAAATCAGTCAGTCGCATCTGCCCAACTTACCTTAGACACCAATTTATCGAACCAGAATCAATTGGGTTAGCCTACAATCCAGGCTCTAACCACTGAGCCAAATTAGGTCTTAACTTGATCGAGTCACATCTAAATATGATTCGACCTTGACCTAGACTTAATCCTATTAGGCTGGTCAATTATTAGCTTTCATGATCCCACCTAACCAACTTTTGATTCGGTTTGATTAACCGCTAGACCTAATTGAGCTACCCAAGTCCGAACCCAATTTTATGAAAATGACTTAGATATGAAATTCTCAATTTTAGACCTAATTTAATTTTATAAGATTAATTTATTAATTAAGTATTGGGTTCATAAACAAAATATATAAAATAAATCCGAAGATTTCAGGATCTAGGGTTTTGCAGAAAAGTAAGTTTGATTTTTGATTAAGGATGAACGTGCAGCACCCCAATACGCCATAAGAACACCCTATTGAATGGGAGGAGAGGGCCTTTAAACCCTACTTTGTTCTTATGACCAGACGGCCATGAGGAACACCTTAATGAGAAATATAAATTTAACTACAAAACTAGTTAGATCTAAATTTACATATCACATATACAATTTAAGATCTAACTAATACATGCTTTGTATACATCTCATGTATCAAAAATTGATCTAGTTAACATGCTTTCAGATTTAATACATTATATGTAATATCTAAAAAATAAAATTTAAATTGAACTATTCAATATAAAATCTATTCTAGATAGTTACTAGAATAATTTTACAACTAGTCTAGGTATGCAGCAGATCAATCTTATGAATTAATTAAATTTTATTTTTTATTTTTGATCTGAATATAATATTTATAACATCAAAAAATTAAAGAATAAATTAGATCTAATTTATATTTTAATTATATTAAAATATAAAACTTCAAGACTATTCATAGTTTAAACTATTCCTAGTCTAGTCATGCATCTCATACATGTTAGATCTGTTTAGATTTAATTTTAAATTTTTTGATTTCAGATCTAATCATATCTGATGTAATATCTGAAATTCATTAATATCAGATAAATAAAAATAAAAATCAGATCTAAATTAGATCTAAAATAGAGCCATCAACCTGGCTCTGATACCAGTTGAAGAAAAAACTGTCTTTTTTCTTATAGAATCTTTCAGATCTAATGAGATCTGGGGCAGAATATTTAAAAAAAAATTATCCTACTTTATTTTAAATCTAAGATCTATTAGATCTAATTCTTATTATCTAATATTTAATCTAAAATTAAATCTAAAACTTGAGGATTAGAGAAATACCTCTAGGATAACTAGATTACCCCGTAGATGATCGCAGTAATGCCCGAGGTTCAAAAATAGCCACGCAGTCGCCTGGCCTCTACCAGTATCCACTCAAGTAGGATCTAGATCATCTTCTCCTCATAAATCTTTGCTCTAAAAATTAGATCTGGATCTGATTTGAAAGATCTTCTGAAGCTGGAGCAGCAGCTTCTCGATAAATTCCTGTAGCCTTCTGATCAGGAAGCCACCACGCCTTGGACAAGCACCAGATGGATGCCCAACTTCTTGGATGAGAAGAGGGGAGGGAGAGGAACAGAGGGGATGTGGAGAAGTGGAGGGGAATCTCATTTTTGATGGGTATTGAGTAGATTCACTCAACCCTAGGCGCAGATAGGGTTTAAATAGACCCTGCTGCGCCATGTAGTGCCACATCATTCGACCAATCAAAAAATTCTAACTAATTCTGAAAAAATTTTGATTGGTTAAGTGATATCATCTGATCATATCAGATAAGAATTCCCTCAATTTCCACCACTGTTGGCACCAACACTGGATAAGCACTGTGAGATTGGCACCCCACAGTCCAAGTCGATCAAGGGATTAGAGTCCTCATCTCATGGGACTCTATCCTTATCCACTTGGGGCACACGCCCAATCTGATCATGGCACCCACTTTGAGGCCTAATTTAGCAGGTGGACACTCCACAAAAACTCTCCAATAACCTCTTGCCAAGTGGCCTTCAGTTTAAGATCCATAAGTTAACGTTTGACCGATGTCCTAAAACAGAAATGGCAGGTGATAGGAATTGGCAGGTGTTGTCTTAAATTCATCTCATGAATTAAGATAAGACTTTTTTGAGCTAGACTGACTCCAGTCAGACTAAGAGAAACCTTCTCAAGATTCTCTGAGTGAGTCAAATCATATTTGACTTAGTCGAGATGAAAAAGATTGCACGAAGAGAAAGTTAGGCTCAATCGTGTGCTAGCATGATTTTCTTGAACCTAATTGGATCTAATCCAAATCAATCAAACTGGGCTAGCTCAATTGATGACATCCAGACCCTAACTCTTATTTGTGTGATCCAATTATGTTCATTTTCGTATGGTAATGAGACATGTCGTGATCTCATCATCAACATCATCGAAACTCCTTTTGATGGATCAGAACTCTTCTGATTCAGACAATTAGAATGATCGATCATCAAGATCATTCTAATTGCTTCCAAAATCTCCCAGTGACACCTAGTAGTATATGGTGGCAACCCATCAGAAATGAAGATGAACCTCTCGGTGCATCTACCTGTGTGATTGAGTTCCTCTATCATAAGTCCCGACTGAATTAGGGTTAAGGTGAACTCGTCAAACCCAACATCAGTCATATAAATCAATTGATCAATCCAAGTCCGATGTGAAACCTCAATGAAAAATTCTTTTTTATTATTTCACTCTGCCATAGCCATGGGCTTAAGGACTCGATCTTTCGATCATCATAGGACTACTCCTCTTATCTATCGAGGTTGATAGATCCCATCTTGGTGCAATCTGGTTCCTACAATGAATATGCTACAGCCAACATACACCTCAAGATTTCAAATGGCTAGAAGATCGAGTTATGGTGTAGTCAAACTATAACACACTCAAGGTGAACTGTCGATGTACCTCAGATCAAAGAACTAGACACACAGCTGCAGCATCGAGCTAGTCATCGACGAGAAGGTAGACTTCCTTATGACTACTCGAGGTGGTCACACTCAGTACTCTCATTCTCAACAAATACCTGTACTCTCACTCCGATGTCTCCACACCATAGATTCAAGACACATCTACCCTAAGGAAGTGATCGTACACCAACCTTCCGGATTGATCACCATCCTCGTGATGATCCTATGGTCAGTAGCTGTTTATGAGTTAGTTATGTAAATTCATGTCTTAAATTTTCAACTCTTGAAAATATGAATTAATATTTCTACTAACTCAAAGAATGTATCACAGACATAATGTACACAATGTGATAGTAGAATAACCCTTTTATTCATTTATAGTCAAAATTATAAATTTGCCCTTACATTTGTACAGGAATGTATCAGCCAATCCGGCATCTAGGGCACTCATCTAACAATTCACAAGTCTGCCAGTCTCCTTTTAGAGTTATGCTCTTGAGATCACTTTCATGTTCTCAACTGAATTTCGAATTAATCAGTCGCAAAGACTCCATATGAGATATGGGCTAGGCTAAGCCGATACTCTCTTACCTTAAGGTTTGAGAATGTTTGTTTTATGTCAAGTATTTGTAGATCAATTAGTTTGGATCCCAATCTTATAAATATTATTTTGTAGGAGATATTACTTCTACCTTACTGAAGAACAAGAGTTGTTTGGCATTTCTTTTAGAAAAGAAGTACCTTGGTGAAGGAACTGATATCTTTGATATAGAACTTATGAAGTTCAATAGATAAAAGAACCGACACAATCTAATGAACCCATAGAATAGGATTTGATTAGATCAAATCCGAAACCCATTGTAGAGGCACCATTAAGAAGATCTGATAGAGTACCACATCCGTCGGATAGATACTTCAGTTTTTAGTTCTGGGACGTAATCTTATTGAACTCAATGAGAACAACAAGAATTTGATCACCTACATGGATGCCATATAGAGGTCCGACTCTGATTAGTGGCTTGGACCCATAAAGTCCAAAATGGAGTCCATAATGGTCAGCAGTGTATGAACACTCATCGATTCACTCAAAAAGATAAAGCTCATAAAGTGTAAGGATCTTCAATAGGATCAGAGGGCTGAAAAAAAAGTGCCATATAAGCCAATCGTAAATATGTTGCGATGGGACTTTCTTTATAATTTTTTAACTTATGAAATGATATTTATTATTATTTGAGACATTAATTCATCATAATAGCTGCATCTTATTATGTCTAAGATTATGATGAATCCCAAAGATTAAGATAATAATTTTAGGAGACATGAATTGGTCATGCTAGTGAGACCTAAAATTTTAAAATTCTAATATTAAATATTTTTAGTCGTAGGAGCATTGAGTCAGGGATCAATATTTTGGATAGACTGGTACATCCTATGTATGCTAAATGGAGAGGGTGGCAAATCTCACTAGCCACTTGTGTGAGACACTAATACAAGGATGTGGGTGCTTATTTGAAAAATGAGTCCACTGAATTGACTTGATGAAAGAGAACATCTTATGGAAGCCTTATTTGCATGTCAAAGATGATTTTCTAAGTGAGAGTTGTGCAAGTGATCCTTAGACTTGAGACCACCATGGAATCTTGTGTACATGAATTCATATTTTGGTTCATACCCAGGCATGGCATTAAGATATGTACAGAATGTTCTGGATATGGTGGAGTGTGTATGGAGGTTGTGAGTAGGTCAACATGGAATCAATCACTCCTAATAAGAGGAGATCGCATCCTGTGTATTCTCAATCCGAGATGACTCAAAAAAAATCTTTTGGGCAAAAGTAGGAAGGAGATTAAAAAGAGTTTTTAAACTTCTTTATTGGAGTCATCATTGATTAATTGAGAATCGATATGAATATGTGTTTGAGTTTGACATAATTTCATACTCATGAACATATTCAGGGTGCAAGGATGATTGAAGGATTGAATTACACGATAACTTGCCACTAAAGGATATATTTGATATTTTTATCAAATTTTATATCTTCTGGATAGTCATGATACATTGCTAGATGTCAATCTTGATTTGTAAATTTTTTATCGAATTAAAGAGTTTAATTCGATCGTCAATTAGAAAGGATTCTAATTGTTGAACTCGGATTAGCTCGATTGGACCTAAATCGATTAGATTGAAATCTAATCAAAATTGATCAACTTATACCCGAACCTACTGCCAGCTAGATGTGAAACCCAATGGGTCATACACATATAAAAATTGGCCAAGGATCTTTTTGAAAAAGATTGATTAAAAAGTTTGGATTCAATCAAGATTCCGATAAGCATGCTAGCACGTGTGGAAACCCTTTCTCTTTTGGAGACCAATTTGGTCCCATCCCTTGCTAATTAGCTAGCCCAATTTGGTAGACATTTGGGTTAAGTTATACCACCTAGAAGTAGTCCAAATTGGGGTACCACATCCCATGTTAACACCAATTATAAAGAGTCCTAGTTGTGGTGGACTCTTGGTGCAAAATAGGTTCTGCGTACAAGTGTTGGTGTGGGCAGAAGAAAAAATATTATTTTTTTTATGATATTAAAATATGTGTGATAGCCCACATCACCCTCCATCCTCTGGTACATATCTCAAAGCATGAGATATATTTTTTTTGAAATTTTTGGGGAAGAGAAAAAATTAGAAAAAGAAGAATGTCTCGCGCATGCACGCAGAAGCGTCGTATCTCTCTGTGATTTGGGGAGTCCTTCTTTCTATCAAATACTTTTAGATTGGAATATTTTTGGTTGTAACATTCTACATTTGATAAGATTTTTTTTGATAATTTTTATAGAATTTTTTCAGACTTATCTGGATGCCAAACGGATGCCATAAGTCGGTCCTGATGCCTGCGCATGCGGTGATCAGCACTCGCATGAAGTGCGAGGATGGCATCCTTCCATGAGAATTTTATCACCATTTTTAATTTTATAGAATCTAGATTGAATCTTCAATCCATGTGAATTTTTAAAGATTTTTTTGATTTGAGAAGGGATGTGAAAACATCCCTTCTTTGGTTGTACGTGCGCAGACTAGGGTGCTGATCAACATATCATGGATAAGAGTCCTTCTGCTTGAAGGAACTCTTATCTCTGATAATCAGATCAGATATGCCTTTTGGATAAGGCATGTCCCTCTCTTTTGGAGTCCCTCTGGTGGCCATAAATAGGTTGGGGCACTGGGTATCCGAAGAATCTAAGAGGGATTTTCAATTTCTCTCCTGTTGCTCTTTTTTCTTTCTTACAACCTATCTTAGTTTTAGGACAAGGCTTTAGGATTTAAGACAAAGCCTTATCTGGTCCTAACAAGGGTTGTAAGGGTCCTAAAGAAGAAGAATCAGAAGTTCAGAGGAGGTTCTAAGAGGGTGAGGTCAGGTTCTTGAAGAAACTTGACCGGTACGAGGCTAATCGAGTTCTAGGGACTAGAACTCTTAAAGCAAGGTGAAGAAGGAACACTGTTTTTGGTTCAATTTTCATATGGATCACCATTGGAGGGTGGATACTTGGACGCCTTATAGAAATTAGGATTAGCGCTATAGGTATTCTTCTTATCCTAATTTATATTTATTATGCTTTGATTATTATAGTCAAGAGTTTCTGGGTATTAGGGCTTCCGGTGCATTGGGTGTTTTGAATGAAAATTTTAAACACCTAACCCTTCCGCTGTGCCACCGGAACCCAACACAGATGAGAAGGTGGAGACCTACAAGGCTTGTCTGGTTGCCTAAAGATATTGTCAATATTATGGTATTGACCATAACAAGATATTTTCTCCTGTGACAATGCTAAAATATTTCAGAGTTAGAACATGCATTTTGATAAAGTGATCAAAATGCATGGCTTCATTGAGAACGAAGAAGAACCCTGCAAACACAAATGGGTTAATAGTTTTGTGAGTATATTTTTTATTTTGTATATGAATGAAGTTCTCTTAATCGAGAATGACATTCTTTACATTACAGGGAATAAAGATTTTTATCATTGTTCTCCATGAAGGACTTGAGAAAAGCATCCCTCATCCTGGAGATAAAGATCTATAGAGATAGATCTAAGAGGCTACTTAGGTTATCCCAGTCTACGTACATAGGGTATTTATAAGTAAAATTTATTCTATTATATACACCATGTATGAGACAGGATATGGTATACTTACTAGGGTAGTGAGTGAATACTTATAAGATCCGGATGAGAATCACTGATAGGTAATCCATAAGTATTTGAGAAATACTAAGGACTGGTGACTTGATTATAGAGAATCTGACTTAAAACTTATAGAATATGACTTCAATTTTTAGTTGGACATAATAATAGCAAGAATGTGTCGGAATATATCCTTACCTTAAATAATAGAGTAATACGCTGAAAAAGTTTCAAACAGAAAAATCTAGCCAAATCCAAATTATGAGGTTGAATGCATTGCAGCATCGGATACTTGCAAGAAAACTATGTGATTGTACAGATTTATTGGCAAGCTAGGAGTGGCACCCTCCAATGATGGTTCTGCAGTATTGTACATCACCGAAGTCATAGCTCATGCCTTGGAGCCGAAGTCCCATTAGCTTACTAAGCATTTTGCATTGCTACCATCTTATTCAAAAATTGCAGATAGAGGTGATGTTGAACTTTAGAAGATCAACGGAAAGAAGAACCTGAGCAACCCATTTACTAAAGCCTCGATATCTAAGAGTTCGGAGATGATAAATCGAAGATGGATATATGATACTATACTGATTGACTTTAGTCCAAGTGAGAGTTGTTGAGAATTATGTCCTAATACCAATCGTTTGACAATTGTGCTAATTATAAGTGACATATGAATTGATCAATAATAAAAATTATTTAATCTTTTTCATCATAAGATTATATCTTTTAACGAACTCTTGTATTGTAATGAAGTCTTTAGGATTACTTTGATTGATAAAAAAAGATTTATCACGTAGTTTTTAAACTGGTTTGCAACCAAACGATACGCTATTATTAGGATGATAGCAATATCAAGTATAGATCATTGTGTGCCATATGCATTGTTTGTCCTCATAACCAAATGGTGTGAAGACACTAGTATGACATGGAGGTGAGATATAGGAGTACATCATCACTGAACGTGACTAACTGTGGAGCACTCTGCTATCAAGAGTAGCTCGCGAAGGGTATGGGTATAAGTGTCCCTCCGATCTGAGATCACTACGGTGACTTCAAGTAACTCACTGTACTTTGATGCCAAACTATCTAAATTTATAATTTAGTGATGGAAGATTTCTAGGTGCAGTCAAGTATTTATCAAGTTGGTGCGTGAGTCAAGATGGGATTGACCCTTCCGAATTAGTAGGAGTTAATATATCAATGTATTTCAATTTAGCAAACTCTAGATTCGGATAATCCATGTGATGGATTTGAAAGATTGAAATATAATGTGGATGACTTATCTAAGATTGACAGTTAAATCCTAGGTCATCTTTGAGCATTAGGGTCAAGTGAATGAATTATATGGTAGCCATACATCAGTAGATTCTTGAATGTTACTTCACCATCATTCGATCTATCCGGATGTCGGATCTTATTACTAGATGGTTACATCGATTGATTCAAGAATTTATTTCTATGCTACTGACTTAGGTTCGAACCTATGGGGTCACACTCAAAAGAACTTTCTGACTGATCATGTGGCTGATCAATGATTGAGAATCGTTTAAAGATTTAATCGTCAATTCGATTGATGATTAACCTTATGCAAAAGTTACAGTGAATTTATTCTCTGAGTGTTAGTGAATTAATAAAAAATTAATTAATAATTAAATTATTAAGTAGCTCAATTTGATTGAGCAAAGAGAATTAGATAAAATTTATTTGAATTAGATTCAATTAGATTTGACCCAATTAGATTATGAGATGATCTAATCACTAAGGAAGATTGTTCCTGATTTGATCAGGACTTTAGTTCAATCAATTTTTAATTTGATTAGAATTTGATTAAAAATTTATGAACCTAATTAGATAGGGTTTCATCTATTTATTTGGGCTTAACCAGATGTAATTTGATTTAGAGTCAAATAAGAAAACTAAGAGTCCACAAAAGATTGGACTCTTCTTCTTTGCGCCACCAAATTTCAATGCCAATATTCCTCATGCCCAAAAGTTTTTTGCATGAGAGTTCTCCACACAAAGAGCCTTCTACTCTCCCTTTCTCATGTCCAAAAATGGATAATAATCTGATCTTTATGGTAGGTTTAAATGTGATTTGAATTGGTTACCATATAAGATATGGTTTGACCTTATCTATAAAACTCCACACACCATCCCTTTTATTTCTTTCTTTTGTGCAACAAAAGGAGAATTTTTTGCCATGAGAAATCAGATAGGGATCTGATTTACCATGGAGAATATGTGGATGGGGCGTCCCATATTTTTATTTGGCATGAATTGAATGAATGGGTGACAATTCTTGAGGAGTCCTTCTTCTTATGGACTCTTCCAACCCTAAACTCTTTGATGCCTAAATAAAAGGGGTTTGTTATTCTTTTTGTGCATGTAAGAGAGAAAAGAAAAGGCCTTTCATGGTGAGAAGCCTTTTGGGCATGGGTTCATGGTGTGAAAAAAGAAGAGAGTTCTCTTCTCTTGGGTTAGCATAAAACCTAGATTTCTAAGGTTTGTTCCTAGGATTTGAGAAGAGAGAAAAAGAAGAGGAAAAAGTGTCTCCTATCTAGTTTCTTTCCTCATCTCCATCTCCTCCAGATGACCTTCTTCAACCTCTAAAAGGTTCAAGAGATTTGAACAAAGGATCTAGATCAGTCAAGAAGATGGTCTTCGTGCGAGCTAGCACTCCCAAGAAGATCGATCAGATCGAGGCTTCAAGTGGACTTCCATAGAGGCTGGACACATATATGGCTATGAGAAATCAGCAAAGATCATCCATCTTTACTACGTCTCTCAGCGATGGCAATCATCAATCCGTGCTCAGATGTCGAGTTCTAAACTCAGATAGATGTAGATTTGATCTACTATTCACATCCATACATGCAGATTTTATATGCAACATATCATATCATAGATCCTAGAGTAGATTGATTTGATGATTAGATCATATGCATGTTAGATTAATATGATTAATCTAGTTGCCTTCTGCTATATTTTATTTCAAAAATTTTTGAAATATATGAATGAAATTATATATATTTTCCAACAAAGAAGATATTGAAGATGGTGAAAGAGTATTTTTATTGGCCAGCCATGATTCGAAATGTTCACCAAATCATTGAGAGGTGTGTCACCCACAAGTAGGTGAAGAGCAAAGAGACTTCGCAAAGGTTGTATATGCTGCTATCTATATCAGATCAGCTATGGGTAGATTTGAGTATGGACTTTGTGCTTGGACTGTCAAGAATACAAAGGAGGAAGGATTCGGTTATGGTGGTTGTAGACTGATTCTCAAAGATATCTCATTTCGTGCCATACCACAAAATTGATGATCCTTCACATGTTGCTGATTTATTTTTCAAGGAGATAGTGCATCTGCATGGGGTACCAAGGAGCATTGTGTCTGATCGTGATGCCAAATTCTTGAGTTACTTCTAAAAGATATTTGTGGAAGAAGCTTGATACTAGATTGCTCTTTGGTACAGCTTACCACCTGCAAATCGATGATCAGACCAAAGTGGTAAATCATATCCTTTCTTCTTTGCTTTATATCATTATTAATAAGAATCTGAAGAATTGAAATGAATGTTTAGCCTATGTTGAGTTTGCTTACAACCGTAGTGTTCATGGTGCTACTAAGCATTCTCCTTTTAAGGTGGTTTATGGATTCAATCCTATCACCCCACTTAATTTGGCACTACTTCTAATCAGCGAGTGGGTTTGTATGGATGGGAAGAAGAAAGCTGAGTGGGTTAAGTCCATGCATAAGAGCATCAAGGAGTAGATTGAGAGAAAAAATACGACTTATGAGAAGACAGCCCACAACAGGAGAAAACAAGCCGCTTTGCTCCAGGAGATCTTATTTGGATACATCTCTTCACAAGGAACGATTTTCAAGCCAAAAGAAATCTAATGCTGCATGCTGATGGTCCATTTGGAGTTGTTGAGAAGGTAAATAACAATGCTTACAAGATTGAGTTGCCTAGTAACTACAATGTGTCCACTACATTCAATGTTCAAGATCTTTCTTCTTACTTGGAGGATAATTTGAATGATGGCGAGGACTTGAATTTGAGGGCAAATCTTTCTCAACAAGGGGGAAATGATGTGCAATATCATGTAGAAGGAGCTGATGAGATGCCATACGTAGGTCCAATTACATGAGCAAGAGCCAAGTTGGTGACCTTACTTGCGTAGAAGCATGATGTTGGTGTGAATTAGACTTGGCGGGAATTGAAGGGGCTATCGTAAGTTTAGAAGGTTGTTTAGCAGCCACCATCATTTCCTTAATAGAGAGATTCTATTATGAAGTTATTTCTTTCCTTTATTGAATTGGCCTTATTTTACGCTATGTTAAGCCCTAATTTCATCCCCTCTCATATCTATATAAGGGGAGGTGGCCCTATGTATTTGCATGATTTAACATTGGAAGAAAAAAAGTGCTATTGAAGTTTTATTCTCATCAAACCCTAGCATTAGTGGCAAATTAAATACCTAGAACTTATCACTCTCATCTTCCTTTGTAGCATTCTAACCCCTTTGAACTGATTGTGGTGAAATTCTTATCAATAAGGTTTCAAAGGTTCTTCTTTTATTTCTTACAAATCAACCCTTGTTCTTGACACAAGATGATTAATCAGACCTGGGCACATCACACCCTTTGTCAATTTAGCATGGAAATAAGGGCGCACAAAGTGAGATGGCGTGAGGGAGAGTCCATGAAGAGGACTCTTCCTCTCTTAAGGCACCTTTCTCTTATCCCACTGCAAAAAGCAAAGTCATGTAACTCCCATTAGTGTGAGAGTATATAGGGCATGATCTTCCTTTGGACCAAGTCAAACACTTGGTCCAAGTCCAACTGGGTTTGAGTTTCCATATGAGATCTAATCTCAAATCAAAAGAAGTCCTAGTTTCATAAGACTCTAACCATATCAAACCTTCTGACTTAGTCCAATCCAATTTGATTCAAACTCAGATTAAATCCAATCAAATTAAATCTTAATTTAATTTGACCAGGACTTAATCCTAATTATTTAATCAAATCAACTAACATAACAATAAAAATGTAAATAAGTCCTCCTTTAACTCACTAACTGTTAGCAAGTCCTCCTTATAACTTTTATAAATTAGTCCAATCATCAATCATATTGATAATCGGATCTCTTGATGATTCAAAATCATAATTCAACTATCCGATCAGTCATAACCTCTTAAATATGTGATCCTATAGATTCTATTCTATCTGGTAGTGAGATATATTGTGATCTCCATCATGAATAAAATTGAGATTCTTTTCAATAGATTGGAACAATTCTAACTCACACAATAAGAGTTATTGACCATCAAAATAATTCTCATTAGTCTCATAATCTACTAATAATGTCTAGTAGCATAAAGTGGCAATCTAATAGAATAAAAGGAATGAACCTCTTAGTTATAGTTACGGTGTGATACATTTTTTCTATCGTGAGTCCCAATAAGATGGAGGCTATGAAAATCTTAGAGAAATCTTTTTTCATTAATCACATTGCTATGGCTATGATCTTCAGAACTCAATCTCATATATAGGATTACTCTTTATCTACTAAAATCGATAGATCCTATCTAAATGTACATCCTACTCCTACAATGAATCTACTACAACCAAAATACACCATAAGAATCCAAATGGCTAAGGATCAAGTGTATATACAGTCGAACTACAGCAATCCTATTTGAATAGCCAAGTTAACATAGGTCAAAGAACCAATCACACCATTATAGCATCGAAAAAGTCACTGATGAGTGAGTAAACATTCAAGAAACTTCTCATGTTGATCATGCTAGGTATCCTTGTTCTCTAACAACCATCTGCACTCTCGCTCTAATATTCTCACACTATAGACTCGAGACTCATCTATCTAAAGAAAAGTAATCCATGCACTAATATTATCAGATCAATTACTGTCTCCATGATAATCCATCAATCGAAAGTAATTTAAAAATTAATCAATAATAACACATGCCTCAAATTCTCAACTCTTGAGAATATGTATCATCATTTTATTAATTCTCTGAATAATTAATGGATACATATACAATATGAATGAAAATAAATTATCTAATTTTATTAATTAATAATAACATCAAGTATAAAATATATCTTAAAAAATAAATATGTCGGTCTGATTGATTTTTAGGATATCCATCTAACAATCTTCTACTTGCACTAAAGCCAATCTACCATATACTTAAGCCCTATCTTCTCAAAATATACTTCGATCCTTAGCTAGGTAAGCAGCTTAGTTAGTGAATCCATCACGTTATCCATGGGGTCTACTCTCTATACCTTGAAATATTTTTTCTCGAGATAATCATGAATAATATAAAATCATCACTCTATGCGCTAGGACTTCTGATGAGACTTGGGCTCCTTAGCTAGAGCTATAGAACCTTTGTTGCCACAATACATACAGTGTTGTGCCATTTGATGATATTACACCCAGTTCTGTAATAAATCTGTTGAACCATATGGCCTCTATAGCAGCCTTATAAGCAACAATATACTCGATTTCTATGATGAAATCTACAATAATCAGTTGTTTGAAATTCTTCTAATTTACTAAACCTCCATTACATGAGGAAACACACCCTGATGCAAACACTCTATCATCACCATTAGATATAAAGTCTGAATCAATACATCCTTCTATCCTTAACTTTGATCCTTCTCAAAAGACTAAGAATAAATTCTTAGTGCTTCTCAAGTACTTAAAGATATTCTTCATAGCTATCCAGTGCTTCTTGCTTAGATTCGACTGATATCTGTTCATGACACTCATGGCATGGCATACATGAGGCTCCTTATAGTCGAAGCATACGGGATCTAGCTCATGTGCTAAAACTCTTCAGCATTTTCTCTATATACATCTTCTGTGAGAGGCCAGCATCCTTTTAGATCTACTTCATAGATGTTTACTCCCAGAATATAAGATGCTTCCTCAAGATCTTTCATGAAGAATTTTTTAGACAGCCATATTTTAACTGAAGTCAGCATGAAAATATTATTCCCAATCAGGAGGATGTCATCCATATAAAATATGAGGAACATGATAGCACTCCCACTAACCTTCTCATAAATACATGTTTCCTCTTCATTCTTGATGAAATCAAATAATTTGATCACATCATTGAAATGAGTGTTCCAACTCTGAGATGCTTGCTTTTAGTCCATTGTAGTATTGCACATCTATCTATCAGATCTCATCATAGTATACCATAATAGCAAGCAGTGTTCCGATGAATTTTGGCATAGCCACAGGGGAATGAGTTTTCTCATAGTCGATGGCTTTACATTGACTATAACCCTTAGCCATAATCTTTGCCTTATAGGTCTACCTATCCAACCGAACCTATCTTCTTTTTGTAGATCCATTTATATCTAATAGGTACTATGCCTGCTGATAGATCTACTAAGGTCCAATCTTGGTTGGAATGCATCGAGTCGACTTTTGACTTCATGACATTCAACCACTTCTCAGAATCAATGTCTAACATCATCTCGTAGTAGCTTTTGGGATCTCCCATGATGAACATTTTCTCTATATCCTCTGTCAAAATATCTAAGTATCTTTCAGTAGGATGGGAGATTCTACTAAATCTATGAGGTGGGGGAGTACTATATATATTGACTCAATATGAATAGATTCTATAGGTTCTATGACTCATTGCTTTTTAGAGACTCTCTCTTCAAGCTAAACTTTCCTCCTACTACCTCCATCCTGGATAAACTATTTTTTTCAAGAACATAGCATGTTGGCTCATAATCACATTGTGATCCTCTGAAAAGCAAAAGTAGTATCCTAAAGACTCTTTAGAATATCCTTATGAAATAAGCTCTCATAGACCTAATTTCTTACTTTTCTGCCTATTGTCACTTGACATGGATCGAACATCCTCAAATCTTGAGATGATCAAGACTCAGTTTCTTACCATGCCACATGTCACACGGCATGGTAGGAAAAGACTTAGAGAGAACTCTATTCTATATGTAAATTGTAGAAAGTAAAGTATATCTCCAAAAAATAAAGAAAGATCAGTGAAGCTCATCATAGATCGGACCATATCTAATAGAGTCCTATGCATCTTTTTCGATACCTCATTGGGTTGAGGTGTATCAGGAGGAGTCCATTATGAGACTATGCCATTTTTTTAAAAATAATACTGAAATTTTTATTAGGATATTCACCTGATTGATCTAATCGAAGAACTGTGAGGGATTTTTCAATTTGCTTCTCTATTTTATATCTGAATTTGTTGAATCTTTCAAAAATTTTAAATTTTTTTTATAAGATACATACCTATATTATATACAATCATCGATAAAAGTAATGAAGTAAAGATAATCACCTCTGGCTTGCATATCAAATGGGCCATATATATCAGTGTATACCAGGGCAAGTATCTCAGTGGTCCTCTCCCCATTTTTCACAAAGGTAGTTTGGCCATCTTTCTTTGAAGATAAAATTCACAAACTGGATATGACTCGGAAGTCGATGAGCCTAGGAGCCTATGCTTTTTCAATTTATTTATTCTATCATCTCCAATATAACCAAGTCTAAGGTGTCACATATACTTTTGATTTATCTCATCTTTGGATCTCCTAGATCCTACGGTACTCACTATACATTCACACATACACCATATGTAAGTGATAGAGACTGTCAATTATAAAGCCACATGCAACTAATTTTTAAAATAAATTATACAGTAGTCTTCATCATCCTATGCTAATGATGAAATAAAAATCAAATTCTTGTTAGTAGCAGGTACATAATAATAATCTCTAAGTATCAAACTAAATCTAAATGGTAATCACAGAGGATTGGTACCCATGACCATAGCATCAACTCTTGCTCCATTGCCAATCCGAAGGGTCGCTTCTTCCCATAGCCCTTTACTTTCTTTTAGACCCCGCATTGAAGTACACAAATGAGCACTTACACCAAAGTATATCATCCAACTAGAAATAGAAGAAATCATAAGGTTAGTTTCAATAACAAGCAAATCCGACACACCTTCTGAAGGTGTGTCCTCTTTTCTTTTCTTCAGACTCTCTAGATTATAGGACAGTTCCTTTTAATGGCTGTTACATTGCAATGAAAATATTTTCTCTTATCAGCAACCTTTTTAAGAGCTTCCTTCTTCTATTTCTTCATGGACTTCTTCCAAGTCGACTCTCTTGGAAGTAGAAATCTGCTCTATAGTGAGAATCATGCCCCTTGAACTCTTCAAGATCCTTTCAGTAGTCACCAATATATTCAACAACTCAGCCAAGGTACAATCAGTCTTATACATATGGTAGTTTACTATAAAGTGTCCATATAAACTAGTAAGGGATTGTAGGATCAAATCTACTTGTAATTCCTTATGCATGGTTATGCCGAGCTTCTCAAGCTCCAAGTCTTTAATCATGGTTAAATAATGATCATGGATGGACTATCTTTTGATCAATCATCGAATGGTCTGATAACTATTACGGTAGAAATCCATCTTGAGGTCTGATTGGTTGGAGCTTGGCAGTGACTGCAGGTCAATGATGGCTGGACGATGATGGCAGGACTTGTAAGAAAAATCCTTGATCAAAGTTGGCTTCAGTGAGGATCCTCCGACACTCAAATCAGATCTTGGGCATAGATGGAAAGGAATGAGCAAGTTGAAAGAGAGATTTTCATACTTTGAGGGTCTCCTGTGGGCCTTGATTCGTAGGCAGAGTTTGAAGAGTCATGAGAGGGAAAGAGAATCAAGCAGTTAGCCTTATTTTATTTGATGAGATTCATCTATTGCCTCCTACTTTATCAGGAGAGATATATTTGTTATCTCTTGTCTCATTGGGAATGCAAGCTTAGATGGTTAGCCTTGACTTATTAGATGAGATGTGTCTATTATCTTCTTCCTTATCTACTCTGTGCCAGTTGTCATGCCATTATTGTTTGAATTTGAAGAGAGGCATGGGATTTCATGATCAAATCAAGTTAGGCAAGGGAGCCTCAGATTGGCCAATGGCATGGTTGGTAAGGGTGTCTCTTTGGTGCTGGTAACAAAGATCGATGGTCGAAGTCAAGAGACTGATAGTACCACTCAAGGTGGTTTGATCGAAAAGTGGGAGTGGTGAGATTCGAACTTTTCTGGATCTTGCATTTGCTCATGTCTTTGGCTAGTATGAAATCACCCCCACCATAAGCCCCCTACTCTCGAGTTCGATCCAGAGTTGATTCGGACAAAGGGAGTATATCAAGTTGAAGCTACCAAAGACATAGGGTGCATACTTCTACTTCAATTTGGTCACTGAGGTGTTCGTAGGCTTTTGTTTGCTGAAAAAGTGAGGGGCCTTCGATCTTCATCAGCTCGACTCATCAAAAAGCAAAGGGCCCTAGCTTGGTCCTGTAGATTAGCCCTCGTTTCTTGTGTAGCTGAAGTCGATGGGTTGAGGGTCCTTATGTGTTAGCCCTTTGAAGATCCTTTGAGGTTAGCCTTTGCTTGTTGCCAAAGTTGGTGGGCTGAGGATTCTTATAAGTTAGCCCTTCGAAGATCCTTTTAGGTTAGTCTCAGTTCTCATATGACTAATATCTTTATGGGCATTGGCTTGCTGAAAAGCGAGCAGCGTTCAATGATCCTTATAGATTAGCCCCCTCTTCTTAGTTATCGAGGTCTTTTGCCCATGTAAGTTCGAATGACAAATATTGGGGTTACTTATAGGTTAGCCTCCACTTTCTGTATGACTAAGATCTTTACGGGAATTGGCTCGCTGAAAAGTGAGCGGCTTTCGAGGGTCCTTATAGATTAGTCTTCACTTCTTAGCCACTAAGGTCTTCATTGTTGATACCTTGGATCGATGGACTTTGAGGATCTTTTTAGGTTAGACCTCACTTATCATATGACTAAGGTCTTTATGGGCGTTGGCTTGCTAAAAAGTGAATGGCCTTCGGGAGTACTTATAGGTTGCACCCGTTTCTTAGTCACCAAGGTCTTCAGCCTGAATGGATTGTATTTGTTGGCTCTTAGGGTCCTTTGTGATTATCCCTCACTTCTCACATGACCAGGGGTTTCCACTCTTCTCATCTTGAGATAAGTGGCATTGCTCAAGGTCGTGCAAGGTCTTTGACCCGAATGATTTATATTTATGGGCTCTGCTCGATGCATTTTGGTTGTTGTTGTTGTGGCCTTCATCTATGGGCAAGAAGTGTTATTGGGCTATTAAGTTGAGGATCTACAAAAAAGAATTAGAGAACTCACCGGATTAGCTCCAACTGGGCCTTTCGATTTTAAGTCGAGTTTTGAAATGAAGATAACAGATGATCAGAGTTATGTTACCTTGTTTTTGCCTCTAGCCGGTCTTCATTGGTTGGCATCCTTAAATTAATTCACTTTGGCTTCTCGGAGATTGGCTTCGAGAGGTTGACCTTCAGGAGCTCACTTTTGGGAGTTGGAGCTTGGCTTCGAGAGGTTGACCTTCAAGAGCTCACTTTTGAGGGTTTGACCTTTAGAGGTTGATTTTTTGGCAGTCCGAATTGAGAGCTTGGCCTTCTTAGATCGATCTTGGGCTTCATTAAGCTTTACTTCAGCCTTGGTCCTTCATCCTAGCTGTTGGTCTTTTGCTTGATAGCCCGATCTTGGTTCGCTCAGATTTATCATCTGATGACTTTAGTCTTCTGATGATATTGACCTTCTGAGGCTAGCTTTCTAATAATCTAGGCCTTTGGATTTGATATCCACTGTGGCCTTGTTTAATTTTTGCCTTGGCTCATGTGCTCAAGGACCTGCTATCCTGCAAAAAGGAAATAGAATAATGGATGGGTCTTGAGAGCCTCTTACCATGAGAGTTATGAGTTTTGTTTGAGAGCCCTTGGGTTTTGCTTGACTCTTTCTTGTTGTTTGCTTTAATTTTTAGGCTTTCAGATTGGGCTGAATCTGGCTTCGAATTGGCCTTCTTCTTCTTTTTTTTTCTATTTTGGATCTTTAAGGCAGTGCTTGCCAAGGTACTCCAGTCAAACCTTTTTTGAGGATCAAGATCTGTAGAGTAGAAGCCCACTCTGAACTAGCTAATCCGGCTTACATCAGCTCTGGCACTGAGCATCTCCATAAATTCCTTGGTCTCAGGTCCAGTAATAGTACCAAGATTGTTGAACAGATTAGTCTTGGTCATGCCAATACAACTATCAATAATGGAGAAGTTGTCCGAGGCCTTGTTGTGATATTATTTGGATCCTGCTAAGAATTCAAAAATACAGAGAATGAAGCGTGAGTCTATCATAGTAGGGATTTTTATAATTTTTTTTCTTATTTGGTTGCTGTAATATTCTTTCTTGTTTGGATCTCCTTTTCTTATGCGGTCTCCTTCCATGTTTGGAGCTTTATTTGGATGCCATGATCTCCTTCCTCGTTTAGATCCTATTCTAGAATTCAAATTTTGAAATGTAAATGAGGAAATAAAAATGATTCAAAAATCGAGGGATTTTCAAATCTCCTTCCTCATTTGGATTGCAAGCCCCTCGGCTTTGAGCCCGATTAGGATAGTTTGGAGGGTGTTGAATGATTTGCATATGGTTGGATCTAGTCGACGTTTGGGCCGATATGATCTTTTAGGAACTTGGTGGCGCTGGAGCGACATGATGAAGTTCTTTTGTCTAGGTGCTTGCTTCTTCCCATAAACAGGCCTAGCCCCTTCCTCTAGCATCAATCTGTTATGGCAGAAATTCATCTTGAGGTCGGGTTGGCTAAAGCTTGATGGTGATTGCAAGTCCGCGACAGCTGGATGGTGGCAGCAAAACCTATATGAAAAGTCTTCGATTGGAGTTGGCCCTAGTAGAGACCCTCTAACGCTCAAGTCAGATCTCTGACACAGATAGAAAGGAGTGTGAGCATGTTGGAAGAGAGGTTTTTCATACTTTGGGGGATCTTTGTGGGCCTTTATTTATAGACGAGGTTGAAGAGCTGTGAGAGGGAAGGAGAATCGATAGTTAACCTTACTTTATCTAACGAGATTTGTCTATTGTCTCCTACTTTATCAAAAGAGATTATTTGTTATCTCTTATCTCATTAGAAATGCTAGCTCAGATGGTGAGCCTTCACTTATGGGATGAGATATGCCCATTATCATTTTTCTTATCTACTTTGTGGCTAGTTGTCATGCTATTGTCATTTGAATTTGAAGAGAGGCATATGATTTTCTGATCAGATCGGGTCCAGCAAGAGGTCCTTGGATTGGCCGACAGCATGGCTAGTAGGGGTGTCTCCCTGATGTTGATAACTAGGATCAGTGGTCGAAGTCAAGAGACTGATAATACCACTCAAGGTGGTTCGATTGGAAGGTGGGATCGACAAGATCCAAACCTATCTAGATCTTCCATTTGCCCATGTCTTCGACTAGTATGAAATCAGCCCCAACAGTAACATAGGGATATCTTGATCGTGAATTTAGCTTAACTTCTTGAAACTTAAAACTATTTTAGGTTCCTAAGTCAGTCTTTATAATTTATTTCATTAGATAATTAGTTTCAAGTATGTGAGCTAAAGGATTGGAAGCCAGTATTTTTATTCTTACAAAGAGTAGAGACTCTAGTTAGATATTCATACTTGATTTTAAAAATTTATTTTAGGGTCTTTAAAAATAAATATGTCTTTCACTATTTTTTTGAATCTCTTATACTCCTCAGATAGAGAGATAAAAATTCTTCACAACTAAAATTTTAAGTGGATACTGTGGTCCCACCGATCTACATGCACCTCACCTAATAGTTATTAATGACATATAAATCAATGAGTAGCAACTCTTGTCCAATGCTTTTCAAGTATGTTGCAGCGATCTTCGGTTTCTAAGTCATATAGGCCCCATCTGAGAGTCATTGACTTCATTTTTTAGTTAAGTCAGACCTACCATTCAAGCATAGGGGAAGCCATCATTGGATCTCTCATCTGATAGTTATTAGGTCCAACCCCATCTTTACCCTGCAACATCTCATATTAATAGAGTGGTTGCATCTTTCCAATGCAATTGAACCACTGTGACCAATCAAGAATAGTCAACATCAGTAGGACACTCGCACATCTGCTATGATGGAGATCGCTAGACTTAATATATGTGAGGAGATTTAATTTATGTCTCATCTAATTTTAATTATCTACATCTCATGTAAATAACTAATCAACTAATTTTAATTATCTACATCTCATGCATAACTAATGAGCTAAAAGTATAATGGGCGATGATCATGGATCTATGATTCGAGCTCGAGCCACTGAGCTGAATCAGGTCTCAGAGGTAGTGTTGTCTTAGGGGCAGTGTTGTCTTAGTAAAACTTATGAAACTTGCGAATCTTGTCTCATGAAACTTATGAATCGGGTCTTAGAGCCACCTAACATTAAATTTTAAATCATATAGAACTTGTGAATCTAGTCTTATGAAAAAGATGACCAAAACTTTATTTACTAGACATAGAGAGAGGGCGAGCGAGTTGTTAGGCCTCATATATATGGATGTTTGTGGGTCAATGACAACTCAAGCTAGGAGGGATACTCTTATTTCATTAGCTTCACTATTTATCAAGATTTGGATATATGTATTTACTAAAATATAAATCTGAAGCTTTTGATATGTTTCAGGAGTATCAAAGTATGGTTGAGAAACAAATTGATAAAAATATTAAAGCACTTCGATCTGATCGAGGGGGTGAATATATAACTAGTAAATTTCTTGATCATCTTAAAGAAAAAAAATTCTTTCTGAATGGATACATCCTTATACACCACAGCTGAACGATGTTACAAAAAGGAAGAATCGCATTCTATTAGATGTGGTGCGGACCATGATGTGCTTCATAGATCTTTCAATCTCATTTTGGGGCTATGCCCTAGAAATAATCGCATATATTCTAAATAACCACATATATACTATCAAAATCTATTTTTAGCACTCCATATGAGATATGAAAAGGAAAGAGCCCAAGCTTCAAACATCTAAAAGTATGGGGCTACCCGACTTATGTAAAAAGAGTTGATGGACATAAGCTAAGTGCCAGAGCAGATAGATACAGATTTATAGGTTATCCTAAAGAGAGTATGGAATATTTCTTCTATCATCCTACTAAATAAAAGATGTTTGTTAGTAGGCATACTACTTTTCTGAAAAAAGAGTTTAACCAAGAAGGAGGCAGTGGGAGGATAGTTGAACTTGAAGAAGTTCAAGACCTATAATCTATCTCATAACAATCTATGGAGAGTCGATAAGTTGATCCTTGACCAGATGTGCCCATTGATGAGGCACAACCATAATACACACCTTCTCACCGAAGGTCAAATAGAATATATAATGTACCATTCAGATATGGATTTGTTATTGAGAATGACAATAAGCCACATGTCATTGAGAATGATAATCTCATCATAAATATATATATATATATATATAATAATATTCTGTGAAGGAGTGTTGGAGTGTTGCCAATATAGCTTCTCAAATGAGTTTTGTTATGCCACCTAGAGTTGTTATATTCTTTTTTATGTATTGTCACTAATTCTAAATTATTTATTCAATTTTTTTTGTTGGAAACTCAAAGATTGTTTATTTATTAACATTTGTAATTCACCAAGAATATATATTAACTTTCATTTAATAGATACATGATACTTTCTCCTCATATATAAGATGTGAAATTATTCTTTCTTATTCACTATTGCATCTAAATAATTAAAAATAGAATAACAATATCTGAAAAATTATTTTCATACATTCAACCCCGCGCAACGCATGGGTCTTCGACTAGTGATCTATTTAGAAGTAGTCAAAAGTAGTGACTCTGGCAGATGGCTTGAAGTCATGAAATTTGAGATGGACTTTATGTATACTAATCAGGTATAGACTTTGGTTGATGTGCCTATGGGTGTGACCCCAATAGACTATAGATCAAAGCATAAATATATCATAAAATGGATTAAAATCCATGATATTTAATTTCTATTATTTTGAATTTGATACTTCTTATATTTTTTTTCAGAAATAATTAATTAGAAAGATTTAATTACAAACCAACAAGCAACAGTCCTCCAACACAAATAGATGAAGCTCGAGTTTAAATTCAAGCTTATTACGTGCATGACACACAAAGATATATGGATGCATGGTAGGAACCCAATGAATAAAAGAAAAAGCAAAAAAGAAAAAAAAAAAAGGCTCACAGTGGGAGTGATTGTTTGGAGGACCCCAGCGAGTGTTAAAAGAAGAAGTGGACTAGTGGCTGCATTTGAGATCTATGGGATTAATGAAGTAAAGTGAATTTAAGTGGGCTCAGGGCGTGAGCGTGGCAAACGGTTCAAAGGTGGGAGTTCAGCAGTTTGAATTCATATGGATGTGCGGTTCGAGCGAGGACAAGCAAGCGGGCATGCGGTTCACGGTCTTCACAATGTCGATGCAGTTCAAACACGGCCTAATACACAGATGGAAATAGAGCATGGCAAGGAGTCCTATTCCGTGAGAGACACAAAGATTGGATATGGCTAGAACTTAGGGGGTTTTGAAGGCTATAAAAAAAGGGTACAGGGAGAAGAGAAAAAAAGTATTCAAAAAAGGGAGAGGCATAAAGAGGGGGGGTAGCAAAGCTTTGGGTTTTGGGTTGGCTTCTAAGAAAAAAGTACTTAGAAGAGAGTTTTACTTCCTATACCATCTCCACGCCTACATCATCTCAAAGATCTGATCCAAAGAGAAAGAAGAAGAGGAAGCCTAGCATGCTCTAAGGAGATTGAAAGAAGAAGAGTTCATAAGCTATCTTTCCGACGAGACTACACCAATCTAATTCAGATCTTTGTTATAGTTGTTTTTGCTTTATTCACTTGTTCTTTTAAATTCTTTGTAATTGAATTCTATTTTAAATTAATACAAAAGTTATTTTTATGCTCTTTAAATTTTTGTTCTTTACTTTTATTACAAGTAAATGCTAAGAACTAGATAATAGATCTTAGTATCAATTTTTTTTCATACTTTTAAATTCTATTTTTTGATTTCAATTATTTCCTCACATTTTTTTTTCTTTTGTAAAATTAAAATTTTTTAAATCAATACTACCTTCTCTATGAAATTGACCCAACTCATTACTTTCTATGTATTTTTAATTTTTTAAAAAGTTGGATTTAAACTGATAATCATAGTGTCCTAACAACAACATCGTGCAATATCAAGTTTTTGACGTTGTTACTGGAGAAGGCACGAACGCTAAAGTATTTGATTTTTTTTATTTCTTATGAATATAGCTTACTAACTTTTCTTATTTTTCTTGTAAAAAGAAAGAAAAAAAAAGTAAGGAGAAAGTAAGCTTCTAATTTTGCTGGGTGAGATCAATCCTAACCCTTAATTTCTTTTCTTTTTAGCATTAGTTACTTTTTTTTCAAATTAACTTAAAAAAAAACAATTAAACCTAATCAAAACTTCATGATAAGGATAGAAACCTTAATTGCTTAGAGCATCCATTATTTAGATTTACTTTGGTGATTGCTGGAGATAAGATAAGCCTCTCAAGTTTAATTAGTTTAATGCATCAATTTAGTTGCATAGAACCCCTTATTTGAAATTGATTGTGCATATTCATCTCAAATCAACTTAAGGGCAATACCCATTAACAAGATAAAATGGAGATTTCATCATCTTTTCTTAGCCTAAAAATAACCAACCAGCATCCCTTATTGATCCAAGCCTCTAAATTAAAATTAACTAGACATCAACCCTTAAGAAACTCGAGCTCAATAGGATAAGTGATCCTGAAAGTTAAACCAAGTTGGGTCTAGTTGATCAATAGGTGTCTAGAAAAGTGGTTCAGAAAATATATTCCGAAGGAAGGTGGTTATTTAATTGATTTCGTTTACTGATCTAGTCAACTTAGTGGTGTCTAAGGAAAGCAATGGAAGGACCCTCACCAACTGTTAAATGTGTGCCCTAGATGCTAGATCGGCTGACACATTCCTATACAGAACTAAGGGCAAATTTATAATTTTGACTATAAATGAATAAAAGGGATATTCTTCTATCACATTGTGTACATTGTGTCTGTGATACATCCTTTGAGTTAGTGGGAATGTAAATTCATATTTTTAAGAGTTAAAAATTTAAGGCATGAATTTACATAACTAATAAACTGCTCCTGACCATAGGATCATCACGAGGATGGTGATCGATCCGGAAGGTTGGTGTACGATCGCTTTCTTAGGGTAGATGAGTCTTGAGTCTACGATATGGAGATACCGGAGCGAGAGTACAGGTATTCGTTGAGAACGAGAATACTGAGCGTGACCACCTCGAGCAGTCATAAGGAAGTCTACCTTCTCATCGATGACTAGCTCGATGCTGCAGTTGTGTATCTAGTTCTTTGACCTGAGGTGCATCGACGGTTCACCTTGAATGTTTTATAGTTTGACTACACTATAACTCGATCTCCTAGCCATTCGGAACCCTGAGGTGTATGTTGGCTGTAGCATATCCATTGTAGGAACCAGATCGCACTAAGATGGGATCTATCAACCTTGGTAGATGAGAGGAGTAGTCCTATGATGATCAAAAGATCGAGTCCTTAAGCTCATGGCCATGGTAGAGTGAAATAATAAAAAAAAAAATTTCCATTGGATTTCACATCAGACTCGGATCGATCGATTGATTCATATGACTGATGTTGGATTTGACGAGTTCACCTTAACCCTAATTCAGTCGGACTCATGATAGAGAAACTCAATCACACAGGTAGCTGCACCAAGAGGTTCATCTTCAGTTCTGATGGGTTGCCACCATATACCGCTAGGCGTCACTGGTGGATTTTGGGTGCAATTAGAATGATTTTGATGATCGATCATTCTAATTGTCTGAATCAGAAGAGTTCTAGCCTATCGAAAGGAGTTTCGATGATGTCGATGATGAGATCACGATATATCTCATTACCATACAGAATTGAACCTAACTGGGTCACACAAATAAGGGTTAGGATCTGGATGTCATCAATTAGGCTACCCCAATTGATTTAGATAAGATTCAATTAGGTTCAAGAAAATCATGTTAGCACTCGATTGAGCCTAACTTTCTCCTCGTGTAATATTTTCTATCTCTACTGAGCCAAATGTGATCTGGCTCATCCAGAGAACCTTGGAAAGATTTTTCTCAGTCTAATTGAAGCTTGTCTAGCTCAGAAAAGGCTTATCTTAATTCATGAGATGAATTTAGGACAACACCTGCTAATTTCTAGCACCTGTCAATTTCATTTTAGGACATCTGTCAAAAGTTGACATATGGATCTTAAACTGAAGAGGATTCATTGAAAGATTTTTGTGGAGTGTCCACATATCCAAACCACTTCAAATTGGGTGCCATAATCAGATTATGGTGTGAGCTCAATTGGATTTAAGTGGGCGCCCCAAATGGATAAGAACCAAAGAGTCCTGATAAACTTGGACTCTTTGGCGCCACCTTATTTGTGCTTATCCAATGTTGGCGCCAACATAGGAGAGAGCATAGGAATTCTTATCTGATGTGATCAGATGACATCACTCCACCAATCAAAATTTTTTCAGAATTTATTAAAATTTTTTGATTGGTCGAATGATGTGGCACTGCACAGCATACAGGATCTATATAAACCCTGCTGCACCTAGGGTTTCGAGATAGAACTTATTTTATATAAAAAACCCATTAGCTTCTACTCCCTCTCCTCTTCTCCATGTCTTCCCTGCTCTCCTTTCTCCCCTCTTCACGTCCAAGAAGTTGGACGTTCATCTGGCAAAGGTACAAGGTGGTGACGCCTGGAACAGAAGGCTGCAGGACATCTTCGACAGGCTGTTGCTCCAACTTCAAAAGGAGTTCTGAAGTACTTTCAAATTAGATATTAATTTGATTTTTGGAGTATAGAATCGCGAGGAGAAGACATTCTAGATCCTACCTAAGTGGATACTGGTAGAGGCCAGATGCTTGCGTGGCTACATCAGAACCTCAGGCAGTGCTGCGATCATCTACAGGGTAATTAGATTACCCTTAAGGTATGTCTATATTTCTCATACTTTTAGATTTAATTTTAGATTTTAAATATCAGATAATAAAATTAGATCTAACAGATATTGGATCTGAAATAGCATAGGATAAAAAATTTTTAATTTATTCTACCCCAGATTTGATAAAATCTGGAAGATCCTACTCATCTCAAATCAACTTAAGGGCAACACCCATTAACAAGATAAAATAGAGATTTCATCATCTTTTTTTAGCCTAAAAATAACCAACCAGCATCCCTTATTGATCCAAGCCTCTAAATTAAAATTAACTAGACGTCAACCCTTAAGAAACTCGTGCTCAATAGGATAAGTGACCCTGAAAGTTAAACCAAGTCGGGTCTAGTTGATCAATTGGTGTCTAGAAAAGTGGTTTAGAAAATATATTCCGAAGGAAGGTGGTTATTTAATTGATTTCGTTTGCTGATCTGGTCAACTTAGTAGTGCCTAAGGAAAGCAGCGGAAGGACCCCCACCAACCTTATACTTACTTGGCTAGTTGGTTGGTTAAGTTCACAGTTGGAGTGCTTGACGGTGCACTTGAAATAGTTAGGAGCCATCTAGATTTAGAATAACCTCAGGATAGAGAGTCTACTTTATGCTAACTTGATTGTAATTAACATCTAACCATAATTAATTCTTCTCATCTATCGTCTCTAGATCTAGGACTCTCTTAGAGTTCTCATCTTTAGAATCTCTCTCTTTCTTCCTCTTTTCTTCTTCTTCCTCTCTCCCTCTTTTTCTAAAAAAAAAATTGAACTACACACGTTAAGGTTTGCACTGGTACATGCACAGTAGGAGATCTCTTTTTTCTGATCTAATTAAACTTAATTCTGAAATTGAACGACTGATCCACATTAAACATGACAATCAAATGGCTAGAAATCTTGAAGAACTATCTAGGCAGATGAAGGAATACTTTATTCCTTCCACCTATAACCCATTGACTTGTATCCACTTACAAGCATTATGAGATTAGGTCAACCACAATCCAATGCTTCCATCTTTCTATGAGAACATCAATGAAGATCCTTACAAGCATCTAGATGAGTTCTTAAAAATCTATTCTATGTTGAAGATTTAAAAGTTTACTGATGATGCACTTAGACTAATCTTGTTTTCTATTTCACTAAAGGATAAAGCCAAGCACTGGCTTGGCACAATAGAGAGACCAATCCAAACTTGAGCTGAAATGAAATACAAATTTTTTAAGAAATTCTATCTCATAGGTTGAACCAACACCATGAGGTGAGCCATCACTAGATTTGCTTGACTTCTAGGAGAACAAATTCATGAGTCATGGGAGAGACTTAAGGAACATCTTAGAAAATACCCATACCATGGTCTATTTAAGTGATAAATTGTTCAAGCTTTCTATGAGGATTTAGGAGACCAATATAGACAGATAGTGGATGCATCCTATGGAGGTGTATTCATGAGCAAGAGTGAGGATGAAGCCTATGTCTTGTTTGAAATCTTGAGTGAAAACTCAATCAACTATGCTTCATTATCTTCTTATGAAAGGTTAATTCCTCACCAAAAGTAGGCAGGAATCTTTAAGATAAAATATTCAGACTCTAGCTTTAAGGCTAACTTGAATCTAATAGCTTAGAAATTGGATAAAGTCAATCTTCTTGTCCAGAAGTTAGATCAAGTCCTAGCCCTAGGTCAACAATCTCCTGTATAATACACATCACCTTCTAATTATCAAGAGATTTATTTTATCTGTGCCAGCCCAACCCATCATGTGAGTAAATATCTCACGGCTGCACAGCTTTCACCTTTCATCCAAAAATAAGTCCAAGCTACATAAGGCTACTCAAAGTCAGTTAATGATCCATTCTCGAATACATATAACCAAGATTGGAAGAATCATCTCAATTTTTCTTGAAAACCCCAATAGACTCAGGCTCAAACATAAATTCCTCCTATGCAAAACTTTCAAAATAGGCATTGTTGCCCAGCTAGACAACCTAAGAGGGGGGGCGAGTGAATTGAGTTATTAAAATTTTTTTAAATTTAAACAAGTATGTGCTGTGCTAAAGTGCATATGAGCTGAAAGTGCAACAAATTAAATAGCTAAAAGTAAATGCAGAAGAAGAAAAAAATCACACATATAAATATAGCAGATTTATAGTAGTTTGGTGTACCTCAAGCATCTACATCCACTCTCCAAGCGAACCCTTGAAAATTTTCACTATAATCAACCTGATTACAACGTGTTTGTTTTCACTGGGCTCACAAACAAACCCAATTGATTTTAACACTAGCCAACCAATCAAGACCATTACAAGCCTTATCCCAAGGCTTTCTAAATTATCTCAAGTTTGGTATAATTTCACCCTTCAAGTTTCAGCCCCAGCTAAAGCACTTACAGCAAACTCAAACAAAAATTTAAAAAAATAAACAAAAAACCCTTTGGTGGTTGGATTATTGTCGTTGTAGCTCTTCTTTGAAGAAAGCTTTGAATGCTAGCAGTTAATGCTCTTGCTTCTCCTTAAATGCACTCAAAAAAATCAAGAGCAAATTAATTAGAAGTGGTTGGACTCTCTTGAAAGCTGTTGAATGCTCAAAGTATTTTTTTCTTCATGAATAGTTGTTTTCACTTATTTTCTTACATCTTTTTTTATCTCTTAATCATTCCCTCCAACCTCAAATTGATTTGAACTTGATTCTAGTCATTTATGACCATTAGAGGTGAAAAATAGCTGTTAGAATACTTTTTTGAATAAAAATAGGCTTCTACAGAACTAGTTATTGTTAGAATACTCACTACGGTTTCATACGTGTAGTTTAAAATTTTTTCTAGACATCAATGTAGCAAAAATAAATAAATTAAAATAATTTTAATTTATTAACATACCAGATCAAATCTTAAAATCATAGTAAAGATCTTGATACGAACATATACCCATGATCTGATATCTGAAACAGAAAATCAAACTGTTAGAAAAATAAAATAGAGATCGAATCTTCATACCTCGGATCCTGCGGATGTCTCAAGTTCTGATTGTAGCTGCACACGTATCCGACCTCTACTGGTATCCACACGGAGCCTCCTAATCAGAGCACCGAGATCACCGGTGTGCTAGCACCTTGCAGATCTTGCTCCTCATCCATGGATCTTGATCTCTTCTTTCAGATCTTAAAGAAGCAGATCGTTGCACGAACTCTTTCGCGCAAATCCGACGGGATCTGAACCAGATCACTATGAAGAGAAGAAGAACCCTTCTTCTTCTCTTTTTCTCTCTTAGATCCGATCTCTATCAGATCTGAATGTGGACATAAAGTGGAGAAGGGAGGAGGAGGCATCAAGATGAAAGATGAATGTAAGAAAGAAAAGACTTCTCTTATTTTTTGCATGCCATCTCTTCTTAATTTTATTTTATCGCACTAAAACCAATTCATGCCACCTCTCCCTCATGCCCCAAAGAGATAAGATCAAATCTTATCCAAATAGGCAAGAATGGCATGGAAAAGAGGAAGGAAATAAGTGATGCACCAAAAACAAATCGCATGATCTCTCACGCTCAAAACCAGTGCACAACCACTTTCTCTAATTTTTTTTGTCACACAAAAAAATACTTCTATGCCCCAATCTGAGAGATTTCTATCCTATTTTAAATCAAATTCAAATAAAAAAATAATACCCCACTTCTCTTTTTGACATGATTTCTGGAGAGAGAGTCCTAGAGAACTTGGACTCTCTAAGTCAAGATTCATCTGGTTCAAATAGAGCCTCAATCAGGTTCAAATCGAGTCTGAAATGAATCGAATTCGAAAAGACTGTCAAGCCTGATCCAACCAGGTATGAAATCCAAATCTGATTTGGATAATTGAATCTAATTAATATTAAATTAAATTAAATTAAATTAAATCTAATTTAAATTAATTAAAATTTAATTTATAGTTTAATCAGTCTTAAAAAAATTACAACACTTGAAATTAAGTTCCTACACTAACAATTAGCAGCTGCCAAAATTGTAATGCTTACAAATTACCAGTTTTTAATATTCAAACTATTAATCTAATTGATAATTCAAATATGATCCAAACCATTGATCAAGTCATACTCTTCTTTGTATGTGACCCTTCAGGTTCTATTCTATTTGGTAGTGAGACATACCGTGATCTCCATCACAATATCATCGAAACTCTTTTTGATGGGCTAAAATGATTCCAACTTACCTCAACAAAGATCGTTGATCCAAAAATAATCTTAGTAAGTTCTCACAATCCACCAGTGAGTCTAGTAACATGTAGTGATAATCCAGCAGAATAGAAAAGTGAACCCCTAGATGCAGTTATCATGTAATACAATCTCTCTATCAAGAGTCCCGACTTGACGGAGATTATAGAGAACTCGTCAAACTCCATCATCAGTCATATGCTAGATTGACTCGACTCGAGTTCATTTGTGAAGTTTGTGAAAACTCTTTTCCAATATTTACACTTACTCTGGTCAGAGATTTTTCTGAACTCAATCTTACAAATCTTATAGGACTTCTCTTTTTCTATCAAGATCGATAGATTTCATCTAGGTGTATCCTACTCCAAATAGCGAACATGAACATACATAACTAATATACACAGCAAGGACCCATATGACTAGGGATCAAGAGAACATGCAGTCAAACTATATAGCCTCGCTGCGAATAGACAACACACCATAGGTCAAAGAATCAGTTACACCACTGCAGCATCGACAAAACCACTGATGAGTGAGTAGATATCCAAGTGGGTTTTCATGCTAGTCACGCTCAGTACAAGTTGTTCTCTAACAACCACCTGCATTCTCACCCCAATGTCTCTACATCACAGACTCGAGACTCATCTGTCCTAAAGGGAGGTGATCCGTGCACCGATATCGAATAGATTGATCACTATCCTTCGTGACGATCCTTCAATCGGGAGCATTTAGAAATTAACCACTAATGATGTATGTCTCAAATTCTCAACACCTTGAGAATATATAAAATTATCTTTGTTAATTTCTAGAACAAATCATGGATACATAAACATGATTGATTATTAAGACTGCCCAACAAGTATAAAATATGTCCTAGAGAAAAGTATGTGTCAGTCAAGATTGGCTTCTAGGGCATACATCCAACAAACTCTCACTTGCACTAAAGCAAATCTGCCATATATCTGAGCCCCATCTTCTGGAGACAGGCTTCGGTGTTTAGCTGGCTAAGTGACTTGGGCCTACCACATTTTATGTGGAGTTTACTTTCCTTACCTCCATATATGCTACTTGAGGTAATTGCATATATTTGTTCTATATGCATGAACTTCTGGTGAGACCTTGGCTCCTTAGCAAGGGCTATGGACTATTATCTTTGCAGTATAATGTCATAGCATCCAATGGTATGACATCTAAACCTGCAACTATCATAAGAACCAAAATACATCTTGCACATCTATAGCATATTCAATTTTCACTGATCGATTGTTTGGAATCCTTCCAATAAATCAAACCAATATAACTCAAGAATACATGCTGAAGTAGATATTCTATCATCAGCATCAGTGTATCCTCCCACTCTTAGCTCTAACCCTTCTTCAAAGATGAAGAATAATCCCTTGGCGTTTCTCAAGTACTTAGGGACATTTTCACAGCAATCCAATGCTCCCAGCCTGGATTCGATTAATACTGCTGGTGACTCTCACAGCAAGATATAGCAAGTCGAGTACATAGCATGGTATATATCTATACCCAAGAGGATAACGGATCTCTCTTGGAGGTTTTAATGCTAAACCCTTTCATCACCTCTTCTCTGTACTTATCTGTGAAAACCAAACCTCCTTTTAGGATCTAGCTCTATAGACCTTTTATTTTCAGAATGTTTGACTTAGGTCTTTGAAAAGAAAATTCTATATGTAATCACATCATAATCGATGTCAGCATGGAACCCTCCTACTGATCTTCATGTAACTATATGATTCCTCATATCATATTATTGTAGGTTTTGGGATCATCTCTACGTTCCCAATCTCACTCGAGAAATACTTTTTCTGAATCTTTTATAAGAATATCAAGTATCTTTCTAAAGGATAGGAGATCCTACTAGATCGACGAGGTGGAGAAAGTACTACATATACTGGCTCATCTTAAATAGATTGTATAGGCTTGTGATTAGTTGTTCTTTAGAGACTTTCTCTTTGAGTTCATTCTCCCACTATTTTCAAAAAAATAGTATGATTGTTCACAATCACATTGTAAACCACTGGAAAAAGAAAGTGATATCTCAAACACCTTTTGAGATACCCTATAAACGAGTTCTCACAGACCTATCCTCTAACTTGTCCACCATATCATATCTCATATGGTGCGGTGAAACCAACTTTAGAGAAAACCTAATTTAAATTTCAGAAATTAAATCTTGTTCCTAAAGAAATAATAATTGAACTAGTGATATTTATGATGGACTGGACCATATCTCATATAGTGTCATCGCTTTTCACAGATACACCGTTGAGCTAAGGTGTACAAAAAGAATTCTATCATGACACTATGCTATTTTCTTTAGATAATCAATAAATTTTTTATTTGATATTGCATCCTCGATCTGATTGAAGTATCTTTAAAAATTTTTTAATTTATCTTTTCTACTTCTTATCTGAATTTTTTGAACCATTCAAAGTCTTTCAAATTTGTATCTCACATACATACCTATACCATGATGCTCATCGATAAAAGTGATGAAGTAGTGACAACCTCCTAGTCTAGCTCATCAAATGGGCCATACACATCATATGTGTACTAAAATAAGTATCTCAGTGGTCCTAGTCCTTTAACCCATAAAGGATAGCTTGGTCATTAATCCTCAAAGAGATGATTCACAGACTAGATATGACTTAATAGTCAATGAGCCCAAAAGTCTATTTTCTCCAGTCGACAAATTATTTCTTTTCATACATGACCAAGCTAAAAGAACTATCTATATACTTCAGGTTATCTGGTTCTGAATCTCTCAGACCTAATGGCATTCACTGTTTTGCTCAAATAATTTTTATAAATGCATCACACCATACAAATGATAAAAATTAAATTCAAACGATAATCATCGAGATTAGGTGCTCACAGCCTTACTGCAACTTTTGCACAATTACTGACTCAAAAGAGTCACTTCACCTTTCCTTGGTCCACTTCCTTCCTTAGATCTTATATTAAAGTGCGTAATATGCACTAAAGTCTAATGAAAAAGAGAAAATCATAAGATCAATTTTAAGCAATTTGACATACCTTTCAAAGGTATGTAAATATTTCTTTTAGGTTCTCCAGGTATGTACCTCTAAATTTTTTAAGATCCCTTAATTACCAGCATATTGATCAATTCAGTTAAGGTGCTATAATATTTATTCATATAATAGTTTTATAAACTATCCATATGAATCAAAAATTGCAGGATCAAATCCATTAGCAATTTCTTATACATAGCCATGTCGAGCTTTTTCAAGCTCTTCAATGTCCTTGATAATCAATCATGGACCAACTGCTCATCATGCATCTTATGTATTGTGCGACTCTGATCATCTCACAACTATTGCAGATGAATCAACATGTCATTGACAGTCTACATGTCCTTATGCATATATTGGATCTCATCGACTATGGAATCCAATTTATAGCATCTAACCTAATTGTCAATATCCAACCATTTGTTAAGTATAGCTCGTTGACTATAGATTGGACAAGCTAATGATATTGGGTTAACCTGGTCAAGAACATGGCTTAATTTTTAAAAGCTAAGAACTATTCTTAGATTTATGAGTCAAAATATGTAATTAATTTTAGTTAAGTGGTTAATATCTAAGATTCGAGCTAGAGAGTTGGAGCTGAAAGAATTGATCATAGAGAGTAAAGATTTAATTAGATGATTATACTTGTAATAGTTTATTCTAGAGATTTTAAAAACAAACAAAAGGCTCCCACTAATTTTTTGAGTCTCTCACACTCCTCGAATGGAGAAACAAAAACCCTAACGTGATGATAGGTTCTAGTAGGTGCTGCTGTCCCATCGATATACGGTATCTCACCTAACAGTTATTGGTGACATGTATATCAATGCATGGATAACTCTTTATCTAGATACTTTTTCAAGTATATTGCAACAACCTGATCTCTAAGTCCTGTGGCCTCACCTAACAGTTATTGGCACATTCTTTAGTTAAGTCCAACCCACTGTTCACCAGCGAGTGCAAAGCCATCATTGGATCCCTCACCTAACAGTTATTGGGTCCAACCCCATCTTTACCTCGGGACATCTAATGCCAATTGAGTGGTTGTGCCTTCTCGATGTAACTTGTTGGTGCAAAAATCCACCTGCGTCGGAGAAGCTGGAGTCGAGGGAGCCGCGGTCGCCATCGGGACCTGCAAGGAAAATCTAAACCAGAGGTGGGGGTGCTCCGGTAAGACCCTCCGATGCTCAAGTCAGTTCTCTGCCTCAACAAGAATGGAGTGCTCGAACGAAAATTTTAGCAGAGTTTTGAGATAGAAAAATGAGAGCTTAGAGAATAACGTATCTGGGGTCCCCTTTTTATAGGTGGAGGGTGCAATAGATGATAGCGACGTTTGTAACCGTCTGGCAGTGGACCGTTCGGGGCCAGGAGAAATTTATTATGAAACGTAGTGGAGTGGAATCGTGGCCATCACTGCGATCTGCCACGTGGAGTCTGTTGCGGGGAGTGAAGCGGCGTCCGTTGTCGCGACTTGCCAGAGGGTGGAGGAGCTGCGTGGTATCCATCGCAGGAAGTGGCACAGAGTAGTGGCCATTATCATGGCCTGCCAGGGAGTAATGGAGCCGTGCGATATCCATCGTAGGAAGTGGCGCAGAGTCGTGGCCGTTACTGTGGCCTGCCAGGGGGCCAGGCCTGTCGGCCGAAGTTCGGTTGAGGTGCCTGGCAGAGAGAGGTAGCTGTCCGTCTGAAAGGAGCTCGGACACTGCAAATCCTGTTGGGTGCCTTGGGCGCTAAGGTGGCAGGCGAGGATTACTCGTCATAGGAGTTCGGTCAGAGGCTTTCTGCAGATGCAGTTTGATTTCTCGCAGACTTCGGCAGAGGGCCGACCGATGGTGGATGTCGGATGGTGCTGGGGAGGTTCGTCCGTAATGAAAGCTCGATCGAAGGCCTATGGTGGGAATCCGGCATGGACCGTTCATGATAGAAACTTGAAGTAGATCGTTATGTAGCGGAAGCTCGGAGTGGGTCGCTTGCGGTAGGAGCTCGAAGTCCGATCCTTGTAGGGGTTCGGGGTGAGGTCCACCTGCAATAGGAGTTCAGGACGAAGTCCGGCTCCCACAGGAGTCCGGATGAAGTCTACCTGCAGTTGAAGTCGGGGACGAAGTCCGGCTCCCGTAGGAGTCCGGATGGAGTCTACCCACAGTTGAAGTCAGGGTGAAGTCCGGCTCCCGTAGGAGTCCGGACGAAGTCTACCTGCTGTAGAAGTCGGGGCGAAGTCTGGCTCCCGTAGGAGTCTGGACGAAGTCTACCTGCTGTAGAAGTCAGAGACGAAGTCTGGCTCCCGTAGGAGTCCGGACGAAGCCTTCCTGCAGCCAGAGTCGGGGACGAGGTCCGGCTCCCGTAGGAGTCCGGACGAAGTCTTCCTGCAGCCGGAGTCGGGGATGAGGTCCGGCTCTCGTAGGAGTCCAGAGTCTACCTGCAATTGAAGTCAGGGCGAAGTCCGGCTCCCGTAGAAGTTCGGATGAAGTCTACCTGCAGTAGAAGTCGGGGATGAGGTCCGGCTCCCGTAGGTGTCCGGACGAAGTCTTCCTACAGCCGGAGTCGGGGATGAGGTCCGACTCCCGTAGGAGTCCGAAGTCTACCTGCAATTGAAGTCGGGGTGATGTCCGGCTCCCGTAGAAGTCCGGACGAAGTCTACCTGCAGTCGGAGTCGGGGACGAGGTCCGACTCCCGTAGGAGTCCGGATGAAGTCTTCCTGCAGTCGAAGTCGGGGATGAGGTCTAGCTCCCGTAGGAGTCCGGACGAAGTCTTCCTGCAGCCAGAGTCGGGGATGAGGTCCGGCTCCCGTAGGAGTCTGGAGTCTACCTGCAATTGAAGTCAGGGCGAAGTCTGGCTCCCGTAGGAGTCCGAACGAAGTCTACCTGCAGCCGGAGTCGGGGATGAGGTCCGACTCCCGTAGGAGTCTGGACGAAGTCTTCCTGCAGCCGAAGTCGGGGATAAGGTCCGGCTCCCGTAGGAGTTCAAACGAAGTCTTCCTGTAGCCGGAGTCGGGGATGAGGTCCGGCTCCCGTAGGAGTCCGGAGTCTACCTACAGTCGAAGTCGGGAGTGAGGTCCGGCTCCCGTAGGAGTCCGGGTGCAGTCTAGAAGGTGGTCGATCATCGTGGAAACTTGGGTGGAGTCCATCCATCGTAAAGAATCCGGTCGACGCTGGTGGGGGCTTATCCGTCGACAAAACTTGAGAGTGTTGCGGAGGCTCGGCCGCCAGAGAGGCTCGGAGAGATGTCGTCGAAGGTCGGAAGTTGGTAGAATCTCCGGAGGGTCACTCCTGTCACGAACTTCAACTGGGGGGTATTTTATACCCAACACCAGTCCCCCTACTTTCGAGTTCATGTTTCGAATGAAGGAAGTACAGAGAAATTTTCACAGTCGAAGTTGCCCCCTTGAATCTTGCGCACGATTGCCCTCAGATATTCCGGCATTTAATGCGTGCATGCTGGAGTCTTTTCAAATCGGGATGATTCGAAGGGACCTTTCAAAATTCCCACTGGAGCGTTGGCCCAGGTACGATGCAGTAATAGCTCTGTCAGCTGTCAGCCGCTTTTAGCCGCCTGCGGTGGCGAGTGGGACACGTGGCGAGCGTGGGTCGGCCTGGGGAGATCCGCGATCATTATAGCGTCGGATCCCAGGGTCTATTTAAACCCGCCTTTCCATCTCCAGGAGTCTCATTCCGCTTGAGAGTTCTATCGGTGTCTGCCTTCTCTCCGAGAGCTCTAACCCTCTTTGGCATCCATCTTGGCCCTAAGCGTTCTTCGAGTCATCCCTGTCCTCGCCCCTCTGCATCCTTCGGAGCGATCTAGGTTAGTCTCGGAACCTTCGTTTCTCTTCTTGCCATCCAGGTGTCCTTTCTTCTCCATTTTTCTTCTGCTGCATTCCTCTGGTTTGATCCTCCGCAAACCTTTTGCCTTTTGTCCCGCCGATTTCTTCAGGATTTTTAAGGCCTTTGTTTGAAATATCTTCCGGTGCCTCCACCTCCAGTGGCTCCAGGAGTTCGTCCGCCTCAGCCCCCAAACCCCCACACTGTAGACGAACCCACATCTAGGGGTGGGCCTTGCCTGATTTTTGCGTCGAGTGCCATTCCTTGTTCTCTGACTCCGGATGAACTTCTACTGATAAGGGTTCAGTATGGAGTTCCTCTGGAGTATGATTTGGAGCTTCCTGGTCCCTCCGACCGGGCTAGCACCCCCCTGGCCATTTCTGCCTGTATCAGGAGGCCTTCCGTGTCAGACTCCGGCTTCCGCTTCCGCCCTTCGTCGTCGCTCTCTTCCATTTTTTAGACATTTCTTTAGCTTTGGTTGCATCGAATTCCTTTAGGTTTCTGATAGGATTCCTCTCCCTTTGCCATGTAGTCGAAGTTCAGCCATCTCTTTCTTTGTTTAGATATTTTTACACCTTCAAGCATCACCCCTCGATAAAAGACTAGTGGTATTTCTCCCCCCAGTTTGGTAAGAAGGGGTTGCTGAAAGGTGCTCCCTCTTCAATCCATAACTGGAAGGGGAAGTACCTCTTCATCCACTACCCGACCTTGAGGCTGGGATTGCCCCCTTGGGGCTCCCTAAGGGACTCTATTCGCTGGGCTCCTAGCCTGGGGGAGGACGACCTTCAGGCCACCCGGAGGCTTCTTGGTTATTCGGCTCCTTCCCTTCCCAACCTTCTGAAGGAGCAGTTTTTGTTCAACATTGGCTTGAGTCTCCTAGATCCTGCGAGTATCCCATCTTTCCTTTCCTCTTCTTTTCTCCTGCTCTTCTCTTTTTTTTTCTTTTTTTTTTTTTGCATGCCACTTCTCCCTTTTTCACCCCATCACTGATCTCTTTTTTTTTTTTTAGAAATAGACGCCGAAGTAGCACGGATGCTCGCCAGGGGTCTCAAGGCCCACAAAAGAAAAGACGTCGCAACCTCCGAATCGACAAAGAAAGTCAGAACGGAGGAGATGAGCTCGACCACACCTGCCCAGGCGGCCCTCACGATCGACGTTCCTTCGGACGCCAAACCTCCGGCTCCCCGGGCATCTTCAAGGAGTCCCCCTGCTGAGGTTCCCGCTTTGGGGGTTCGCTTCGAGGAGGTGCCAGGGGTTGAGAGGGGGAGGAGAAGGAAGTCGGTGGCTCGCAGGGTGAATAGCCACCGAGCCGCCATCGAAGAGTCCCTTGGTTCCGAAGGAGAGCCGGGGGAGAATCCCTTTAATGATAGGGACTTGATAAAGTGACTGATCGACGGCTGCATCCTGCCCGAAGTCATCCAGAGGATCGATCACGCCGATCCCGAACAGCAGGTTTGGGACTCCCTAGGGTCCTTTCTCGAGATAAACAGATTTACTTTCCTCCTTCCCCTCGCACCTTCATTTAATTAGCTTTTCAACCTTCGTTCTGACCTCCTAGCCGCCCTTGCAGGTCAGGCACCAGCTTCTTGCCAATATCGAGGCGACGAACCGAGCAAGGAGGGATGCCATCCGGGCGGAGGAGAGTCACCGGGTCAAAGTTGCTCGCCTCAAAGAGAAGGCAGCCGAGGTAGTCACCCTCCAAGAGGCCCTGGAGAAAGAAAAGCAGGCCCTGGAGAAAGAAAAGCAGACCTCGGAGGAGACGGTGAGGAAGGCGGAGGCCGAGGTCGCAAATTTGGTGGAGCAGATCCCGATCCTGGTCTCAGAGGCCAGGGTTCTGGCGGTGGAGGAGTTCAAGGCCTCTGCGGAGATGAGGGACCAGAACGTCAAGTTCGGCCAAGAAGCATTCATCAAAGGATTCGAGCTCTGCCAGGAGAAGGTGGTCAAGAAATTTCTCAAGCTTGACCTCAGCTTCTTGGGCGAGGTGTCTGAAGACGAAGCCGGTCCCTCTCCCACTGCTACTGCCACCGCAGCCCCCCTTCCAGGAACATCGAGATCCCCAACCCCCACTTCAGAGGTCTGAGACCTCTGACTTTGTATTTTTTTTTATTAAAATTTTTCTTTTTCCTCTTGTCTTTAAGAAATATTCAATCAATAAAATCAGGTTTCTCCCTTTGGAGGGCTTCTCCACTCTGCTCCCCCTCTTTTTTTTTTTATGTTGCTTTCTGCAATGAGATGCGTCTTGATGCTTTTGTCTCCCGATGGCAGTATCCTGCCGAAGCGCTTCCCCTGCCACAGAAAATTTCGCTGAAGTCCATGATCCAACATCTGAAGAAGAAAGTTCATCATTTGACAAAGAGGTCGAAGGAGATGGATGGCGAACTTCGCAGGTTGAGGGAGAGCCACTCTGAAGCCACCGCGGAGGCCACCCGCTTTCGGAGCCTCCATGTGAAGGGGATCATGGAGTACAATCGAAGGAAAGCAAACTTCGAGAAGGAGCTCAAGGAACACAAGAAGCACTCCAGTGACTGATCTTGGGCTCAAGCTGCCAAGATCAGTTCTCTCAGAGTGGAGCTGTCGGCTACACAGGAGAGGATTAGTCAGTTGGAAGGGAGCTCGTCCCGACTTCTGACCTAGGCCGACTGCAATCGGGAATGGTCGAAGAAGTTCTCTGACCTTCAGCAACAGCTCCAGGATGCCGAGGCGAGCTATGACGCGTACCGGGCCGGTTGGTGCAGGCAAGTGGACGAATACAGGGGGAAGCTCAGGATGGCGACCGACGAGGTTGCCCGCCTTCGAAGGCAGCTAGCTGAAGGGGCTCAGTTTGCTCCCATTCGGGATTCCGACGAACTCCAATCTCTGAGAAGAACTGTAGAAGAGCTATCTGTCGCCCTTGGAGAGGGAAAGGCCGAACTGCAGCAACTGAAGATCTAGCTGGTGTGCGAGCAGCAGACCGTCAAGGATGCGGAGGCAGAATCTGAGATCCTGAGAAAAAGGCATCGAGAGGCAGAGAATGAAAGCAAGCGGCTTCATCGGAGATATATGGAAGTATTGATGAGAGAGAAGGAATTGGAAGAAGAAGTCGAGAGCTTAAGGCACTCCCTGATGAGGGTCGAAGCTGAAAGTTCGAAGTTGGAGGAAGCCGGGCCCCCTTAGGGCTCTTTTTATCCTTCGTCCCTCTAAGTGTCTTCTTTTGCCGCTTGTCTGTTTGTTGTCACCATCGTTGTTGCATTGTTGCTTTTGTTGTTGTTGTTTTTTTTTTTTCGATCTTCCAGGCTTTGTAACGCATATTTTGCTAATGAAATAAAAAGGTCTTTGCTATCTTACCCATACGTCGTGTTGAATTGTCGTGCGTCGGACTTCTTTCATTTTTATCTCGTGCGATGTCGATGTTGTTCGAAGGCTCCTTGTTCATCTTTGTATTAGGTCGCCATTATCGAGTTTCTTGTGCTTTTGATTGGTTCGGCGTCAACGCTGCTTGGAGGTTCCTAGCCATCGCCGCATCGATTTGCCTTTTATTCGCGACCGTAGATCTTACTTTCTCTTCCTCCCTCTTCATAGAGATGAGGTCCTTTGTGCTTTTAGGGTAGTTCGGCCTCCATTTTTCGTTGGGGTAGTCCGCCGTTGTTCCTTCACATTTCCCTCCTTCTTCTTCTTTCTTGCCGGGTCTCGAATGGTCGGACCTTAATTGGTGTCGAGATGAGGTTCTTCCCCTATTTTTGATGTGATCGGTTTCAGCTCAGGTTAGGACGAGGTTCTCCTTCTGTTCCTAACGGGGCTGTGGGGGCACATATGGGCGCTATATGGCCTCTCTCCCCATCCGGTCTACAAACAATCGGGCCTTCGATCTTGCTCATGTTAGGGTGAGGTTCTCCTCCTGTCCCTAACATGGCTGTGGGGGCGCATATGGGCGCTGTATGGCCTCTCCCCCCATCCGATCTACAAATAATCGGGCCTTCGACCTTGCTCATGTTAGGGCGAGGTTCTCCTCCTATCCCTAACATGGCTGTGGGGGCGCATATGGGTGCTGTATGGCCTCTCCCCCCATCCGATCTACAAATAACTAGGCCTTCGACCTTGCTCATGTTAGGGCGAGGTTCTCCTCCTATCCCTAACATGGCTGTGGGGGTGCATATGGGCGCTGTATGGCCTCTCCCCCCATCCGATCTACAAATAACCGGGCCTTCGATCTTGCTCATGTTAGGGCGAGGTTCTCCTCCTGTCCCTAACATGGCTGTGGGGGTGCATATGGGCACTGTATGGCCTCTCCCCCCATCCGGTCTATAAATAATCGGGCCTTCGACCTTGCCCACATTGGGGTTTGTTTTTGTTGTCCGATGGGGTCGTCCCCTGTCGTTACAAGTCTACGCCAAAAAGGGAAAGATGTGCAAGTCTGAAAGAAATCTTGATTTAAAGCGGGATCATTCGTAATACATTTACAAGCTTTCAAACCCTAGGACTGTGGAAGGTCTGCTTCCTGTCAAGGTCCTCCAGAGATGGAGTTAATGATCCCAATTGGAGGCCGATCTCCGGACTGCTCTTCCCTCCTTGGCGGCTCAGGTTGCGGCAGGGTCCTTGGCCGATCTTCTCTACCATCAGGCCGGTGTCGAATGAACCTATCAAGCCGATCTCGTCGGATGAGCTCCTCAATCTCGTCTCGGAGCTGAATGCATTCCTCCGTGTCGTGGCCGTGGTCACGATGGTAGAGGCAGAACTTGTTAGGATTGCACTTTTCGGGGTGCATGCGCATCCTCTCTGACCTTGGGAGCTGCTCTCTGACCTCCATCAACACCTGGGTTTTCGATGCGTTGAGGGGGGCATAGCTGCGGAACCTTCCTGGGAGAGAGCCCCGCTGAGCCCGTCGCTCCGGGCTTCCCTGCCTGCGTGCTCGGGGAGGAGTCTAGGCGTGCTTGTGCCCGGGAGGAGTTTGAGAATGTGGCCGAGCTTCTCTCAGCCCTTTTTCAACTGCGGGCTTACTCGGGTCTCCCGCCTGCCGCTCTCTCGAGCATACCCTTCGGCCCGAGCCAGTAGATCTGCAAAATCCCTGGGGTACTTCTTTTTCAGGGGAACAAAAAGTCGTTCTTCTGAAGGCCGCCCTTCAGAGCGGCCATCGCTACCGACTGGTCCAAGTTTCGGACCTCCAACGTGGCGACATTGAAACGGTTGATGTAGGCCCGAATGGACTCCCCCTCCCTCTGCTTGATGTTGATGAGGGACTCCGAACCCTTCCGGGGACATCGACTGCTAACAAAATGAGCCACAAACTGGTGGCTCATCTGATCAAAGGAAAAGATGGTACCCGGCTTCAGCGTCGAGTATCAGTTTCTCGCCGCTCCCTTCAAGGTGGATGGGAAAGCTCGGCATAGAATGGCATCGGGCGCGCCATGAAGCAGCATCATTGTCTGGAAGTTCTCTAGGTGGTCAACTGGGTCCGAAATCCCGTCGTAGCTTTCGAATTGAGGAAGCTTGAAGTTTGGCGGGATCGGTTCCTGCATGATCATTTGAGAAAAAGGAGGGTCAATACAAATGTCCTCACCATAAGCGGGGGGAGTGTGGCGGAGTTCTTCGATCCACCGGTTCATCTCCTGGAGCCTCCGGTCCAGGAAATCCTCTCGACTACGGGTCTCGAGGGTCTTCTGGTAGAATAGAGGTAGAGATCTTCTAGGGGTGGAATCGTGATCCGACTGAGGGCTCTCCACCCTCGGATTCATCTTTCCGAGAAAGACGGGGCGACTGGCCCAAGTGGCCCATCCCACCACCGAATTTTGGAGTTCCGACGACATTCTCTCCAGCCGCACTGACACCTGCGGCTGTTGCTGCTGCTGTATGGCCTGCATCGCTTCAGCGAGGCCTCTGACCTGCTGGGCCAGTAAGTCAAATTGTTCCGTGCCAACCACCGTAGCCAGAGAAGGGGGAGAAGGCTGGAAAACTGGAGGTGAAGCCGGAGCCTGAGATCTGACCGCGGAGGTCGTGGATCGTCGTGTGGATGCTCTGCGGGGAGGCATCAGGCGAAGATCTAGCGGGGGAAGGAGGAGAGGATGTCGAAAAAGATGATCAGGAGCGGTCTCGTTGAGCGCTCCTTTAAGAACAAGGGTACTGCGAAGACACAGCCCCTTCCTCTAGCGTCAATCCTGTTGGTGCAAAAATCCGCCTGCGTCGGAGAAGCTGGAGTCGAGGGAGCCACCATCGCCGCTGGGACCTGCAAGGGAAGTCTAAACCGGAGGTGGGGGTGCTCCGGCAAGACCCTCCGACGCTCAAGTCAGTTCTCTGCCTCAACAAGAATGGAGTGCTCGAATGAAAATTTTAGCAGAGTTTTAAGATAGAAAAATGAGAGCTTAGAGAATAACGTATCTGAGGTCCCCTTTTTATAGGCGGAGGGTGCAATAGATGATAGCAACATTTGTAACCGTCTGGTAGTGGGCCGTTCGGGGCCAGGAGGAATTTGTTATGAAACGTAGTGGAGTGGAATCATGGCCATCACTGCGATCTGCCACGTGGAGTCTGTTGCAGGGAGTGAAGTGGCATCCGTTGTCGCGACTTGCCAGAGGGTGGAGGAGCCACATGGTATCCATCGCAGGAAGTGGCGCAGAGTAGTGGCCATTATCATGGCCTGCCAGGGAGTAATGGAGCCGCACGGTATCCATCACAGGAAGTGGCGCAGAGTCATGGCCGTTACTGTGGCCTGCCAGGGGGCCAGGCCTGTCAGCTGAAGTTCGGTTGAGGTGCCTGGTGGAGAGAGATAGCTGTCCGTCTGAAAAGAGCTCGGACACTGCAAATCCTGTTGGGTGCCTTGGGCGCTAAGGTGGCAGGTGAGGATTACTCATCGTAGGAGTTCGGTCAGAGGCTTTCTGCAGACACAGTCCGGTTTCTCACAGACTTCAACAGAGGGCCGACCGACGGTGGATGTCGGATGGTGCTGGGGAGGTTCGTCCATAATGGAAGCTTGGTCGAAGGCCTACGGTGCTAATCTGGCACGGACCGTTCATGGTAAAAACTTGAAGTAGATCATTATGTAGCAGAAGCTCGGAGTGGGTCGCTTGCGGTAGGAGCTCGAAGTCCGGCCCTTGTAGGAGTTCGGGGTGAGGTCCACCTGCAATAGGAGTTCAGGACGAAGTCCGGCTCCCGCGGGAGTACGAATGAAGTCTACCTGCAGTTGAAGTCGGGGATGAAGTCTGGCTCCCGTAGGAGTCTGGATGGAGTCTACCCGCAGTTGAAGTCGGGGCAAAGTTCGACTTTCGTAGGAGTCCGAACGAAGTCTACCTGCTGTAGAAGTCAGGGCAAAGTCCGGCTCCCGTAGGAGTCCGGACGAAGTCTACTTGCTGTAGAAGTCGGGGATGAAGTCCGGCTCCCGTAGGAGTCCGGACGAAGCCTTCCTACAGCCGGAGTCGGGGACGAGGTCTGGCTCCCGTAGGAGTCCGGGCGAAGTCTTCCTGCAGCCGGAGTCGGGGATGAGGTCCGGCTCCCATAGGAATCTGGAGGCTACCTGCAATTGAAGTCGGGGTGAAGTCCGGCTCCCGTAGAAGTCCGGACAAAGTCTACCTGCAGTAGAAGTCGGGGATGAGGTCCGGCTCCCGTAGGAGTCCGGACGAAGTCTTCTTGCAGCCAGAGTCGGGGATGAGGTCCGACTCCCGTAGGAGTCTGGAGTCTACCTGCAATTGAAGTCGGGGCGAAGTCCGACTCCCGTAGGAGTCCGGACGAAGTCTACCTGCAGCCGGAGTCGAAGACGAGGTCCGACTCCCATAGGAGTCCGGACGAAGTCTTCCTGCAGCTGGAGTCGGGGATGAGGTCCGGCTCCCGTAGGAGTCCAGATGAAGTCTCCTGCAGTCGGAGTCGGGGATGAGGTCTGGCTCCCGTAGGAGTTTGGAGTCTACCTGCAATTGAAGTCGGGGCGAAGTCCAGCTCCCGTAGGAGTCCGGACGAAGTCTACCTGCAGTCGGAGTCGGGGATGAGGTCCGACTCTCGTAGGAGTCTGGACGAAATCTTTCTGCAGTCGGAGTCGGGGACGAGGTCTGGCTCCCATAGGAGTCCGGACGAAGTCTTCCTGCAACCGGAGTCGGGGATGAGGTCCGGCTCCCGTAGGAGTCCGAAGTCTACCTGCAGTCGAAGTCGGGAGTGAGGTCCAGCTCCTGTAGGAGTCCGGGTGCAGTCTAGAAGGTGGTCGATCATCGTGGAAACTTGGGTGGAGTCCGTCCATCGCGAAGAATCTGGTCGATGCTGGTGGAGACTTATCCGTCGGCAAAATTTGGGAGTGTTGTGGTGGCTCGACCGCCAGAGAGGTTCGGAGAGATGTCGCCGAAGGTCGGAAGTCGGTAGAATCCCTGGAGGGTCACTCCTGTCATGAACTTCGACTGGGGGATATTTTATACCCAACATAACCTAACCACTGTAATCAGCCAAGATCGATCAACATCGAAAAAGGCACCCGTATCTCTACAGGTGGAAGACTAGTAGACTCAATATTTAGTGAGGAGATTTAGATTCAAGTCTGTTCTAATTAGTCACATACATCTGATGTAATGACTAATCTAGTTTAGGTCAGTACATTTCATATTTGACCAACCTAATCGGCATGGGTGAACTCGAGTCAATAAGTAACCTAATACAAAACATAATCTCCCAAGATGGCCACGTAAGTAAAGATGAGTGAGGGTCCCCCCATTACTTTCTTAAACACCAATGTATTAGCTAGATCAGACAACGAAACTAATTAAATAACCACCATCTAATACTTGCCTTAGACACCAAATTGGTTGATTAGAATTAATTAGATTAACATATAGACCCGGACTCGAACTGTTAAGCCAAATTTGGTCTTGATTTAATCAATTCACATCACATGTGAATCAATTTGACTAACTATAACTAAATTCAATTTTGAGCCCCTTTGACATAATCCCAATCAACTCTTGATTAGGTTCGGTCAACTGCTCAAAATCGAAAAGGGTTCTAACCTGATCTAATCAATAACCCTAGTTGTAGTTTAGTCTCTAAACCTAATTTATTCAACCCATATCCAAAGTCTATATTTTATGCATTAAAATTTAGATCTTAAATTCATAATTTTAGATCTTATAATTTTAAATTTTAATTCTTAATTAAGTGCATTATGTACATGAATTTGTGTTTAGATCTCGAAACATTGTCTAATCTAAACCATTTATATTATATCCCATACAATATGATTGTTTGCATAGTTGAATCGATTCATCCTGGCATACGAATCAATTTGTCACAGTGAGCCAGTACACACTGAGACAAATAGAAACCTATAGACCTAGAATGCATAATTAAGTCGATTCATCAACAAATGAGTTGACCTACTAGGGCTTTGAGTCGACTCCAACAAAAATGAGTCAACCCACCAAGCACTCGAGTCGATCCAATTGAAAATCGAGTCAACTCCACAGGCATACCAGTCACAATTTTATACTCTCATGCAAACAAATTCTAGAGTTTTAGATCTAGGATTTTGCAGAAATTAAGTTTTAGATCGGATGTCAAATAATATATCAAATACAATATTTTACGATTTAAAATACATAAAAATATATTCATAATCTGATTTAAATTAAAAAATATAATAATTATAATTTTTTATTTGCTATTCATCTACATAGAAAACATCACAGTTGATACCTCTACTCATCATAAGAGAGAACCCATCGAATGGGCAAGAAAGGGACTTTGATCCCTTCGTCATCTTATGACTGGACGGCCATGGTGACTATCCTAATTCGATTACTAAGCTATTAAGAATTTAATCTAACATATCATATATATAATTAATTAAAAAATTATATCAAAATATCTTTCACACGTCAAACATATGAACCATAACTTTGAATCTATGCATGTAAGAAAATTTCAGCAACCATACTAGATCCAAATTATACCCTAATTAAAATTTTTAGATCTAAAATCAATTTCAGATCTGAATAATTCATGATTTATTTTAGATCTGAAATAATTTCATATCTAAAATAATTTTGTAATCATATTACAATATGTACAAAAATTAGATCTAACCTTAATCGATATTCTACATCATTCTAGGATAACCATTCAGCATAACAGGGGTTATACCAGGGCAACCTTATTTCAAAATAATGTGATCATCTTATTAACTTTCAGATCTAATTTTTACAAATCAGATGTTAGATCTGAGGAGATTTTATGTTCATATCAGAATCTATGCTCTGATACCACTATTAGAATGCTCGCTATGATTTCATACGTGTAGTTCAAAACTTTTTCTAGACATCTACACAGTAAAAATAAATAAATTAAAATAATTTTAATTTATTCATGTATCAGATCAGATCTAAAAATCATAGCAAAAATTTTGATATGAACATATACCCATGATCTGATATCTAAAATAGAAAACCAAACTATTAGAAAAATAAAATGGAGATCGAATCTCCATACCTCGGATCCCACGAATGTCCTGGGTTCTGATCATAGCCGCGCATGCACCCGACCTCTACTGGTATCCACACGGAGCTGTCCGATCAGACCACTGAGATCATCGATGTGCTAGCACCTTGTAGATCTCGCTTCTCATCCATGAAACTTGATCTCTTCTTTCAGATCTTGAAGAAGCAGATCGTTGCGTGAACTCTTTCATACAGATCCGAAAGGATCTGAACCAAATCACCATGAAGAGAAAAAAAATCTTTCTTTTTTTCTTCTTCTCTCTCTTTTTCTCTCTTAGATCTGATCTCTATCAGATCTTGATGTGGACATAAAGTGGAGAAGGGAGGAGGAGGCGTCAAGATGAAAGATAAATGTAAGAAAGAAAAGACCTCTCTTATTTTTCGCACGCCATCTCCTCTTAATTTTATTTTATCCAACCAAAATCAATTCATGCCACCTGTCCCTCATGCCCCAAAGAGATAAGATCAAATCTTATCCAAATAGGCAAGAATGGCATGGAAAAGAGGAAGAAAATAAGTGATGCACCAAAAACAAATCGCATGATCTCTCATGCACAAAACCAGCGCACAACCACTTTCTCTATTTTTTTTTTGTCACACAAAAAATTGCTTCCATATCCTAATTTAAGTAATTTCTATTCTATTTTTATTAAATTCAAATAAAAAAAATTTAGATGAAAAAGACTTCCAGATAAGGCAGGGTGCCAACTATTGGTGCCCCCTCTCCTTTCACGCGTGTGAAGAAAGAAAAATGAGAAAAATAATGCTTCACTTCTCTTTTTGGTATGATTTTTAGAGAGAGAGTCTCAAGAAACTTAGACTCTTTAAGTCAGAATTCATCTGGTTCAAATAGAACCTCAATCAGATTCAAATCGAGTCTGAAACAAGCCGAATTCGAAAAGGCTGTCAAGCCTGATCCAATCAGGCCTGAAATTCAAATCTGATTTGGATAATTGAACTTAATTAATATTTAATTTAATTTAATTTAATTAAGACTTAATTTATAATTTAATCAGCTTCAAAAAAATTACAATAGTTACAATTAAGTCCCTGCGCTAATAATTAGCAGCTGCCAAAACTGTAACACTTACAAATTAGCAGTTTTTAATATTCAAATTATCAATCCAATTGATAATTCAAATATGATCTAAATCATTGATCAAGTCATGCTCCTTTTTATGTATAACCCCTCAAGTTTTATTCTATCTGGTAGTGAGACATACCGTGATCTCCATCATAGTATCATCGAAACTTTTTTCGATGGGCAGAAATGATTCCAACTCACCTCAACAAAGATCGTTGATCCGAAAATAATCTTAGTGAGTTCTCACGATCCACCAGTGACGTCTAGTAACATATAGTGGCAATCTAGCAGAATAAAAAAATAAACTCCTAGGTGCAGTTATCATGTGATACAATCTCTCTATCGACAGTCCCAACTTGACGGAGGTCATAAAGAACTCATCAACCTCCATCATCAGTCAAATGCTAGATTGGCTCGACTCGAGTTTATTTGTAAATTTTATAAAAACTCTTTTATTGATTTACACTTACTCTGATCAGAGATTTTTTTGAACTCAATCTTATAAATATTATAGGACTTCTCCTTTTCTACCAAGATCGATAGATTTCATCTAGGTGTATTCTACTCCAAACAGCGAACTTGAATCTGCATAGCCAACATACACAGTAAGGATCCATATGACTAGGGACCAAAAAAATGTGTAGTCAAAATATATAGCCTCACTATGAATAGCCAACACACTGCAGGTGAAAAGATCAATCACATCATTGTAGCATCGAGAAAATCACTGACGAGTGAGTAGACATCTAAGTGATTTTTCGTATTGGTCATGCTCAGTGCAAGTTGTTCTCTAACAACCACCTGCACTCTCATCCTAGTGTCTCTACACCATAGACTCATGACTCATTTATCCTAAAGGGAGGTGATCTGTGCACCGATCTCGAATGGATTGATCACTGTCCTCCATGACGATCTTTCGATCAGGAGCATTTAGAAATTAACCACTAATGATGTATGTATCAAATTCTCAATACCTTGAGAATATACAAAATCATCTTTATTAATTTTTAGGATAAATCATGGATATATAAACATGATTGGTTATTAAGACTGCCCAATAGGTACAAAATATGCCCTAGAGAAAAATATGTGTCAGTCAAGATTGGCTTCTAGGGCACACATCCAATAGTCGTTACGCTTGTTAAAAGGCATCAAGTCGGCTCGAACTGGTCTCGAGTCAGCTCGAACGACAAATCTCAAAAATTCAATATTCTATTCCATTGAGAGAGCCAGCTCGGATCTTGCTTCGAGCTGGCTCGAACTGCAGAAATCATAAATCAACTTACTGGAGTGCTAATAGAACCGGCTCTACTTATACCTCGGGCTGGCTGAAGCTGCAGCCTTGAAAATTCTTCTTTTTGTTGACCTGAGAGAGCCAGCTCGAAATAAGCTGAGAGAGCCAACTCGGATCTTATTTCGAGCTGGCTCAACTTACAGAACCTAAAAATCACCTCTTTGTTACTCTAACAGAGCCAACTCGAATCTATCTTGAGCCAGCTCGGAGGCGTGCTAAGCCAAAATAGTGAGGGCATACCAGGCCAGAGTCAGCTCGACTTCCTTAAGAGGATTTTTTTTGTGTCGATTTTCTTCAAAATCAGTTTTTCTTGACTCAATTAATCTTCAATAATATTCAAAGTCTTTCCACGGCCTTTTTCTTTTACAAAAACATTCTTTGACATCCTTGAAAAATATTAGTACTAAATTATGCTCTAATATTTTGTGATCATTAAAATCATTTCTGGGGACAACAATCTTCCTCTTTTTTATGATGATAAAATATTGAGCATACAGTATATATGTATAAAAAAAATTTCTCAATATAAAGAGATATAAGAATAAATGTAACAAGATTTTATATTTCAATATATACTATATGCACAAGTAATTTAAGCTATATATAAATGTTGTATCTTTACAAAATTTAGCTGTATGAACTTCTCATTAGCTTTTAAAAATTAAACTCTCCCCCAATAAATGCATCTTATGACGTGATCTTCATCCCAATTTTTTAATATTCATAGTTTATTTCTAATATTCATTGTTCATTGTTTACCTCAAAAATTCTAAAGTTGATACATTCGTTGTTCAATCAGTTCAATGCTCAATTAGTTCTTCTCCTCCTTTTGGTCAACATCAAAAAGAAATATTCACAAGAAGATATAATAGTACATAAAAAAATAAAGTAAAATAAATATTCATTAACTGTTAACTTTAGTACATGCTTGTATTATTTGCAAAAAGAAGCTACCCAAACAATACAACATTCATTTCAAAAAGGTCCCAACCCAAAACATAAAACACATTCTGAAGTAAAACAAGATAAAAACTAAATCTAAAGATAACTAATCCTCATCAGAGAAAATTCTATGATAGGTTTAGTGGATGAGGAGGAAGGAGCTGGTTTCTTGCTCTGGGTTATTGCAAAAGGCCCAAGACAAATGGGTGGAAAACCAGTGCCAGATCTAACTGTGGCACTGAAGGGGGGTCTAGTAGAGGATGTGTGAGGCTAGCTAAGAGAGAATCTAGGCTGAGTGAAGAGTGCAGATATCCAAGACCAAAGTTGACCCATCTATGCCTCAAGTCTTCGAAGAGCTATGATGATGATCTCTGCACTACTATGCTGAGAAATGACAATCTCTTCAATCCTTCTAGCAACCTTAGTGACCTCTACAATCAACCGATCAACCTCCATAGCTATCCCATACTTTTTTCCAAAATTTTCATTATCTGGGATATGTTGCTAATCTACTGACTGAGTGAATCAAGTTGCCCATGAGAAGATATTCTCTACTCTTCAAGACTCTAATCTGATTGAAAACTCAAGAAAAGAAAACTCAATGATGCTAGTTTGATGGAAGAATCTAGGTAACCACTTTACTCCATATAAACATTGAAGTAGCAAGAGCTTGGAGAAAGACATGGGATCCTCTATTGAATGAAGAAAATTATCCAAAGGAGGTTCAACACAGGATAAGACAAACTTTGCAACATTCAGATCCTCAATCAAGCAAAACAAATTTGGAAGACTTAGCTACTTTGTCACTCAACCAATCCCATTCAGAAAAAGTTCAAGATAATTTTTTCTAGTACTCAATCAATTCACTCTGGAAGGTTGAGTCTGAAAAAAAAAGAAGAAAAAAAAAGAAAAAAAAATATTTTTCTACTAATCTTTTTACCAAAATCTTGGTAGAATAGTTTTATTGTAGGTAGAACTCAGTGGCTCCTCTATTAGCCACTTCTATAACTGGATGACTACCACCATAATTCTGAAGACAATGTCGTGGCTATACCAATAACTATGACTACTATTCACAAAGATGGTTTGATTCTCAGAGAAAGTTCTCAAAAGCCGATCTACACTAAGATCCAAAAGCGGCAAGAAAGCTATAGAAAGATTCCTAACATCATACTATTTATCTATAGAAAGATTTCTGACAATGTACAAAGATGACAAGATGCTACAGAAAATCAGACTTAAAACCAATTAAGTTCCAACTTCAATTCTGACTTCAACAAGCTTTTAGATTTCAAACCAAATAAAGTCCATCAGACTCCAAACTGATTGAAGTCTGCATAGTTCTTTCCCTCACCTATAAATAAAGGAGAAGGCCTTCGTCCAAGGCATCAACCGAGCATGAGAGATAGATCGAGAGAGGGGTTTTGATTCTAAGTGGCAGAGTCCCTCTTCTTTATCTCCTTCTCTTCTAGCTTAACTATTACATTTATATTTATTTGTTTTGTTAGTTTGCTTATAGTTTTAATTCATATACAAGATACAAACCTAAACTAAGGCACAGGCTAAAGCTAACATAAACTAATAATTAGATGTAAAGTAGAAAACATAAGCTAATGAGAAATTAGTGAGAACACAAACTGAAAGAGCTATAAACTATACTTTGAAAAATTAAAATAATTAAAACTAGAACTATCCAGCATAAAGTAAGTAGACTAAGCTGAAAGTTATAAAGGATTAAAACTATAAGTAAACTAACAAAGCAAATAAACATAAATGCAATAGATAAGCTACCAGGCTACTGGAAAAATCACCGATAAAGATAAACTGGAAACTTTCAACTATGAACTATGATCGATTAGTGAACTGAACTTAAAGAGAAACAAACGTAAAATAACTGCAGTAAGTAAAACTTAAATAAGTAAGAGCAGAATGAACCAAAGTCTAAGGATAAGTGTGGTAAGTAGAACTGAAATAAAATAAAATAAAATTGCTTAATATAAAGTTAGAAAAAATAAAAGCTTAAAGTAAAATAGAGTACATTCACTAATTCAATAGCATATAATTAATCCATTGTTTACTTCACGATTACACAATAGATTGCACTATATTTTTAATACAACCTTATAGTATGTTACAGATGGTATTTGGGTTGTTTATTCTGATTGATCCATTATTTAATTCACAATCTCTACCAATATTACGGTTGTTTATCCTTAAGATTGATTTGTTGTGAACTTAACTAAGGATAAACATAAATGCAGTAACTAGAACTAAAATACGGATGAACAGAGCTTAAATAAGAGCAAGTAAACTTAAATGCGATAAAATAAAATTGAAGCAAAATAAAATTGCTTAATGTAAAGTTAAAGATCAAGAGCCTCTACTTTCAAAGCATTATCCAGAAATCAAAGGATAAAAGAAGAAACAGAAGACGTATACACGATCGACGATGATGTATACATGATCTAAGTCTTCTCGATTTACATCCATTTGATATAATTTAAAATCTATATAACAAGCAAAAGAAAGTGATAATCTAATGGCTTCTAATCTAGCTACAGGTGCATATATTTCATCAAAGTCTATTTTTTCTTCTTGATTATATCCCTTAGCAACTCATCTGGCTTTATTTCTTATCACATTATCATTTTCATCTAGTTTATTTCTGAATACCCACTTAGTGCCAATAATTGGGTGATCAAGAGGTCTATTAACTAATGTCTAAACTTTATTTTTTTCAAATTGATTTAATTTCTCTTGCATAGCAATTAACCAATTAGGATCACTTTCAGCTTCTTCAATAATTTTAGGTTCTATTTGAGAAATAAAAGTAAGATAATCATGATTTTCTCTAAAAGTAGATCTAATTCTAACATCTTGAGAAGGATCACCAATTATAAAATCTTTTGGGTGATTATAAGCATACCTCCATTCTTTAGGTAGATCATGATGCTTTTGTTTCATACCTTCTTCTTGGAATTCTTCATGGTCATTACCATTTGATTCTCCCTCTTCATTATGATTAGGTTTGCCCTTTAAGTTGAGCTCTTTTACTCCTTTTTCTAAGCTTCCTACATCATCATAAAAAATATCTTCTTTTTTGAAGATAAGTTGTTAGTTTCATCAAAAAACAACATGAATAGACTCTTCAACAACTAAAGTATATTTGCTTGACATAGAGTATCTAAGAAAGATACCCTCATCAGATTTAGTATCAAACTTTTCAAGGTTATCTTTTCCATTATTTAAAATGAGACATTTATATCTAAAGACATGAAAATAACTAATATTGGGTTTTCTTCCTTTCCAAAGTTCATAGGGAGTTTTCTTAACTAGCAATATTTATAGCTTCAGTCCAAAAATATTTTGAAAGATTTTCTTCACATAACATAGTTTTAGCCATTTCTTCTAAAGTTCTATTCTTTTTCTCAACAACACCATTTTGTTGGGATGTTTTTGGAGCTAAAAAATTATGTTCTATACCATTTTCATTCTAAAATATTTTAAAATTTTGATTTTCAAATTTTATTCTATGATCACTCCAAATTTTAACAATTATAGAGTTCTTTTTATTTGAAATTTTTTTATAAAATTTTAAAAATATAAAAAATACTTCATCTTTATGTATCAAAAATAAAATTCAAGTAAAATGAGAAAAATCATCTATGATCATAAGTCCATATTTCTTTCCTCCCAGACTTGTAGTCCTAGTAGGTCCAACAAGTCCTTGTAAATTAGTTCAAATGGCCTAAAAGCTGAAACTATAATTTTGAATTTGAAACTTTCTCTAGTTTGTTTGCCGAATTGACATGCATTACAGACATAATCATTTTCAAAATTCAGTTTAGGTAAACCTTTAATTAGATCTTTTGCTATCAATTTTGATAAAGTATACATATTTGCATGGCCTAACCTACGATGCCATAGTCAACTAGTTTTTTTGATCTTAGTATTCTTAGTAACAAGGCATTGACCACTCTTCATGGTTATCTCATCAAGATTAACCAAATAGATATTGTCACGCCTATGTCTAATAAATTTGATACTATCATCAAGGAAACTAGAGACTATACATAAAGATGATTTAAAAATTACTTTAAAGCCTTTGTCACACAATTGACTTATACTATGTAGATTATATTTTAAATTATTGACTAATGATACATTATTAATGAAGATAGAAGGTGTAATCTGAATTTTACTAATGCTAATGACCTTTCCTTTGCCATTGTTGCCAAAGGTGACTACTCTCCCTTTTTTTTCTAAAGGATAAAGAATTGCTTCTTATCACCCATCATATGCCTTGAATAGCCATTATCCAAGTATCACTTTTATTTTGATCTATTGGCTGTAAGACATTCCTATATGAAAATCAAGTAGTTTTCTTAGGTACCCAAGTTTTTATGAATCCTTTAGGATTAGTAACTATGGTTCCTTTTGGAACAATTTTTTTTTATAATTATTTTATCATTGGTTTTTCTTGAATTACATGCAAATGCCTTATGTTCGACTCTTTCACAGCTGAAATATGTTATGTGAGAAGTGCTATAAGTGGATGATGATGCAGAAAAGAAGTTCTTAAGGAGTTTTTGTTTATTGTTTAGGTTTATAACCAAAACCAGCTTTATCATAAATTTTTTTTTTGACTATTTAATATCATTTATAGTTTTTCTAAAACTACATGTGAATTTTTCAACTAAAGATTTTAGTTTGTCAACTTCTTTCTTTAAGATTTCATTCTCTTCCTTCAATTTATTATTGTTTTGAAGTATTTCTTCCTTTTCTTTGATTAGTACTTTATTCTTTTCTTTTAAAATTTTATTTTTTAGACTTATCTTTCTAAATTCTTTCATTAAGTCATGAAAAACATCTTGAAATTCATCAAAGATGAATTCTAAGGAAGGTTCATAGGTTACCTCATCATCTAAAGCCATAAGACAGAAGTTTACTTCATTTTGAGTCTCCATTTTAGAGCTAGACTTATTACTATCACTCCATATTGCTACTATGGCCTTCTTCTTGATTCTTTTGAATGATTTCTTCAAGGTTGGATAGTCTACCTTGAAATATCCTGGTTTCTTGCATTCATAGCACAAGGGTTGTTCTTTTCCTTTTTCTTTCTCCCTGTTGGCTCTCCCTTGGTTAGGTTCCTTCTCTTGAATCCATGCCTTCTGCTTCCCATGAATTTTTTGAATTTTTTGATTACAAGAGCCATGCCCTTATTGTCATCATCATCTTTGAAAGATTGATTTTCATCTTCTTTAATTACCACAGACTTTAGGGTGATAGTCTTTTTCTTTCGACTCTCATCTTCATTATGCTGCTTTATTGTCAACTTGTGAGACATTAGGGACCCAATCAGCTCTTCTAATGATAGCTTGTTCAAGTCCTTTGTCTCTTGTATTGTAGTCACTTTCGCTTCACAAGACTTTGGCAAAGATCTAAGAACTTTTCTCACCAAATCATTATTAGAGTATTCTCTATCAAGACTTTTTAAATCATTAATAATATCTATGAAGCATGTGAACATTTCAGTGATAGATTCAGTGGGTTTCATTTTGAAAAGCTCATATTGGTGCACTAGCATGTTAATTTTTGATTTTTTTACTTGATTAGTGCCCTTATGTGTAACTTCAAGTCTATCCCAAAGTTTTTTTATAGAATTACAAGTAGAAATTCAGTTAAACTCATTGGCATCCAAGGCATAATATAAAACATTCATAACCTTGATGTTTAGCTGAATTGCTCTTTTATCTTCTTCACTCCAATCCTTTTCAGGTTTGGATATGCTAACACCATCAACTAAAGTGGTAGGTGTGTATGACCCATTGATTATTATACTCCACATATCATAATCAAGAGCTTGAATGATAATTTTCATGCAAGCTTTTCAATATGTGTAATTTGTGCCATTGAAAAGAGATGGTCCGTTAGTGGATTATCTTTCGGCAAGTAAATCTCTCAATTGTATTGTCATGATCTTTATTACTTGATCGTGAGATCAACAACTAGTAGAGAATCAAAGCTCTGATACCAATTATTGCCAAGCTAGACAACTCGAGAGGGAGGGGGTGAATTGGGTTATTAAAACTTTTTCAAATTTAAACAAGTATGTGCTATGCTGAATTGTATATGAGCTGAAAGTGCAATAAATTAAATAGCTGAAAGTAAATACAGAAGAAGAGAAAGATCACACACACAAACATAGCAGATTTATAGTGGTTTGATATACCTCAAGCATCTACATCCATTCCCCAAGCATCCCCTTAGAAATTTCCACTATAATCAACCTGATTACAACATGTTTGTTTCATCGAGCTCACAAACAAACCCAATTACTTTTAACACAGGCCAACCAATCAAAACCTTAACAAGTATTGTCCCAAGGCTCTGCAAACTATCCCAAGTTTGGTACAATTTCATCCTTCAAGTTTCAGCCCCAACTGAAACTCTTACAATAAATTTGAACAGAAATTCAGAACAATAAACAAAAAAACCCTTTGGTGATTGGATTATTGTCGTTGTAACTCTCTTTTGAAGAAGCTTTGAATGCTGGCAATTAATGCAATTGCTTCTCCTTGAATGCACTCAAAAAAATCAAAAGAAAATTAATTGGATGTGGTCGGACTCTCTTGAAAGCTATTGAATACTCAAAGTGCTCTTTCCTTCATGAAAAGTTATTTTCACTTGTTTCCTTGTATTCTTTTTTATCTCTTAATCATTTCCTCTAACCTTAGACTGATTTGAACTTGATTCTAGCCATTTATGATTATTCAAAATGAAAAATAGCTGTTAGAATATTTTTCTGATTGAAAATAGGTTTGTACAAAACTAACCATTATGCCTGTCAGAAGGCATCGAGTCGGCTCGAACAGCAAATCTTAAAAATTCAACATTTTGTTCTACTGAGAGAGTCAACTCAGATCTTGCTTCAAACTGGCTCGAACTACAAAAATTACAAATCAACTTATTGGAGTGCTAACAGAGTCAGCTCGACTTATGCCTCGAGCTTGCTCAAGCTATAGTCTTGAAAATCCTTCCTTCTGTTGATCTAAGAAAGCTGACTTGGATTTATTGAAAAATATATCCTAAAATCAATTGTATGGATGATTTTATTTCTTTTATATATAAATTATTGATTGATAAATAAAAATTATTTTGATACTATTCATCACAAAGTTACATCTTTCTTATAGATCTCTTATGTTGTGATGAAGTCCTTAGAACTATGAAGTAATCGATAAAGAAGGATTTATCATATAGTTCTTAAATATGTTCATGATCAAAGAATATATCGTTAAAGGATGATGATGTTTATTGAGTGAAGATCATTGTGTGCCATATAAGTTTGGTTGTTCTCTTAACCGAGTGTGGAGATACTGGTATGACATATAGGTGAGATGTAGAGGTACATCATCACTGAATAAGTGACTAACCTGCTGAGCACTTTGCTGTCAAGAGCAACTCACGAAGCATATGGGCATATGTATCCCTTATACCTGAGATCATCATAGTGACTTGCAAGCAACTCATTGTTTGCTATGGTACCGGACTATCTGCATTTTTAATGTAGTGATGGAAGGCCACTAGGTACAGTTAAGTACTTGCGAAGTCTATGTGTGGATCAAGATGGGATTGACCCCTCCAGATTATAGGAGCTGATGTATCACTGTATTTTAATTTAGTAAAATCTTGATCAAGATAATCCATGTGATGAATTTGAAAGGTTGAAATACAATATGGATGAATCTGTCAGGGTTGATAGTTAATCCTAGATCATCCAATAGCATTCAGAATCAAAGTAATGAATTATGCGATATCCATATACATAGGTTCTTGAATATTGCCTTGCAATTATTTGACCTATCCAAATATCGAGAACCATTGCTAGATGATAAATTCGATTAGTACAAAAAATAGTTCTATGCTACTGGCTTAGTTTTCGAACCTATAAAGTCACGCATAAAGTCAGGCGGCGTAGGAAAGAATTAACCTATGTCTGTATGTTCAATTTGAAAGTACATGACTTGATTGAACATATAAGACTAACTTGATTAAGAATTAAGCTATGGGTCATATGAGATTAAACAGTTGACTATGTCTAGCTAGCACTGGACATAAGGTTCAGGTTCAATTTCAGGGATGAACAAAATTTGATCTATGATTCAAGGAGTCTATCATAGATTAGATTTAAGTATTAATTAATTTTAGATTAGATCTGATTTAATTGAACTTAATTAGATTAATAAATATAAGTTAGACTTGATCCTAAATTCTAAAATAATTTAGGATTGACAGTCTTTCAAAATTATTTCGAATCAGATTCAAATTATCCCATATTTGGATTACATCCTTAGAGTCCATTTTTATTAGGACTCTTTCTCTTCATGGCTGACCAAGAGCATGTGGGTGCAGGTTGTTGCCACCCCATGCTTGGGTGTGGGCGTGGGTGCTTGTGGGGGCCTAGTTAGGCATCAATCTTTCCTCGTTAGAACTCCTTCTTTAATAAGTTATGGATTAATTCAAAGCCTATTTGAATTAGAAATCCTAATCTTATGGGTTATAAAAAATTATCTATAAATTAAGAAAACCTCTAACTATCATAGCATAATAATTAGATCATGTGCTAAGGAGAGAAAGAGAGAGAAGAGGCGTGAAAGAAGGAGTGGGCATCCCCTTGGCGTGTTCTCCTTTTGGGCGTCCCTCTTCTCTAAGACATGGAGACTGTTGGGCATCCCCTCTTGCTGGTGTGAGGCATCACACTAGACTTCTCCATCCTCTCTTGTTGCCTTGCGAAGGTGCTTCAATCAGACATTTCATCCCGCTTTCCTGCAAAGTTTGACGTACACGCGAAGTTGAGGATTTGTGGATTCAGACCTATGCAAGTTTTTGGATTCAGAATCTTTGAAGATTTGATGTCTATTCTACTACAAATCAAATAAAGATCTAATCTTTGTTTAGTTATTATAGAAAAATTTTAGATGCACCCTAGCTATCCCTCCCATTATCCAAAAGAATCAGTATTCTCCTCCCTTCAACTGGTATCAGAGCTAGGCTTTGATACATCGATGCATATTTAATTTTTTTTGATTTATTTATATATTATATATAATTAAAATTTTATACTAAATATTAAATCTAATTTATATATATTTAAATAAAATTTATGATCTAATTTTGATTAGATTACAAGAACCTAATAAATTGTTGATTAAGGTTTGTTATAACAGAATTTTTCTTGTTGTTGAATTTTGTTAGAATAACAATATATTTTAAAAATTATTTTAAATTAGTTTTAATATAATTTTAATATTATTATTTTGATGATAAAATTAAACTTATTTTAGATCTGAATTGAATTTATTTTGATAGATTTTCAAATCTGATTTCTAACAAAATTCTGCATAACATCGAAATAGATCTAACCAAAAAATTAATTTTTATGTATTCATATGTGTATCTAATTAATTTTCTATATGATTTTAGATTTTAATTTAATATTTTATAATCAGTATAAGATATATTTTAGATCTGATATAATATATATGATGCATCAAATCTAATTAGATTAGATGAAGAACATGATTGATGAGATCAAAGTCATGTTCATGATATGAATTATTTTGTCAAATTACATGTTGATGTGATTGCATATGAAGTAAGATTTTAGATCTTAGTAGCTCAGTAATCGGATTGATGAGATCACCAGATCGTCCGATCGTAAGAGATAGAAGGGATAAATCTCTCTCTCTTATCCATTCGATGGATTTTTTATGACATGTAGGGGTGTCATTATGATCGATTTCATGAAGAAGAAGAGCGAATAATTTTTAAAAATTATTTTGATCATATATAAGTTTAAATTAGATATAAAGTAATTTATGATTTATTACAATAAGATAAATTTAGATATAAAAATTATTTTAACATCTGAATAACATGTTACATTAGATGTAAACAATTATGATCTAAAAGTTATCATGATACATGTGATGTATGTATGAAGTTTAGATCATACTTATGCATGTTTAATTAGTAAACATATGTCTGAAAATTTATTTTCATAATTTGAAACATATAGTATGCTTCACTTAAAATCCTAGTAGAATAGTTCTATAAACTGAAACACATGTTTTACATACTTAATTTGGAATTAAGTTTAAATGGTCTAGATTTGAGAATTAAAAATTACTAAGACACCACATAAAATGATGGGCAATGGGTTAGCATGAATCAGGTCCTTCTATTAGGTTAGACCTAGGGTTAGAAATAAATATGGACTGAATAGAGAAATTAGTTAAATTTAATTAAGAGTTGAATTAGATCAGGTTAATTTTTTTAAATCAACCTCAATAGTTAAAGATTGATCAAGTCCATATTTTTGACCTTAATAAATAGACCATGATCATGGTTCAGTGGTTGAGCCTGAATCTTTTGATGAACCAAATCAAAACTAATTAACAAGTTGGTGTCTAAGGTAAGTTTGGCAATTTTGATCAAGTGGTTATTAATTGAGAGCTACTCACCTAGATGGCATCTACGATAAGTTAATGACATATCCCTCTCACTAATCTCACTTATCTAGCCAATATGGTTGATTGTGTTTTGATTAGGTCACTAGTCGATTCGAGCTGACCCATGTCATTAAGACAATCAGTATGACTAATTCAGGTGTCCTTAGACCAGCTTGTGTCTACTCTTCTACATGACTTGGTGAAGTCAATGAGAGGATTTACGACTTGTAGATCCTCTAAATTATTAAATTCTTAAAATGATATAGTTATGAAGATAACTTATTCACAACCTCCCATTAAGGTGCTTGATAATGAATCCAATATTCCAAATAGGTATTGGAGGTGCCACACGCCTGATGTCTATTAGATATTAAAATTATTATTCATCATATGACCATTTTGTTGTGCCCTATAAATCAATGCTTAGGTTGGCCAAGCCACACTCGAGCTTGGACATTCATTTGTTAGATGCACTTGGTGTAATTATGTTAATAGTTGGACCTAATCGAGATTTTCAGTGGAGGCACCACACGCCTGCTGAAGTGATGCCTGGGAAAAAACCTAATTACTAAAAATTATTTGGAGAAATAATTGGTTATGAACCTACCTATAGATGCACTAGGATTGGTCGAGCCACACTTGAGCCCGAATACAGTCTGTGCGGATTTTAGTACCTACTAAAAAATTAATATAATTCTTCGAATTGGATGTAGAGGCTATCAATTCATAAAAAATAGTGAAAGAACCTTTAGACTAAAGTCCATATCTTTAGGATTAAAAATAATCCATATACTAATAAGGTTTTGATTTTTCTTTCAGCTATAGCCAACACACTATCATTTTGTTCGCTATTGGACAGCGAGGAGCTTACTAGACCCAACTTTGATAGCTGATATCGAAAGTTGAAGATCATCTTGAAATATGAAAGGATCCTATACGTGCTTACAGATTAAGCACCCAAAGAACCTGCTGCCAATGCACCCTGTGCCGCAGGAGACACTTACTTAAAGTGGTTCAATGACCGCATGACTATGCATTGCATTATGAGGATAGCAATGAACGATGAACTTAGCCATAAGTTCAAGGATATGCAGCAAGAGGATATGATTCAAATATTGAGTGAGTCCTTTGGCATCTCAGAGGATGCAGAGAGACATAAAACCTCCTGCGCAGTGTTCAATGCCTGTATGTGAGAGGAGACTTCAGTCACCGATCATGCATTATACATGATCGAGTAGATTGAATGCCTAAGCAAATTTAGCTTTCTATTACATGAATAGTTAGGCAAGGATGCTATCCTCAATTTGCTACCAAAATCCTACCTATCCTTTTAGAGTCATTACAGAATGACTAAGCCTACAGTGAACTATCATGGTTTGCTAGAATTACTGTAAATATTCGAGAAGGACCACCAGCTCCAGAAGGAGCCAGTGTATGTTGCGGGAGGTTCATCTGTAGGTCATCGATCCTCTAAGAGAGAAAAGAAGAAAAAAGTGCAGAAAAATTATACCATCGATCAAAAGCCTAAGCAGAGCCAAAAGTCGAAAGTCAATAAGAGCCAAGCAGAATGCTTCTTTTTCAAGAAGCTGGATCACTGAAAAAAAAAATTATCCTACTTATATAGCTACCCTTGACCCAAACATGCCTAAAAATAAGAGAAACAAGCAATCAGTTGCTTCACAAAGTACTTATAATTTCTCTATTTGTGATACTACTACTCAGGTATTGGATATCGAAAGTCCGATTAATATATACAATTCATTGCAGGGACTGTAGGTAAGTAGAAAGTTTAGAGAAGGTGAGTGGTTCCTGAACATTAAAGATGGAAGCCTTGCTCGAGTCTTGGCTTTAGGAATTATGCAGCTTATTTTCGAGTCCAATAGTGCCATGTTAGATGATTGTCATTATTGTTCTTCTTTTTTGATGAATGTCATCTCTGTAGATCTTTGGGCCAAACTTACTTTTATATTTTTAATAAAGAATAATTTTTGTTATATTATTGTGAATGATACTACAATTATGTGAGGACAATTAAGACATGACATTTACATATTATCACAATCTATTGGTGTAATGTACACATCAAATAAATGCCCTAAAATAGATAATATCAGTGACTCCTATCTTTGGTATTATATAGGGTGGATCATGTGAACAAGAATAGGATTCACAGGTTAATCGAAGAAGGTGTCCTTGAAATTAATGATTGTGAATCATTACTGACCTGTGAATCCTATCTACTTGGTAAGATGATCAAATCATCTTTTAAGAGAAAAGATGAAAGAGCCAGTGATGTCCTAGGTCTGATATATAGTGATATATGTGGACCTATGAATATAAGCATCAGAGAAGTATACTACTACTTCATTATGTTTACATACGACCTATCGAGGTATAGGTATGTCTATCTTATGAAGCATCAATCGAAATCATTTGAAATATTCAAACGATTTTATAGTGAAGTAGAAAAATAGACTAGGAAGAGTATTAAGACACTTTGATCAGATCGAGGAGGCGAATACCTCACCAGTGACTTTCTGACTTATCTAGAAGAGAATAAGATTCTCTCATAGTGGATCTCTCCTGAAATATCGTAATATAATAGGGTGTCTAAAAGGAGGAACCGAACCTTGGTAGACATAGTTTGTTCCATGATGGACTTTACGAGTCTGCCAATCTCTTTTTAGAGATATGCTCTTAAAACTGCCTGCTATATTCTTAATAAGTTACTGAGTAAATCTGTCGATAAAACTCTATATGAGATATGGATAGAACATAAGTCAATGCTCCCACACCTTAAGGTCTGGGGGTGTCAAGCTTATGTCAAGTGTTTAAAGACAGATAAGCTTGCACCAAAATTTGATAAATACTTGTTTGTGGGGTATCCAAAGAAAACTAAAAGGTACTACTTCTATCTTGCTGAAGAACAAAAAGTGTTTGTCAACAACAAGGCAGTCTTTTTGAAAAAGAAGTTTCTTGAAAAAGAAACTAATGCCTATAAAATTAAACTTGGTGAAGTTCATAAGGTAGAAGAACTGGCACACACAGAATTAGATTTTATTGGAGAATCGAATCCTGAGCCAATAGAGGCACCATTGAGGAGATCCGATAGAGTACTACATTAACTGGACAGATACTATGATTTCTTGATTTGGAATGGTGATTCTATGGAACTAGATGAGAACGATGAGGATCCGATCACCTATATAGAAGCTATGCAAAAGCTCGACTCCTAGAAATGGCTAGAGGCCATGATGTCTGAGATGGAGTAATGGAGATCAATGGTGTATGGATACTAGTTGATCAGCATGAAGGAATGAAATCCATAGGGTGTATGTAGTTTTCAAAAAAAAAAAGAGGAGCGGACAGAAAGGTGGAAACCTATAAAGTCCGTCTAGTTGCCAAGAGTTACCATCAATATTATGGTATTGACTATGACGTGACATTCTCTTCTGCGGCAATGCTCAAGTCCATCCGGATTATGCTTGCAATAGCTGCACACTTAGATTATGAGATCTGACAAATGGATGTCAAAATCGCTTTCTTAAATGGGGAGCTGGAAGAAGACGTGTATATGATACAACCTGAAGGGTTCACATCTACAGATAAATTTAAGGTATGCAAACTAAATAGATCCATCTATGGACTGAAGCAAGCATCTAGAAATTGGAATATGCATTTTGATAAGGTGATCAAAATGTATGGCTTTATTAGAAACGAAGAAGAGCCTTGCATCTATAAGTGGGCTAACAATTCTGTAGTCATCTTTTTTATACTGCATGTGAATGACATACTATTAATAGACAATGACATCCTAGTTTTACAGAGTGTGAACCTATGGTTATCATCACAGTTCTTCATTAAGAATTTAGGAGAAGCATCCTACATCCTAGGGATGAAGATCTATAGAGATAGATCTAGAAGGTTGCTTGATTTATCCCAATCCACGTACATCAATACCATGTTGAAATGGTTCAACATGAAAAATTTCAAGAAAGGCTGTCTACTGATAGATCAAAAAATTACTCTCTCCAAGAAAGATTGTCCGACAACCCCTCAGGAGAGAGAGCGTATAAGTAGAATACCATATGCTTTGGTAGTGGGATCTATCATGTATGCCATGACGTGTACGAGGCTGGATGTGGTCTATTCATTAAGGGTAGTGAGTAGGTACTAGTCAGATCTGGATGAAAACCATTTAAAGGTTGTGAAAACAACCCTTAAGTATTTAAGAAATACTAAAGACCCATGGCTTATCTATGGAGACACTGATCTGAAACTTATGAAATATACTAATTTTAATTTTCAGTCAGACAGTGATGACAGCAGAAGCGTGTCGGGCTACATATTTATCTTAAATGGAGGAGCAATTTGCTGAAAAAATTTTAAGCGACACACTGTGGCTGATTCTATATGTAAAGTAGAGTATATTGCTACATCTGATGCTGCAAAGGAGGCGGTGTGATTGTAGAAATTCATCCTGAGCTTGGAGTTACACCCTCTATTGATGACCCCATTCTGTTGTACTGTGACAGTACTAGAGTTATAACTCAGGTGAAAGAACCAAAGTCACACCAACATATCAAGCATATTCTGTGCTATCACTTTGTATGAGAAATCATGGATCGAGGTGATATCGAGCTTTAGAAGATTGACAGAAAAGAGAACCTAGCCGACCCCTTCACTAAAGCTCTTGGGATCAAAGAGTTCGATAATCACAAATGAAAAATGGGTATAAAATACTGCATTCGATTGGCTTTAGTCCAAGTGGGAGTTGTTGGAAAATGTATCCTAAAATCAATCGTATGGACGATTGTGTTCCTTTTGTATATGAATTATTGATCGATAAATAAAAGTTATTTTGGCACTATTCATCACAATGTTACATCTTCTTTTTAGAACTCTTGTGTTGTGATGAAATCTTTAGAACTATGAAGTAATCGATAAAGAAAGATTTATCATATAGTTTTTAAACATATTCGCGACCAAATGATATGTCGTTAAAGGATGATGATGTTTATCGAGTGAAGATCGTTGTGTGCCATATGGGTTGGTTGTCCTCTTAACCAAGAAATATAGAGACACTGGTATGGCATACAGGTGAGATGTAGGGGTACATCGTTACTGAACAAGTGACTCACCTGTTGAGCACTCTGCTGTCAAGAGCAGCTCAAGAAGCATATGGGCATAAGTATCTCTCAGACCTAAGATCACCATAGTAACTTACAAGCAACTAAAAAAATAATACCCTACAAACCAATCGCAGAAGGGATGCAATAGGGTATTTTTTGTAATTTATCTTCCAGACTCATATAATTGATAATAATATTATTAATAAAATAGATATTTTTTTATTCATTATATGCTGCATCTTATTGTTTTTAAAAATATAATGAACCCTATAGGTCTGGACAATGGTTTTAGGACCGTGATGTGATCAGTGAGACCTAAAATCTTAATAGCCATGACCTAAAATACTTTCAATCATGGTTCATTGAGTCGAGATCAATGATACCTATAAGACTGGCATGTCCTATATATGCTCAGAAATAAGGATGGTTGATCTCACAACCACTTGTGTGGTGATACTAATGCAAAGATATGGGTGCTCATTAGAGAATGAGTTTATTGAATAGATCTACGAAAGAACATCTGATAGAGTTTTATTTACATATCAGCTGATGATTCTCTAGTGGGAGTTGTGTAAGTGATCCTTTGATCTGAGATCGCCATGGTACCTTGTGTACATAAATCCATAGTTTGGTTCACTTCCTAACTTGATTCTCTGATTTTTGTATGGGGTTTTCTGGATGTGGTGAAGTATGCATGAAGATTATGAGTAATCAATAAGGGATCAGCCACTCCTAATAAGGAGAGTGAACATCCTATGTGATCTCATAGGTCGATGATTTTGAAAGTCTTTAGTCAAAGTCAGATGATAATTAGAAAAGAGTTTCTAATGTATCATCAACTGAATCATCACCTTTTGATCGAGATACATATAGATAAGCAATTGGGTTTGACATATTTCTATGCCTATAGCTCATTTGGAATGTTGTTTGATTGAAGGATTGAATTATATGGTAACTTGTCACTAAAGGATATTTTGATAACTTTTTATCAAAATTTTAAATCTTTTGGATAGTCATGATATGTTGCTAGACATCAATCTTAACTTATAGACTCATCAAAATTAAAAGAGTTTAATTCAAGTATTAGTTAGGAAGGGTCCTAGTTGATTGGAACTCTTGAGCTGACCTAATCTGATCGGATTAGGATTATGTCGAGAGTTTGTGTCCACTACTGGCTAGATTTGGAATCCAATGGATCACACACTTTGAGATTTGATCTTAATCTAGTTTAATTAGGATTTAATATAAATTTTAAGGGTTAACTTGATATGCTAGCACATTGTATTAACTCAAGTTCCTAAATTAGTTCAGTTCAAAGTATTTGAGCTAAACTAGACCAGTTATCTTTAACCTAATGAGATTGGGTCCAATTTAATTGGGTTCTTATCCAACTTAGAACTATTCTAAGTGTGGAAGGAGTCATCTACATCCACTAAGTCTCACAACAAAAATTAATTGCCGCCCCCTCTTAATTAGCATTGGAAGGTGAAGAGTCCTTCTTCATGAAGGCTCTTATCTTCTCTTATCTTTTAGTTTTCTCATTCAGAACCTTAATGATTTCATGCCAATTTTTTATAAAAAATTTATGAAGCATAGAAGAGGAGAAGTCCTTCTATGTGAAGGCTCTCCTACCTTAAAATAAATCATGATGATTTATTTCACCGCATGAGAATATGGAGCGCCAAAAGTTAGCACCCCTTGGTCCTTCCTCACATCCCTTCTTCACCTATTTATATGGGGCATCCCATATGGGTCAGGTACTAGATTTTGGATTAAAATCAAATCCAAGTGGTGTATAAAAGAGAAAAAAAAATTTGGAAAAAATTTGAGAAAAAGAGAAGGAAAAATTAAGAGGCAAAAGTTGTAAGAAGGCTAGTGAGAGAATTAGCAAGTGTTGCTAGTTTGCCCTAGGATTTGATTTTTTCATGTATTGGAGTCCAAAATCAGATCCTAGGTTGTGAGACTTCTAAAGAGTATCTTTTTGGTATGATTTTGATGATAAAATCGAAGGTGACTGGGCTTTGGTGTGATCGTACTTTGAATTCGAAGTTGGTAGTGTTCTTAAGAAGATAGAGCTGCGGTGGCAGCGCACCGGTTAGGAAGGACTTTAGCCAACTTCCGTATGGATCATCATTGGAGGGCTTCTACTTTAGAGTCTCATGAAGATTACCATCTTGCCATATTACTTTTGATAAAAGTATAAAATTTTATCTTTTTGCATACTTATTTTTGTTTTGATTGACATCGGCATGGTGATTTTAGGGTTTGGATTTCGGTTCGATAGTTTTAACTGTTAGAGCTATTGATTTATTTATTTTAAAAATTTTAAAAATCAATTTCTACTACATCATCAGAATCTAATAGTGGTATCAAAGCCACCTTTGTTAGATTCGATCAAACAAGTGCAAAGTTATAGTATAGAATTGTTCTTATTCATATATTGCTAAAAATATTGTATTAATTTTTAGTATTGATCTTTAAAATTAAAAATTACTTTTGACTTTATATGATCCATGGATTTAAATTTTATTTATTAAAATTATAAATTTATGATAATTTGAAATTTATAGTTTCATGGTTGCTTGATGCTTAAATCGATTTATGGTTAAGGGTGTTGTGCATACCTAATTTGATTAGAGTTTGCTTTCTTATTTGAATGTACTTGACATATGTTAAGTCATTTTATGCACCCTTATATAATTTTTTGGTATGATTATATGATTGTTATTATGACTTACAAATGCATGTCGAATTGCATAATATGAATAGTATATTTTATGTAATTGTAGTTAGGATGTGCCAAGACCAGTTCAAAGACCCTCTTAAAAATTATATTAAGTTGTAATATCGGGATTCACTTTCAAATCAAATGTCAAATTTATTTGATCAATTGGTGTCTAAAAAAGTATGAAAGATGTTTTTTTTTTTTTAATTAGATCCATATACTGGCCTGCCAACTTCGTTGGTGTCTAAGAAAAGCTACGGAGAGCCTCCCACCTACTGACCTGACTAATTTGATCTTATTGAATTTCGGACTTAAATTGATTAGTGATGTAGACACTACAAGGGCCTTACTTCAAACTTGATCAATAGAGTATGTCAAGATCTTAATGAGCTTCTAGTGCTATCTACAAGGCTTACTATAGAAATTGATATGATGTTGACCAAGTGCGTATTGATACTTATGGCATATTTGAATAGTATTGCTTTGTTATGCTATCCACAAGGGCAGCATTGTTTAAGTATGACTATATGGGATTGAAGGGTTAACTTTACTAGAACACTGTAGTTTGTTGTGCTATCCACAAGACTATGAGTGATCTAAAGGCAAGAGAAAAAAATATTGAGAATTGTATGAGGTATAATTGGTAAAGAGTTACCTACTCTTGAACTCATGAATGCTTGTTGTGCTATCCATAAGGTATTTGTGAGGAATAGAGATCTCAACTCCACTAAGAAATATAAAGATATTTCTCATTTTTTATACTTGAGGACTATGAAATTTATTAAAATAGTGAGAGACACAATTAGACAAAAGTCTTAATCTAGTTGTGCATGTCATCATGAGTTGTCTGCTTATATTGTGTTCTTGTTATTGTAGATTAACTGCACATATGGCATCCTCACTATCATTTAGAGGCATACTAGGTGCAAATAAATTGATCGGACTGAACTATGTAGACTGGTTAAGAAATCTAAAAATTATTCTCATTTAGGAGAAAGTCTTCTACATACTGGATACACTTGCATCAAATTTGATCGGTGAAGATGCTTCCGAAGAGGAAAAGGCCACATATAAGATGTGAAACAATGACAATGTGACTATCAAATGTATCATACTTTCCTTGATGAGCAATGAGCTTCAGAGGCAGCACGAGGACATGGATGTTTCCTCTATACTCCTTAATCTTAAGGAGTTATATGAGGAACAAAATTAAATTGTTAGATATGAGATATCTAAGCAGTTATTCCATACCTACATGACTGAAAGCACATCTGTGCAAACACATCCTGAAGATGATCGATCTGATCACTTGTCTGGGTTTCATAATAAACAGTGAACTTAGTCAGGATTTGATCTTGCTGTCTCTTCCTAACTTCTTCTCTCAGTTTGTCATAAACTATCATATGAACAAACTGAACATCAGCCTACTTGAGCTACTGAATATGCTGAAAATAGCAGAGAGCCATTTCATAGGCGAAAAGACTCCGATTCTTCTTATCGATAAGTTCAATAAGAAGAAAGGCAAGAAGGATTCTAAGAAAAAATTAAACCCTAAAGCTGGCATCTCCAAGAAGAAGGTGAAAAAGGTCTCCGCCAAAAGCATTTGCTATCACTATGGCAAGGAGGGGCACTGAAAGAGAAATTGCAAGGAATACCTTGCAACTATGAACAGGCAAATATTGCTAAAGGTTTGTATGTGATACAAACTAACTTATCATTAAGTACTTCAATTTTAGATTCTTGGGTATTGGATACCGCCTATGGCTCACATCTTTACAAATCGTTGTAGAGTCTGCAGGAAATAAAGAGTCTAAATAAAGGTGACTTCAGGCTGTTCGGTGCTAGTGGAGAGTCCATTCAGGCCGAAGTCGTAGGAACCAAGATTTTAAAGTTGCCTTCGAGCAAAGTTTTGAAATTGAAGACCTGTTATTATATTTTTAATGTCATTAAAAATATTATTTTTGTACCTTTGTTATTAAAACAAGACTTTAAAATAAAAGTAAAGAATAATGATTGTTCTATATATTTTTCTAACAAATTTTATGAAAATACTTATATTGATAATGGTCTTCTATTCCTATCACTTAATGATAATATATTTCATATTGATAATATGAAGAAAAAAAAGAGAGAGGATGTGAATGTCACATACCTCTAGCACTGCTGACTTGATCATATGAATGAGTCAAGAATTAATAAGTTATACAAAGATAAATTTTTTGATCTTTATGATTTTGAATCATATGAAACTTGTGAATCTTGTCTCATGGGTAAAATGATCAAGACTCCATTTATTGGATATGGAGAAAGGATGAGTGATATTTTGGATCTTGTACATACTGATGTTTGTGGTCCAATGTCGACTCAAGCCAGAGGTGGATACTCTTACTTCATCACATTTACTGATGATATGTCTAGATTTGGATATGTGTATTTAATGAAATACAAATCTGAAGTCTTTGACAAATTTAAAGAGTATCAAAGAATGGTTGAGAAATAAACTGGTAAAAGTATTAAAGCTTTTCGATTTGATCGAGGAGGAGAATACTTGACTAGTGAGTTTCTCGAACATTAAAAATAAAATGGTATACTCTCTCAGTGGATACCTCCTTGTACTCCATAATTAAATAGAATTACAGAAAGGAGGAACCACACCTTATTAGATATGGTGTAGTCCATGATGTGTTTCATAGATCTTCTGATCTCCTTTTGGGAATATGCTCTCGAGATTGCAGCGTATGTTTTAAACAAAGTATCTTTCAAATCTGTTTCTAGCACTCCATATGAAATATAAAAAGAGAAGAGATTCAGTCTTAAACATCTTAAGATTTGAGGTTACTCGGCTTATGTGAAAAATATTGATGGATATAAGCTGAGTGCTAGATCAGAAAAATATAGGTTTGTGGGTTATCTCAAGAAGAGTATAGGATACTACTTCTACCACCCTACTCAATAAAAGGTGTTTATTGGTAGGTATGCCGCTTTCTTGAAAAAAGAGTTTATCCAAAAAAAAGATAGTGGGAGGTCTATTGAACTTGAAAAAATTCAAAACATACAACCCATCCAGGATTCACAAGCTGATTCTCAACCAGATGTGCCTATTGTTGAGGCACAGCCACTACACACACCTTCTCTCCGAAGGTCAAGTAGAGTGCGTAATGTACCACTCAAGTATGGATCTGTCATTGAGAATGATGACACATCCCACATCATTGAGAATGATGATCCCATAACCTATTCGAAAGCTGTCATGAGTAGTGACTCTGATAAATAACTCAATACCATGAAATTCAAAATAAACTCTATGTATACCAACCAAGTTTGAACTTTGGTTGATACGCTTGAGGGTGTGATCCTAATAGGCTGCAAATGGGTCTTCAAGAGAAAGATTGGAGCAAATAGCTAGGTAGAGACCTATAAGGCCAGGCTAGTGGCAAAAGATTTCAGACAAAAATAAGGTGTTAATTATGAAGAAACTTTTTCATCGATAGCCATGCTCAAGTCTAATCGGATTATGCTTGCTATTACTGCATACCATGACTATGAGATCTGATAGATAGATGTCAAGACTATCTTCCTCAATGAAAATCTTGAGGAAGAAGTCTATATAACTCAGCCAGAGGGATTTATCTCTAGTGAGAGAGCAAATCAGGTATGCAAGCTGAATAGATCCTGTTGGCGCAAAAATTCGCCGGCGTCGGAGAAGCTGGAGTCGAGGGAGTCGCGGTCTCTGTCGGGACCTGCAAAGAAGGTCTAAACCGGAGTTGGGGGTGCTCCAGCAAGACCCTCTGATGCTCAAGTCAGTTCTCTGCCTCAACAAGAATGGAGTGCTCGAACGAAAATTTTAGCAGAGTTTTGAGATAGAGATTAGAGCTTAGAGAATAACGTATCTGGGGGTCTCCTTTTTATAAGCGAAGGGCGTAACAGATTGACAGTGACATCTGTAACCGCCTAGTAGTGGGCCATTCAGGGCCATGAGGTGTTTGTTATGGACAGTAGTGGAGTGGAGTCATGGCCATCACCGTGGCCTGCCACGTGGAGCCTGTTGTGGAGAGTGGAGTGATGTCCATTGTCGTGACTTGCCAGAGCATGATGGAGCCACGTGGGATCCATTACAGGAAGTGGAGTAGAGTCGTGGCCATTACTGTGGCCTGCCAGGGAGTCCAGGCCCGTCGGTCGAAGCTCAGTTGGGGTGTCTGGTGGAGAGAGGTAGCTCTCCATCTAAGAGGAGCTCGGATGTTGCTGGCGAGCCTTCTACCGTTGGGTGCCTTAGGTGCTAGTACTGCAGGCGAAGGTCATCTACTGTAGAAGCTCGGTCAGGGGCTTTCTGTGGACGAAGTTCGGTTTCATGCAGAATCCGACAGAAGGTCGATCGGTAGTGGATGTCGGATGGTGCGGAGAGGTTCACCCACTGGAGGGGTCTGGCTGCTGGAGCTCATGTGTCGTAGGAGTTTGTCCGGAATCTGTCTGCTACAAAAGTTCGGTCGGAGTCTGGTTCCCGTAGAAGTCCGGATGGGGATCATTTGTTGAGGAAGCTCGGCCAAAGCCTGTCTACAATAGAAGTTCGGAAGGAATTCGTTCACAATAGAAGCTCAGGTGGAGGCTTACAGTAGAAATCCGACGTGGACCGCTCGTAGTAGAAATTCGAAGTAGACCGCTTGTAGTGGTGGCTCAGAGTAGATCACTTGTAGTAGAAGCTCGGAGTAGATCGCTTGTGGTGGGGCTCGGAGCCCAACCCTTGTAAGAATTCGGATGAGGTCTACCTGCAATAGGAGCTCAGGGCTGAAGTCTGGCTCCCGTAGGAGCTCGGATGAAGTCTACCTGTAGTAGGAGTTCGGAGAAGAAGTCCAGCTCCCGTAAGAGCTCGGATGAAATTCAGAAGGCGGTCGACCGTCATAGAAACTTGGATGGAGTCCATCCGTCGTGGAGATCTACTGTTGGGAAAGTTCGGCCACTGACGAACTGATGAAGTTCTGGAAGAAATTCGAATTGGAGTCGATCGAATCCTGTTTGAAAAGATCTGGAAGAGGTCCGGAGAACGGTTGACCCTTGTAGGAGGTCGGCCGATAGTAGAATCCAAAGTGCACTTGGAGCAGCCTGATAGACGACCGAAGAAGCTTATCGCTGGAGAAGCCCAGGAGATGCAGCAGGAGTTCGTCCGTCGGGGGACCCCAATCGACACTTGTGGAAGAAGCTGTGGGAGTTTATCTATCGACAGAACTTGGGAATATTGCGGAAGCTCGACCGTCGGAGAGGTTCGAAAAGATGTCGCCCAAGGTTGGACGTCAGTAGAGTCCCGGGAGGGTCACTCCTAATACGAACTTTGGCTGGGGGTATTTTATACCCAAGACCAGTCCCCCTACTTTCGAGTTCGAGTTTCGAATGAAGGAAGTATAGAGAAATTTTCACAGCCGAAGTTGCTCCCTTGAATTCTGCACGCGATCACCCTCAGATATCCTGGCATTTAATGCGCGCATGCTGGAGTCTTTTCAAATCGGGATGATCCGAAGAGACTTTTCAGAATTCTCACTGGAGCGCTGTCCCAAGTGCCATGCAATAATGGCCCCGTCAGTAGTCAACCATACGCCATGGTGAGTGGGACACGTGGCGGGCATTGGTCGGCCTAGGGATATCCGCCGTCATGACTGTGCCAGGCCCTGTTGCCTATTTAAACCCACTCCTTCCCTCCAGGAACTTCACTTCGCCTGAGAGTCCAGTTGGTGCCTTTCTTCTATCTGAGAGTTCTGCTGCCCATCGGTGCCCTTTTCGACCCTAGGCGTTCTTTGCGTCAATCCCCGCCATCTCCGCCAGCTCCCCGCCTATGTCGGGCCAATCTAGGTTGGTCCCGAAACTTCTCTTATCATCGTTGTTGTTCCTTCCTCCTCTTGCTTTGTTTGTTTAGCTTCCGAGGGTTTATTCACAATCTTTTCTGATTTTTTGGGATTTCCTTCTTTCTTTTCTCTTGTTGCAGGCACGGACGTAGAAGTTGCCCGGGCGGCCCTCACCGTCGACGTCCCTTACGACGTCGAGCCTTCAGTCCCCCGAGCCCTTTCAAGGAGTTCTCCCGCCATGGCTTCTGCCCCAGAGGTCTGTCTCGAGGGGATGCTATGGATCGAGAGGAGGAGGAGAAGGGAAACGGTGGCCCGCAAGTTCAGTGGCTGCCGAGCTGCCACTGAAGGCTCCCACAGCTTCGAAGGAGACTCGAGGGAGAATTCCTTTAATAACAGGGATTTAATAACGGAACTGGCCAGTGAGTGCATCCTGCCCGAGAATTTTGAAGTGGTTGAACGGGGCGACACCGGTCAAGGGGGTGGAGTTGCCGTCATAAGCTGCGGCAGACTTCTTGATGTCGTCGGGGTCAAGGGACCAGAGGCAGTCGACACTGACGGCGGAACAGTAGAACTTGTTGCGGGGGCGATGGAAGTAGCGCATGCTGACCTCGCCGAAGTACCTGAGATGGTAATTATCGGAGAGAATATGGTAGTGGTGCATGCCTCTGGCGTTACTGCGGCCACCGGGGTACTTTCGGTTCTTCTTGAAGCAGGTCGTCGTTGCCACCGTCGTCGCTGTCGCCGCCCCTTGAGTTCTATCCCGCTCTTTTCCCCTTAGGGTTAAGGTTTCGGCAATGGGGCGGAATGAGGCGGAGGGTGAGAGCCGATGGGTTCATCATACGTACTGAGAAATACTGCTGAGAAAGATGGAACTGAAAGGAGAAGTCGAAAGCTTGAAGCAGTCTCTAATATATTCTTTTCAGGTCTTGTCGTATTGTTCTTCTTTCTTTGGCCTTCAGGGCTTTGTAATGTATACCTTGTTAATCAAAATGAAAAGAAAATTTTTTGTTACCTTGTCCACACTTTGTGTTAAATTGTCGTCCGCCGAACTTCTTTTATTTTTTTGTCTCGTTCGATGTCGATGTTGTCTGAAGGTTCCTGGTCGTCGCTACGTTGGTTTGCTTTTCTTGTCGTCTTTCTTTTTCGGCCTTCAGGGCTTTGTAATGCATACTTAGCTAATGAAATGAAAAGAAAATTTTCTATTACCTCTTCTACTCATGTGTTGAGTTGTCATTTGCCGAACTTCTTTCTGTTTTTGCCTTGCTCGATATCGATGTCGTTCGAAGGTACCCAATCATTGTCGCATTAACCTGTCCCTTTTGTTTATGACCGTAGATTTGTCAAGGGCCACTTGAGTTTGACGCTTCCTTTCGGAGTTCGAGCTTGGGGGTCTGAACTTCTCGTCGCCTTGAGGAAGCCATCTTATCCTTGGCCTATGTTGAGAGCCCTCTTGGAGACTGAGGATTTTTGATAAGAATCCCCATCCTTACTGAGACGAGGTCCCCTGTATCTTTGACGTAATTTATTTTTCATTTGTCGCTGGTGTAGTTCGTCGCTTTCCTTTTTAACTTCCCTCTTTTTTTTTTCTTTTCTCGAATGAGGGTTTTCCCTCTGCTCTTAGCGGGGTCGCGGGAGTGCGGAGGGGCCATCGAGAAGATTTTCTTTTTCTTATCTAGTCTTGAATGATCGGATCTTAGTTGGCGTCAGGACGAGGTTCTCCTCCTATTCCTGATGTAGTCAATTTCAGCTCAGGTTAGGACGAGGTTCTCCTCCTGTTTCTAATAGGACTGTGGGGGCACATATGGGCCGTTGTGAGAGCCTCTCCCTCCATCCGGTCTGAAAATAATCGGGCCTTCAACTTTGCTCATATTAGGATAAGGTTCTCCTCCTATTCCTAATAGGGCTGTGGGGGCACATAAGGGCGTTGCAGGGCCTCTCTCCCCATCCGATCTAAAAGTAACCGGACCTTCGACTTTGCTCATGTTAGGATGAGGTTCTCCTCCTATTCCTAACAGGGCTGTGGGGGCACATAAGGGCGTTGCAGGGCCTCTCCTCCCATTCGGTCTAAAAGTAACCGGGCCTTCGACTTTGCTCATGTTAGGATGAGGTTCTCCTCATGTTCCTAACATGACTGTGGGGGCACATAAGGGTGTTGCAGGGCCTCTCTCCCCATCCGGTCTAAAAGTAATCGGGCCTTCGACCTTGCTCATGTTAGGGCGAGGTTCTCCTCCTGTCCCTACATGGCTGTGGGGGCACATAAGGACGTTGTAGGGCCTTTCTCCCCATCCGGTCTAAGGAAAACTGGGCCTTCGACTTTGCTTATGTTAGGGCGAGGTTCTCCTCCTGTCCCTAACATGGCTGTGGGGACACATAAGGATATTGTAGGGCCTCTCCCCCCATCCGATCTAAGGAGAATCGGGCCTTCGATTGTGTCGAGACGAGGTTCTCCTCCTGTTCCCAACACTGTTAGTTTCGATTGTCCTGTCGATATAAGCTCATGCCAAGAGAGAAGACATGTGGATATAAAACTTTTACTTAAAGTAAAGTTATCGGTAATACATTCATAAATTTTTCGAGCTCCATGGTCGCAGAAGGTCTGCTCCTCCGAGTTCTCTGAGGTAGTAAGTCCCGGGCCGAACTACCTCTTTGACTTTGTATGGGCCTTCCCAATTTGGAGCAAGTTTTCCTTGATTCTGAGGTTGCGAGATAGCGGCTCGTCAAAGCACTAGGTCTCCTGCTCTAAAGACTTTATTTTTGACCCAGGAGTTGTAGTAGTGGGCGATTTTCTATCTGTAAGCTGCCATCCGAACTTGAGCTGTCTCTCGCTTTTCTTCTAACAAGTCGAGGTTGGCTTTGAGACCTACGAATTATGATGCTCGTTGAATGCCACGACTCGTGCTGACGGGAGTTTGAGCTCAATTGGGATAACAGCTTTCGTTCCAAAGGCTAGAGTAAAGGGGATCTCCCCCGTGGGCAGTCTTTGGGTAGTTTGGTACGCCCACAACACATGATAAAGTTCGTCTGCCCAAGTTTCCTTCGCTCTTTCGAGCCTTGTCTTGATTCCTTGCAGCAGAGTTCTGTTGGTCACTTCAGCTTCGTCGTTGGCCTGAGGATGGGCTACTGATGTGAAGTTGTGGGAGATGTTTAGGTCCTCATAAAATCCAGCAAACCTCGCTCCCGTAAATTGTCACCCATTATTAGTAATTAGGGTTCTTGGTAGGCCGAACCTACAAACGATTGACTTCCAGACGAAGTCTTGCACTTTAGCTTCTGTGATTTTGGCCAACGGTTCGGCTTCAACCCACTTGGTGAAATAGTCAATTGCTATCAGGAGGAATTTTCTCTACCCTGACGCCACGAGAAAAGGTCCAAGGATATCCATTCCCCATTGCGCGAACGGCCATGGGGCACTCAAGGGTGTAAGTTCGGAGGCAGACTGTCTTTGGATATTAGCATATCTCTGATATCGGTCACACTTTCTGACGTATTCAATGGAGTCGCGGTACATTGTCGGCCAGTAATACCCTTGTCGGAGCAACTTGTGGGATAAGGATCTAGCCCTCAGATGGCTTCTGCAGATTCCTTCGTGCACCTTCCATAAGGCGTAGTCAGCTTCCGAAGGTCGGAGATATGTTAAAAGGAGCAAAAAGTATGACCTCTTGTACAGTTTGCCCTCATAAAGGATATATCGGGAGGTCTGATTTCTGAGCTTCCGAACTTCTTTTGCATCATGAGGAAGAACCCCATCTCTAAGATATGCCACCAGTGGGTCGATCCAACTGGGTTCATGGCCGATTTCCATCATGGGCCGTGATTCTTCCGTACTTGAGCACTTCAAAACTTCAAAGAGGACTTCCTTGGGTAGTTCGGCCGGAGCCAGTGTAGCCAACTTAGAGAGGAGATCGGCCCTGGTATTTTTCGTTCTTGGAATCTATTTGATGTTGAAGCTACTAAAGGCGGGGACGATCTCTTTTACCTTTTCAAAATATTTGGCCATGCTGTCCTCCCGTGCTTCGTAGTTTCCGCTGACTTGTCCCACTACCAGTTGGGAGTCACTATAAATTTGGAGCCGATCTACTCCTAATTCTTTGGCGATCCTCAATCCTGCGATCAGAGCTTCATATTTCGCTCCATTATTCGTTGCGAAGAATTTGAAGCGTAGCACGTACTCCACGATGATCCCCTTCGGACTGATCAAGATCAGGCCCGCGCCTGCGCCCGACATGTTGGAGGATCCATCCACATAGAGGGCCCAAAAGCAATCAGGGAGGTTTGTTCCTTCTTCAGAGGAGTTCGGCTGGGACTTCAAGCCATCAGTTTCACCTTGTTCAGGTTCGGCCTCCTCTGGGAGAGTGCATTCCACTATAAAGTCTGCCAATATCTGAGCTTTTACTGTCGGTCGAGGTTGATAGTTGATGTCGAATTCTGTGACCTCGATCACCCATTTTGCCATCCTCCCGGAAGCATCCGTCCGGTATAGAATCATCTTAATCGGCTGGTCGGTGAGTAACGTTACGGTGTGCCCTTGAAAGTAAGGTCGGAGCCTCCGAGCTGCAATCAACAGGGCGTAAGTTAGTTTCTCTAATTTAATATACCTGGTTTCGGCATCTCTCAACGCATGACTGATGTAGTAGATCGGTCGTTGGATTTTTGTTTCTTCCTTAACAAGAACTGCTGCGAGAGCCGTAGGGGAGACTGCCAGGTACAAGAACAACTTCTCTCCGGGTTCGGGCTTCGCCAATAGCGGAGGCGAGCCGAGGTAGTTCTTTAGTTCTTCAAATGCCTGTTGACATTTAGTGGTCCAACAGAAGTTCTTTGACTGCTTGAGAGTTTGGAAGAAGGGTAAGCACCGTTTGGCCGACCTCGCAACGAAGTGATTCAGGGCTGCCACCCTCCCTGTAAGGCACTGAACTTCTTTTATCGACTTTGGAGCGGCCATCTCCTGGCTAGCATGAATCTTCTCCGGATTGGCTTCAATTCCGCATCCCAAAACCATGAAGCCCAGGAATTTCCCCGAGGTCACTCTGAAAGCACACTTAGTTGGGTTCAGCTTCATCTTATATTTTTGGAGGGCACCGAAGGTCTTCTCGAGGTCGGCAATGTGGTTCATTGAGGATTTTTCATGAGCATGTCATCCATGTAGACCTCCATGTTACGGCTGATCTGCTCTTTGAAGATTTTGTTCACCAACCACTGATAGGTTACACCTGCATTTTTGAGGCCAAAAGGCATGACCCTGTAATAGTAAAGACCACGGTTAGTAATGAAAGCAATCTTTTCTTCATCTTCTGATGCCATTCTAATTTGATTATAGCCGGAGAATGCATCCATGAAGGTGAGAAGCTCATGGCCCGAGATTGCATCCACCAGTTGATCAATTCTGGGCAGAGGGTAGCTATCCTTTGGGCAGGCTTTATTCAACTTTTTGAAGTCTATACACATCCTCCACTTGCCGTTTGCCTTTTTGACGAGGACCACGTTGGAAATCCAGTCAGGATAGTTGACTTCTCTAATGAATCCAGCCTTCAGGAGTTTATCCACTTCCTTGACTATCGCCTTTTGCCTTTCCGGTGCATGACTTCGGATTTTTTCTTTCGTCGGCCGATGCTTTGGATCAACGGCCAGACGATGTTCCATGACCTCTGCGTCGATCCCCAGCATGTCCGTCGAAATTCAAGTGAAAACATCCACATTCTTTTGTAGGAAATCAATGAGCTGCGCCCGCACCTCTTCCCCCAGGTTGGAGCTGATCTTTACCACATGCTCTTTATTCCCATCATTCAAAGGAATCGAAATAAGATCTTCAATTGGCCCACCCCTTTCCTCAGTGAGGTCGTCACAGGCATCCAATCCATCAACCGGACAGAGGTCAGATTGGTCACTTCTTTGCAAAGCTATGCCGTAGCAGTGTCTCGCCAGGGCTTGATCTCCTCTGACCTCTCCAACCCCTGACCCGTAGAAAATTTCAACTTTAAATGGTAGGTCGACACCACAGCTCGAAGGGTGTTAAGTCCAGGCTGGTCGAGTATTGCGTTATAGGCGGATGGTGCCTTTACCACCAGGAAGTCCACTCGCACCCTAGATTGTTTTGAAAATCGACCTGCAACCACAGTCAGGGTTATCATTCCTTCCACGGGCATGGCATCACCCGTGAACCCTACCAGTGGGGAGTTCACCGACCCTAAATGATCATCCAGAATGGATATTTTTGAGAATACATCATAGAACAAAATATCGGTCGAACTTCTATTGTCGACAAGAATGCGGCGCACATCGTAATTAGCTATATTTAAAGAAACTACAATCGCATCGTTATGAGGAAATTGAACTCTCCGAGCATCTTCCTTAGTAAAGGTTATAGATTCCTCAATCCTTTATTGCTTGGGAGGTCCGGCCAATACACCGGTTGTTCCCTGTCGGGATTCCCCTGAGATGGTGTTGGTGAAACCGGTCGGAGGTCATTATCGAGCTGCTCCATGCCGACTGCCATCGTCGGGGAAAGAGGAGCCTGGGAAATCGGAGATGAGGCCGGGGCTTGCAGAGCTCGCTGAGATCTGGCCGCGGAGGTCGTGGATCGCCTGGTGGATGCCCTTCGGGGAGGCATCAAGTGGAGATCAGGCAGAAAATCGGAGGAGGAGATGTCGGAGAAGATGACCAAAGGTGGTCCCGTTGAGCGCTCCTTTAAGAACAAGAGTACTGCGAAGACACAGTGCCCTTCCTCTAGCGCCAATCTTGTTGGTGCAAAAATCCACCGACGTCAGAGAAGCTAGAGTCGAGGGAGTCGCGGTCGCCATCAGGACCTACAAAGAAGGTCTAAACCGGAGTTGGGGGTGCTCCGGCAAGACCCTCCAACGCTCAAGTCAGTTCTCTGCCTCAACAAGAATGGAGTGCTCGAACGAAAATTTTAGTAGAGTTTTGAGATAGAGATTAGAGCTTAGAGAATAACGTATCTGGGGGTCCCCTTTTTATAGGCAGAGGGCATAACAGATTGACAGCGACGTCTGTAACCACCTAGTAGTGGGCCGTTCGGGGCCATGAGAAGTTTATTACAGAGAGTAGTAGAGTGGACTCGTGGCCATCACCGTGGCCTGCCACGTGGAGCCTGTTGTGCAGAGTGGAGTGATGTCCGTTGTCGTGACTTGCCAGAGCATGATGGAGCCGCGTGGGATCCGTTACAGGAAGTGGAGCAGAGTCGTGGCTATTACTGTGGCCTGCCAGGGAGTCCAGGCCCGTCGATCGAAGCTCAGTTGGGGTGTCTGGTGGAGAGGGGTAGCTCTCCATCTAAGAGGAGCTCGGATGTTGCTAGTGAGCCTTCTACCATTGGGTGCCTTGGGTGCTAGTACTGCAGGCGAAGGTCATCTGCTGTAGAAGCTCGGTCAGGAGCTTTCTATGGATGAAGTTTGGTTTCATACAGAATCCGACAGAAGGTCGATCGACAGTGGATGTCGGATGGCACTGGAGAGGTTTACCCGCTGGAGGGGTCTGGCTGCTGGAGCCCGTGTGTCGTAGGAGTTCGTCTGGAATCTGTCCGCTACAGAAGTTCAGTCGGAGTCTGGTTCCCGTAGAAGTCCAGATGGGGATCATTTGTTGAGGAAGCTCGGCCAAAGCCTGCCTGCAATAGAAGTTCAGAAGAAATTCATTCACAATAGAAGCTCAGGTGGAGGCTTACAGTAGAAATCCGATGTGGACCGCTCGTAGTAGAAATTCGAAGTAGATCGCTTGTAGTGGTAGCTCAGAGTAAATCACTTGTAGTAGAAGCTCGGAGTAGATCGCTTGTGGTGGGGGCTCAGAGTCCGGTCCTTGTAAGAATTCGGATGAGGTCTACCTGCAATAGGAGCTCAGGGCTGAAGTCTGGCTCCCGTAGGAGCTCGGACGAAGTCTACCTACAGTAGGGGTTCGGGGAAGAAGTCTGGCTCTCGTAGAAGCTTGGATGAAATCTAGAAGGCAGTCGACCGTCGTAGAAACTTAGATGGAGTCTGTCCATCGTGGAGATCTGTTGTTGGGAAAGTTCGACCACTGACGAACTGACGAAGTTCTGAAAGAAATTCAGATTGGAGTCAATCGAATCCTGTTGGAAAAGATCTGGAAGAGGTCCGGAGAACGGTTGACCCTTGTAGGAGGTCGGTCGATAGTAGAATCCAGAGAGCACTTGGAGCAGCCTGATAGATGACCGAAGAAGCTTATCGCTGGAGAAGCTCGGGAGATGCGGCAGGAGTTCGTCCGTCGGGGGAACCCGATCGACACTTGTGGAAGAAGCTGTGGGAGTTTATCCGTCGGCAGAACTTGGGAATATTGCAGAAGCTCGACCGCCGGAGAGGTTTGGAAAGATGTCGCCCAAGGTTGGACGTCGGTAGAGTCCCGGGAGGGTCACTCCTGATACGAACTTCGGCTGGGGGGTATTTTATACCCAATAGATCCATTTATAGATTAAAACAAGCATCGAAGAGCTGGAATATCCATTTTGATGAGATAGTCAAATCATTTGGCTTTATCAAAAATATGTATGAACTTTGTGTGTACAAAAAAACTAGTGAGAGTGCTATTGTCATATTGATCTTGTATGTGGATAATATACTGCTCATTAAAAATGATATCCCGATGTTGCAATTGGTCAAGATATGGCTATCACAAAAATTTTTCGTGAAAAACTTGGGTGTAGCATCCTATATACTTGGTATAAAAATCTATAGGGATATATCAAAAAGGATGCTAGGCTTGTCCCAGTCTAGGTACATGGATCTTGTGTTGAAGAGGTTCAACATGGAGGGAAGTAAAAGATGTTACTTACCCATGGGTCATAGAATACAACTCTCTAAAAAGATATCTCCTAAGACACCTGAAGAAAGAAATAGAATGAGTTCTATTCCTTATACTTCGGCTGTAGGAACAATAATATATGCTATGTTATGTACCAAGCCTGATGTGGCTTATGCCTTGGGCATTATAAGTATATTTCAAGCAGATCCCGGAGAGAATCATTGGAAAGCTGTGAAAAATATACTCAAGTACTTGAGAAGGACGAGATATTTTTCTCATATATGATGGATCTGATTTAAAACTATAAGGTTATATTGATTCTAGTTTTTAATCTGATCCTGATGATAGCAAATTCATATCTGAGTATGTGTTCATCCTGTATGGTGGGGCAGTAAGTTGGAAGAGTTTCAAACAGCAAATTGCTGCTGACTCAGTCACTAAGGTTGAGTATATTGCTGCTAGTGAGGCTGCTAAGAAGGCCGTCTGGATGAAGAAATTCATCTCAGAATTGGGTGTGGTTTCAGAAATTGAACAACCAGTGTCCCTTTATTATAATAATACTGGGGCAGTTGCTCAAGTCAAAGAATTGAAGTCTCATCAAAAATTCAAGCACATCCTAAGATGGTTCCACCTCATTCGGGAGATAGTTGAAAGACGTGATGTGATCATGGAGTGAGTTGATACCAAGAATAATATAGTGGATTCATTTACTAAGGCCTTGTCAGTACAGTAGTTTGACCGCCACCTTGATTGTATGGGCATCAAGTACAGGGGCAATTGGCTATAGTACAAGTGAGGGATTGAAAGAATAATGCCCTACAAATCAATCACATATGGGATGCGATAGGATATTTTTTGTAATTTATCTTTCAGAGTCATGTAATTGATATTAATATTATTAATAAAATATATATTTTTTGATTCATTATATACTACATATTATTATTTTTAAGATTATAATGAACCCCATAGATCTGGACAATGATTTTAGGATCATGATGAGATCATGTCAGTAAGACCTAAAATCTTAATAGCCATGATTTAAAATATTTTCTGTCATTGGTTCATTGAGTTGGAGATCAATGATACCGGTAAGACTGGCATGTCCTATGTATGCTCAAAAATCAGGATGGTTGATCTCACAACCACTTGTATGGTGACACTAATACAAGGATATGGATGCTCATTAGAGAATGAGTTCACTGAATAGACCTACGAGAGAATATCTGATGGAGTCTTATTTACATTTCAGTTGATGATTCTCTAGTGAGAGTTGTGTAAGTGATCCTTTGATTTGAGATTATCATGGTACCTTATGTACATGAATCTATATTTTGGTTCACTTTTTAATTTAGTTCTTTGATCCTTGTATGGAATATTTTGGATATGGTGAAGTATGCATAGAGGTTGTGAGTGATCAATAAGAGATCAGTCACTCCTAATAAGGAGAGCGAACATCCTATGTGATCTCATAGGTCGATGATTTTGGAAGTCTTTGGCCAAAATAGGATAATTTGGCCAAAATAGGATAATAATTAAAAAAAAAAATTAATATATCATCAATTGAATCATCACCTTCTGATCAAGATATATATGGATAAGTAATTGGGTTTGACATATTTTCATGCCCACAGCTCATCTGGGATGTTGTTTGACTGAAAGATTGAATTACATGGTAACTTGCTACTGAAGGATATTTTGATAATTTTTTTTAAAAATTTTAATTTTTTTGGATAGTCATGACACATTACTAGACATCAATCTTGATTTGTAAACTAACTAAAATTAAAAAAATTTAATTCAAAAATTAATTAGGAAGAGTCCTAGTTGATTGGGACTCTTGAGCTGACCTAATCTGATCGGATTAAAGTTACGTCGAGAGTCTGTGTTCACTGCTGACTAGATTTGAAATTCAATAGGTCACACACTTTAAGATTTAATTTTTATCTAATTTAATTAAGATTTAATATAAATTCTAAAGGTTAATTTGATATGCTAGCACGTTATATTAATCCAAGTTTCTAAATTAGTTCAGCTTAAAGTATTTGAGCTAAACTAGACCAGTTATCTTTGACCTAATGGGATTGGGTCTAATTCGATTGGGTTCTTATCCAACTTGAAACTATTTCAAGTGTAGGAGTCTTCTGTACCCACCAGGCCTCACACCAAAAATTAATTGCCGCCCCCTCTTAATTAGCATTGGAAGGTGAAGAGTCCTTCTTAATGAAGGCTCTCATCTTATCTTATCTCTTAGTTTTCTCATCCAGAACCTTAATGATTTCATGCCAATTTATTATGAAAAATTTATGAGACATAGAAAAGGAGGAGTCCTTCTATGTGAAGGCTCTCTTGTGCCAAAATAAATCATGATGATTTATTTCACTGTGTGAGAAGATGGAGCACCAAAAGATGGTACCCCTTGGTCCTTCCTCACGTCCCTTCTTTACCTATTTATATGGGGCATCCCATATAGGCCAGGTGCTGGATTTTGAGTGAAAATTAGAGTCAAGTGGTGTGTAAAAGAGAAAAAAAATTCTGGAAAAATTTTGAGAAAAAAGGGAAGAAAAAATTGAGAGGCAAAAGTTGTAAGAAGGGTGGTGAGAGAATTAGAAAGTATTGCTAGTTTGCCCTAGGATTTGATTTTTTCATATGTTGGAGTCCAGAATCAAATCCTAGGTTGTGAGACTTCTGAAGAGTATCTTCTTGACATGATTTTAGTGATAAAATTGAAGGTGACTGGATTTTGGTGTGATCGTACTTCAAGTTCGAAGTCAGTAGTATTCTTGAAAAAATAAGGTTGTGGCAGCGCATCGATTAGGAAGGACCTTAGCCAACTTCTATGTGGATCACCATTGGAGAGCTTTTACTTTAGAGTTTCATGAAGATCACCATCGTGCCATATTACTTTTGATGAAAGTTTAAAATTCTATCTCTTTGCATGCTTGTTTTTATTTTGATCGACATCGGCAAGGTGATTCTAAGGTTCGGATTTTGGTTTGATAGTTTTAACTATTAAAGCTATTGATTTGTTTGTTTTAAAAATTTTAAAAATTAATTTTCACTGCGTGACTAAAATTCAATAGCAACTTACTATGCTTTGATGCCAGACTATTTATATTTCTAATGCAATGACGGAAGGCTACTGGGTATAGTCAAGTACTTGTGAAGTCTATATGTGGATCAAGATGGAATTGACTCCTCTGAATTATAGGAGCTGATGTATTACTATATTTTAATATAATAAAATCTTGGCTAGGATAATCTATATGATAGATTTGAAAGGTTAAAATACAATGTGGATGACTTTGTTAAGGTTGACAGTTAACCCTAGATCATCCTTGAGCATTCAGGATCAAAGAGATGAATTATGCGGTAACCATATGCATAGGTTCTTAAATATTATCTTACAATTATTTAACCTATCTAGACATCAAAAATTATTGTTAGATAATAACTTTGATTAGTATAGAAAACAGTTCCTGTGCTACCGGCTTAGTATTCGAACCTATAAAATTACGCACAAAGTCAGGTGACATAGAAAAGAATTGATCTATATCTGCATGTTCAATTTGAAAGTATGTGACTTGATTGAACAATAAGACTAATTTGATTAAAAATTAAGTTATGGATCATACGAGATTAAATAGTTGATTATGTTTAGTTTGCACCAGACATGAGGTTCGGGTTCAATTTCGAAGATGAACAAAATTTGATCTATGATCCAAGGAGTCTATGAGAGATTAAATTTAAGTACTAATTGATTTTAGATTAAATCTAATTTAATTAGACTTAATTAGATTAATAAATTCAAGTTAGACTTGGTCCTAAATTCTAAAACAGTTTAGGATTGACAGCCTTTCAAAATTATTTCGAATCATATTCGAATTAGATTCGAATTATCCCAAATTTGGATTAGATCCTTAGAGTCCATTTTTATTGGACTCTCTCTCCTTATGGCCAACCAAGAGCATGTAGGGTGCTGGTTGTTGCCACCCCATGCTTGGGTGTAGGCGTGGGTGTTTGTAGGGGCCTAGTTAGGTGCCAATCCTTTCTTGTTTAGGACTCCTTCTTTAATAAGTTATGAATTAATTCAAAGTCTGTTTGAATTAGAAATTCTAGTCTTATGGGTTATGATAAATCATCTATAAATAGGAAGGATCTCTAACTATCATAGTATAACAATTAGATTATGTGCTAAGGAGAGAAAGATAGAAAAGAGACGTGAAAGAAAAAGTGGGCATCCCCTTGGCATGTTCCACTTTTGGGCATCCCTCTTCTCCAAGGCATGGAGACTCTTGGGCATCTCCTCTTGTTGGTGTGAGGCATCACACTAGAGCTTCTCTCCCCTCCCTTATTACCTTGCGAAGGTGCTTCAATCTGAGACTTTATTTCACTTTCCTATGAAGTTTGACGTACGTGTGAAGTAGAGGATTTGTGAATTCAGACCTACTCGAAGCTTTGGATTCAGAATCTTGGAGGATTTGATCCCTATTCCATTACGAATCAGGTAAAGATCTAATCTTTATTAAGTTGTTATAGAAAATTTTTAAATGCACCTTGGCTATCCCTCCCATTATCCAACATAATCAGGGTTCTCCTCCCTTCAGGATCTCATTTCGAGCTAGCTCAACTTGCAGAACCCAAAAATCACCTCTCTATTACTCTAAGAGAGCTGGCTCAGCTCCATCTCGAGTCGGCTCGGCTACGTGCTAAGCTAAAATAGTGAGGGCATATTATGCCTAAGTCAGTCTAGTTTCTGGGTGAGTCGGCTCAGCTTTCTTGAGGTGGTTTTTCTTGTGTCGATTTTCTTCAAAATCAATTTCTCTTAACTCAATTAATCTTCAATAATATTCGGAGTCTTTCAACAGCCTTTTTATTCCACAAAAATATTCTTTGACATCCTTGAAAAATATTAGTATCGAATTATGCTCTAATATTTTATCTTCATCAAAATCATTTCTGGGGACAACAGGCCCCAATACCAGAATTATGCCTATAATAGAGGTAGAGTCTAACCAGCCACCATGTCACAATCAGCCATCATACCCATCTTCTCAATAGACCAATCTAGCTGATAATAGGTTTACTCAACTTCAACAACTGATTATGATCCAACAGCAGTCCATCGCCAGGCTAGAAGTATAAATAGGATAGCTAGTTGAGTCCACAATGAGGAGAAAACCAGGTCAATTATCGAGCCAACCAATAGTGAATCACATGAACAACCCACCCAATATCCACCAACCATCTGAACCTAGTCATCAATCAAATGTCTCACCTAAGAATCCTCAATTTGATAATACCAAAGCAATTTTTGAGCTTAAAAGTGGTAGGATTTTTAAGGACCCATACTAAGACCAGGTGAGAGAGGCTAGTACTGATGCTAGCCAAAATATGAACTTAAAAAAAGAGGTTAGTACTGAGACTAACCGCATTGAAGAACCTGAGCTCAAAATTGGTATTGATGCTGGTTCTAATCTGAGTGAGAGAAATAAAGAGAAGAAGAGAGCAGATAAGTTATCTGAGATATATAAACCTAGAATCCCATTTTCTTCTACTCTAGAAGCTGGTTCTTCCTGCAAAAAGCAAGGAGCACACAATGAGGAGCTAATGGAATTTTTTAAGTAAGTTCATATTAATCTACCCCTCCTCGATACGATTTAGCATATTCTGACTTATGCTAAATTTCTCAAAGAACTTTGCACCCAAAAGCATAATCCGTGAACCACAAAGAGAATTATGCTGTCTAAGAATATAAGTGCAGTCTTGTTGAACCCATCACCTCAGAAAATGAAAAATCCTGATGCTTCTTTGATTTCATGTGTGATAGGAGGAATCATTTTTGATCGATTCCTGCTAGATTTAGGAGCTAGTATGAACCTACTTCCAACCTCGATCTATAAAAAATTTGGGATAGGAGAACTGAAACCCACGTCAGTTATTTTGTAACTAGCTAATAGATCTATAAAGACGCCATGTGGTCTGATTGAGGATGTCCTAGTTAGAGTAAATAAATATTATTTCTCAGTAGACTTCCTTATACTTGATATAGAACCATTCCAAGAGTTGAATCAAAATCCCATAATTCTAAGTCATCCATTCTTAGCTATTGCCAATGCTAACATCAATTATAAAATAGGAGCCATGGATATTTCTTCTGTAGATCAAAAGGTGAGAATCGACATTTTTAATGCCTCAAAGTACACTCAAAAGAAAGAAAGCTGTTATGTAATTGATCTGATAAATGAGATAGTTGAGTCTGTTTCCTCCTTAGATTTGATGAAAGATGATTTTCTAGATGATGTTGCATAGGATCCGATACCACACGGTGTAGCAGAAAGAAAAAAAAATATAATAAAAAATATAATACAAATACATGGATCGACCTCAAGCCTACCTCAATGGGGCATGCAAGCTTCACTATAAGATAATAAAATAAAATCAAAATAAGAGAAACTCACCACTCAACCCTTGTACAAGAGTCTCTCACTGAAAAGTCCCAAAACTCTTATAAAAGATCTCTAAAATTTCTCTTGAAGCTTTTTGTACCTCCAAAATGTCACCAACTCTCCAACGTAATAAACGACTCATCAATCGGAGCTATATAGGCTTCAAAATCTCAAAAATACTATTACAGTAGAAATACAGAGTCCCAAATAATCCTAAAATCATCCATGACCGTCCGATCGTGATCGATTTGCATCAGAGCCATCAGATCGCGCACATTAGTGCCACCAATCATCTGATCAAACTTGAAATCATCTTCAACCGTCCGATCATGAATGGCTCACTCCAGAGTTATCAGATCATGCAAAAAACATCATAGACCATGCGTGGACCACGTGATCGATCCACGTAGTCTCCATGGACTGTCCAGTGCCCTGCAGTCCACAGTGGACCATGCAGGCGTTGGGCCTGGGTGCCTGCACGTGTTGGGCCGGCCCATGCACATGCCCATGCTAGACCCACTCATGCATTGGGCCACGCACATGCATCTCCATCAGGTCTGGCCACGCCATCGCTAGTCTGTCGCTACCTTGTGCACTGTGCCACCTTTTTCAATCTTCTTTCATACGTATCTTCATCGTTTGGACTCCGTTTGGACTGTTCTTAAGCTCGTTGGACTTCATTCATCATCTTAGATCTTGCTATGGGCTCCATATGGATCAAATCTCGAGACATCAAATCTCAACTATCTCTATCTCGACTCAATATTCAACCTCCACCTGTCTTAAAAAGCCTGCGATCCGTCTCACCCCCATACCCTGGGGCATGCTTGCTATCTCATGGATGGGCAAATATAGAAGTCAAGTCAGGTCGCTCGATCTCACCTCCATCATGGACTGTGTCCACTCTGACCAAAGATTCTGCTCGAAAAAGTTCCTTGCGATAATAGAAACTTCACTCTACGACATCATCTCTCGTCCTTTCGAGTCTCCCGTCCAGTGCCTGATCCACCTCCACCTTGAGCTCCACCTCACTCTGAGCTCCTCCTGGCTCCTAAAGCTCCACCTCGTACTGGGCTCCCCATCAGGTAGTAATATCCTTTCATTCTCTTCTACCCCTCCAGAATAATCCTATCGTTATGCAACACCTTCAAGATTCCTCCATCAGCTACCATCCTGTAGCTTCTTGAATCCAGTCTGTTTAGTGAGATAAGATTCTGTCTGAAATCGAATATGTATCAGATCTCTTTCAATCTCCTCACTGTACCATCATATGTCTTCTAGCTGACTATCTCAATACCTCTGATCGCATAGCTCGATCCATCTGGCAGGTAAATAGTGCCCTCACTGCTCTTCAAAGAGTCAAACTGCTCCTCTCTGCAACATACATGATAGGTGCATGTAGAATCTAAAATTTACTGTTAGAAAGAAGTAGATACCTCATCAAATATCTCTAAGACATCATCCTCTGACTTGCTACTGGCCGTCGCTGTAGTAGCCCTCCTTCGATCCCTGAGTTGAGGGCAATCTCTAGTTAGATGCCCCAGCTCATCACATCAGTAATATCTAATCTTGCTCAAATCTCTCATCTTAGATTTGGACCACCCTCATCGCGATCCCCTATCACTTTGTCTGCTACCTCCTGCTCCTCTAGAAACTACCAAAATTGAGCTACCACCACCTGAGCTCGAAGCTGGGTTCTCGCTTTCAAAAATCTCATTTTAGAGAATCACTATGGTGACCTCGTCCATCTTGATGGTGCTCTTCCCCATTAGAAGAGCAATTACCAAGGACTCATACAAAGGGAGAAGTGATGCTAGCAAGACTAGCACCCTGATCTTCTCCTCAAGTTTCTCGCCGACACTGAGGAGGCCGATAAAAATCTTTTAGATGTGACTGAGATGCTTCAGTATGCTTTGTCCCTCAGTCATCCACAGCTGGTAGAACTACCTCCAGAGGAATAGGATGTTGGTGAGAAACTTCATCATGTACAACTCCTCGAGCTTCGACTATAGCACCGTCGGAGAAGTCTCGCCAAGCACATGGATCACCACCTCATCTGCTAGGTATAAGTGGATCGTATTCACCGTCTGCATCTGGAGCTGCCTCTAATCTTGCACCTCCATGATGGTCGGCTTCTCCTCGCACAAGAGAGTATCTATCAACCCTTGCTGGATGAGCACATCCTTCACCCTTGCTTGTCACAAGGAGAAATTGCTCTTTTCATCAAATCTGTTGATCTCCACCTTGATTGTACTTGTCTTCTTCATCTTCTATCTCGACCACCACCACTGCAACCTATGCTCTGGTACCACCTTGCTCTGATATCAATTATTGTGCAGGATCCGGTACCACACCGTGCAACAGGAAGAAAGAAGAAACAAAACAAGAAACATAATATAAATACATGGATCGGCCTCAAGCCTACCTCGATGGGGCGTGTATGTTGAGAATTGTGTCCCAAAGTCAATTGTCAGCCAATTGACAGTTGAGCTTATTATTGTAATTGTATATGAATTATTGAATTATTGTAATTGTATATGAATTATATAAATTATTGAATTAATAAATATTATTTTGAACTCCTGTTATGTGATGAAGTTCTTAAGACTATTTGATTCGATATAAGAGGATATATCGTTTAGTCCTTAAATCTTAAGTTCACAATCAAATGATAGCCTATTATTAGGACGATAGCTATATCAAGTATAGGTCATTGTGTACTATGTACATTGATTATCCTCTTAATCAAAGAGTGTGGAGACACTGGTATGGCATGCAAGTGAGATGTAGGAGTACATTTCATTAAATGTGACCAACTACTAAGCACTCTGCTGTCAAGAGTAGCTCGTGAAGGATATGGGTATGTATCCCTCTGACCTGAGATCACCACGGTGACTTGTAAGCAACTCACTATGCTTTGATGTCAGACTATCTAAATTTTTAATTCAGTGATGAAAGGTTTCTGGGCACGTCAAGTACTTGCGAAGTCAATGTGTGGGTCAAGATGGAATTGACCCATTTGAATAAGTAAGAGTTAATGTATCAATATATTTCAATTCAGTAAAATCTCGACTGGGATAATCCATGTGATAGATTTTAAAAATTAAAATACAAAGTGGATGACCATATCAGGGTTGATAGTTAAACCTTAGGTCATCTTGAGCATTTGGATCAAAGGGATAAATTATACGGTAACCATATGTCAATAGGTTCTTGAATGATGTTTTGCAATCTTTCGACCTATCCAGATGTCGGGTATCATTGCTAGATGGTCACTTTGATTGGTATAGAAAGATTGTTCCTATACTACTGACTTAGGCTATCATTGCAATCTAGGATAAAATAGTCAATTTGATGATGATTAATCATGTGTAAAAGTTATAATAAATTAATTCATTAATTATTAATGAATTATAGGATAATTGATTAGTAATTAGATTGCTAATTAGCTCAATTTAATTTAGCATTAAGATTTAGATCAAATCTAATTGAATTGGATTCAATTTGGTTTGACCCGATTAGGTTATGAGATGACTTAATCGTTAAGGGTGTTCGATTCCTGATTTGATCAGAACTTGAACTTAATTAATTTTTAATTTGATTATAATTTAATCGAGGCTATATACTATCTAATTAGATTAAATTTAGTGATCCAATTGGATCTAACCTAATTAGATTGGGTTAAGAACTTAATTGGATGAGAAATCAATTCGAATTCAAATCTCTTACGCCTCCTTTCTCTGCACTCTCTTATTCTTCACGTGAGAAATTTTTTTATATAAATTTTTTTCATGCTCAAAAATTATTTCATATCTACATCTGATTCTTTTTTAAATTAAAAATTGATTGGTTTAAATTTGAGTTCAAATGGGTTTGAATTTGAATGAAAACCTAGAGTCCAAATTGAGTTGGACTCTTCTCTTCATGCCACCACCTTTCTCCACACATAAAGTATTTTTGTGTGAGATTTTTTATGCCATTCTAATGTTGGTTATACCCTCTTTGAGTTCATAAGATGAGAATAAAGTTTGATTCAAAATTTAATTCAAATTTTGTTTAAATTGATGATAAGAATCAACCAACGTTTAAAATTGAACCAAAACTACCTCATTCTTATCTTTATCTTCCATGGGATGCCACCCTTAAGAAAGGATCAGTTTTGTGTGAGAAAAAAAGTAATTTTTGGTGTGAGAAATCTCAAAGTTGGGGTGAGAAATGTTGAGAGTGGGTTCGGCTTTCGTGCGTGAGAAACAGAGGAAGTGATCTTTCTCTCGAGCATGAGGTGTGGAGTGGATTCTAGGGTTTCAACTCTAGATTGAGAAAAAAAATATAAGAGTGAGTCTTGTTAAATTTTTTACACCACCACCTTCTTGTAAAGCTTCATCTTCTGATCTGAAAGAGTCCAGAAGATTAGAAGAAAGGAGCTTGGATCAGCCATCCAGAGCCTTCGATGCGAGCTAGCACTCCCACAAAGAAAGATCCGATCAGGACTTCGAGTGGACGATCTGTAGAGGCTAGACGATCTGTGCGACTATTTGGCATCAATGAGAACTTCATACCATACTTACCAACAGAAAAAATCATCAACCCATAAAAAGATGATGAGTTCTGAACTCAATCGATGTGATCTAAAGGTTAGATCAGATTCAGGACATCGATGTGATCAATGTAGTTTTCTATTTTATATCAGATTTTATATACAAATTTTTTATATCATAGATCCCTAACGGTAGTTTTGATCCGATCTAAGATATATTTAGGAGATTAAAATATTTAATCTTTTATTTTTCACTATAAAATTTTAAAAATACATACTTTGAACTATCTATTTTTTTTCAAATGGTATCAGAGCCTGATTTCTTATGACATGAATTTTCTGCATAAAATCTGATATTACATACATTTAGATCTATAATTTAACTTAGATTAGATCTGATATATGATAGTTAGATCTGAAATTAATTATAAATCTGATCACACAAACTGATATAAGATTGTCCTACTGTAAGGTTTACCCCTTATAGTGCAAAAGTTATCCTAGTTTATGCTGATCTTTATAAAATCTAATTTTAATTATTTAGATTAGATCTAAATAATTTATTTAAAATTTGAGTAGTATAGTAATCTAATTGGATAGATCCTTATAGCCATTCGATCGTAGGAGAAATCAGGATTTCGCAACTCTATTCACCCATTCGATGGGATCTCCTATGGCATGTAGGGGTGCTGCACGATCTTTTTCATGATAATGAATAACAAAAAAAATTTTAAAATTTTATTTTAGATCTAAAATAATATATATTAGATCTGAAATTAAGATTTTGATTATTAGATAATTGATTATAAAAATATTTTATAAAATTAAAAAGTATTTTCAAACATCGAATCCGAACGCATGTCAGTCCAAAAGTTAATTGAGAATTAAGCAATATAGATTTGAAAATAAAAAATTTAAGGTATCAATTTTATAATTCATGGGTTAATGGGTTAGCTCGAGTCAAGTCTATTTAACTGGGTTAGATCTAGGGTTAGAAATCATTGATAATGGATCATGTTAGTAATTGATCAAATCTAATTAAAAGTTAATTCTGATTGGATTAATTTTTTCTCTTGATCAATTTCAATAGTTATAGTTGGTCAAGTCCATATCTTTGATTAGACTAATATAGACTTTGATCGTAGCTCCATAGTCGAACCCAAGTCTATAAGTTGATCAAATTGAAAATGACTAACTAGTTGGTGTCTAAGATAAGTATGGCAGCTTTGATCGGTGGTCATTAATTTGGAGCTACTCGCATAGATTGAATCTATATCAAGTTAATGGTACATCTCTCCTACCGATCTCACTTACTTGACCAACATGGTGAATCATATTTTGATTAGATTACTTAATGATTGGGGTTGACCCATGCTAACTAGAAAATCAGTATGACTAATTTAGGTGCCCCTAGTTCAACTTATCTTGAGTCCTCTTCATGACTTGGTGAAGTCAGTGGGAGGATTTATAACTAGTTGGCTAGATGAGCTTATACCTAATCTTCTTTAATCTAACTTAATGAAGTCAGTGGAAGGATTAAGATTAACTAGTCCAGTCTATTCTCATCTTTAAATTCAACTAATTAAATTTTTTAAAATTATCAGGTCTCTAAAAATAAAATAGTTATGGTGATAACTAGATCATAGCTTCCCATTAAATTGGGTGATAATGAGTCCAACAATTTAAATGATCATTGAAAGCGCCATACATCTGGTGCTCATCTGGCTATCAAAATTATCATTCATAATATGTTGTTTAGTTGTATCTTTCTAATGATGGTTAGGTTGGCCTAGCCACACTCGGACCTAGTCACTCGTTTGTTAGATGTACTAAATTCTAGTATGTTAATAGTTGGACCTAACCAAAACTATCAGTGGAGGTACCACACGCCTGCTGAAGAGGTGTCTGAGGTAAAATTAAATGCTAAAAATTATTTGATAAAATAATTGATTAAGAACCTACCCATGGGTGTATAGGGGTTGGCCGAGCCACACTCGAGTCCGTGTGTAGTCCATATGGATTCTAGTACCCACTAAAAAATTAGTGTAATTTCTCAAATTAGAGGTAGAGACTATCAATTCGAATAAAATAGTGGAATAACCTTTAGACTAAAATTTATATTTTTAGGCTTAATCAATTCATATACTAATTAGATTTTGATTTTTTTTTTACAGTTATGGCCACCACCTTATCGCTCCGATCACTATTAGATAGTAATAAATTGATGGAACCAAATTTTGATAGCTGATATCAAAAGCTCAAAATAGTCTTAGAGCACGAACGGATCTTGTATGCATTGACAAATCTGGCATCCGAGGAGCCAGCTCCGAACGTGCATAGCACGGTCAGAGACACTTATCAAAAGTAGCTCAATGACCGAACTATGGTTCGTTGCATTATGCTGACGGTAATGAATGATAAGTTTAGCCATCATTTCAAAAATGCTCAACCATGGGATATGTTGTAAATGTTAAACGAGTCCTTTGGCACATCCGACGACGTTGAAAGGCACAAAACTAGTTGTGCCATCTTCAATGCTCAAATGAGGGAAGGAGCATCCGTCATCGATCATGTATTGTACATGATTGAGATGATTGAGCACTTAAGCAAGCTTAACTTTTTTCTGTATGAGCAGCTGAAGAAAGATGCCATTCTGAACTCTCTGCCCAAGTCCCACCTCCCTTTCTTTACTCATTTTTGAATGACAAAGCCTGCAGTCAACTACCACAATTTACTGGGGTTATTGCTGAACTTTGAGAAGGATCACCAGCTCCACAAAGAGTTGATGAATGTAATGGGAGGGTCTTCTTCTAGACGTCAACCCTTTAAGAAAGGAAAGAAGAACAAGAAAAGGGCGCAAAGTGCTTGGGCACCTAAGCCTTGTCAGACCAAGAAACCTACGTCTGATCAGAGTCAGATGGAATGCTTCTATTATAAGAAGTAAGGATGCTGAAAGAGAAATTATCCTCAATAAATTATCTTTTTAGATCCGAACAGATTGAGAAAGAAGCAAGTAGTTTCTGGATAAGGTAATTATATGTAATACCTCGTAATTTCTCAATTTATGATTCTACTACCTGGGTATTAGATACCGGAAGCCCTTTTAATATTTACAATTCATTGCAGGGTCTGCAGGTCAGTAAGAGATTTGAAGAAGGTGAAAGATTTCTTAATATTGGAGATAGAAGATCAGTTCCAGTTCTAGTGTTAGAGACTATTAAGCTTGTATTCAAGTCCAATGCAATTATTTTTAGTGAATATCATTTTTGTTCTTCTTTGTTATTGAACATTATTTCTGTAGGCCTCTTGGCCATGTACAGTTATGAAATTTTAATAAAAAAAATTAATTTTAATATCATTATGAATGGTGTTAGTGTGATGAATGGATAGCTGAACAATGAAATTTATATTTTGTCACAATCTGTTAGTGTAATATACATGTTCAACAAACATCCTAAAATTAGTGATGTCTTCGATATCTACTTTTGGCACTGTAGGTTAGGTCATGTTGATAAGAATAGAATAAACAGATTGATATAAGAGGAAATCTTTGAAGTCAGTGATTGTGAATCACTTCCAACCTGTGAGTCCTGTCTGCTTGAAAAAATGATCAAGTCATCTTTTACTGAAAAAGATAAGTGGGCCAGTGAAGTTCTAGGTTTGATATATATTGTTGTATGTGGACCAATAAACATCAGTGTCAGAGATAGATATTATTATTTTATTATATTTACAGATGACCTATCAAAGTATGGACATGTCTACTTAATGACATATAAGTCAGAATCATTTGAAATGTTCAAACGATTTCGTAATAAAGTAGAAAAACAAACTGAAAAGAGTATTAAAACTCTTCAATCTGATCGAGAAGGTGAATACCTCTCCAGTGAGTTTTAGACATACTTAAAAAAGAATGAGATTCTCTCATAATGGACTTCTCCTAGAACACCATAGCATAATGGTACATCAGAAAAGAGAAATCGAATCCTGTTAGATATGGTTTGGTCCATGATGGGCTTTGCAAGTCTGTCGATCTTCTTTTGGAGGTATGCACTCAAGTTGGCTGGTTATATTTTAAATAAAGTTCTGAGTGAGTCCGTAAGTAAAACACCACATAAGATGTGGACAGGATGTAAGCCAGCACTCTCTTACCTTAAGGTTTGGAGATGTCTGGCTTATGTCAAACATTTGAAAATTGACAAGTTTGGACCTAGGTCTAGCAAGTATCTATTTGTAGGGTATCTAAAAGAGACCAAGCTGTATTACTTCTACCTTACTGATGAATAGAAAATATTCGTCAGCAATAGAGTAATCTTTCTAGAAAAAGAATTCCTTGGAGAAGGAACTAATATCTCAAAGATTGAACTTGATGAAATTTGATCGACAGAAGAACCAACACAATCTAGTAAACCCATAGAGTTGGACTTGATTAGATTAAATCCAAAATCTATTATAGAAACATCTTTAAGGAGATCCAATAGAGTATCACGATAATCAGATAGATACTACGGTTTTTTGATCCAGAATGATGATTTGATTGAACTCGATGAGAACAATGAGGATCCGATCACCTATATGGATGCGATGTAGAAGTCTGACTCTGATAAGTGGCTGAAAGTCATAAAATCTAAAATGGAGTCCATAAAAGTCAACAATGTATGGATATTGGTTGATCCACCTAAAGGGATAGACCTATAGGATGTAAGTAGATCTTCAAAAAGAAGAGGAGCACAGATGAAAAGGTGGAGACCTATAAAGCCCATCTAGTTGCCAAGGATTACCATCAGCATTATGGTATTGACTATGATGAGATATTTTCTCCTGTGGCAATGCTCAAGTCCATTTAGATCATGCTTGCGATAGAAGCATATCTGGACTATGAAATCTAACAAATTGATGTGAAAACAGTCTTTCTAAATGAAGAGCTGGAAGAAAAGATGTATATGATACAATATGAAAGTTTCATATCCACAGATGAGTCTAAGGTGTGCAAACTTCAGAGGTCCATTTATGAACTTAAGCAGGCATCTCGAAGTTGGAATAAGCATTTTGATAAAGTGATCAGAACATATGGCTTCATTAAGAATAGAGAGGAACCCTACATATACAAGTGGGTTAATAACTCTGTGATAGTATTTTTTATTTTGTATGTGGATGATATTCTCTTAATCGAGAATGACATCTCCACATTACAAGGAATAAAGATTTGGTTGTCATCATAGTTCTCTATGAAGGACTTGAGAGAAGCATCCTTCATCCTTGGGATGAAGATCTATAGAGATAGATTTAAAAAGTTATTTGGATTATTTCAGTCAACGTACATTGATACTGCGCTGAAAAAGTTCAGTATGGAGAATTTCAAGAAAGGCTATCTTCCGACAGATCAAAGAATTTCTCTCTCGAAGAGTGATTGTCCGACAACTCCTCAAAAGAGAGAGCGTATGAGTATAATTTCATATGCTTCGACAGTGAAATCTATTATGTATGCCATGATATGTACATGACCAGACGTGGCATACTCACTAGGATTAGTGAGCAAAAATCAGTCCAATCCAGGAGAGAACCACTGAAAGGTCATAAAAAAAGTGAGAAACAAAGAAAGTGATCTTTCTCTCGAGCATGAGATGTAGGGTGGGTTCTAGGGTTTCAACTTTAGATTTTGTGAGAAGAAAAATACAAGAGTAAGTCTTGTTCAATCTCCTACACCACCATCTCCTTATAAAGTTTCATCTTCTAATCCTGAAGAGTCCAAAAGATCCAAAAAAAAGAGCTTGCATCAGCCATCCAGAGCCTTCGACGCGAGCTAGCACTCCCATGAAGGAAGATCCGATCAGAGCTTCGAGTGAATGATCTGTAAAGGCGGATAACCTGTGCGGCTATTCGGCATCAGTGAGAGCTTCATACTATGCCTACCAGTAGTGGAGATCATCGACTCATGAAAAAATGATGAGTTCTGAACTCAACCGATGTGATCTAAAGGTTAGATCCGATTCAAAGCATCGATGTGATTGATGCAGTTTTTTATTTTATGTTAGATTTTATATGTAAATTTTTTATGTCATAGATCCCTAACGGTAGTTTTGATTTGATCCAAGGCATGTTTAGGAGATTTAAGTGTTTAATCTTTTATTTTTTACTGTAAAAAATTAAAAATATATGCTTTGAACTATCCATTTTTTTTTAGTGTAAACTTCACTATGAGAGAATAAAATAAAATCAATACAAAAAAAACTCACCACTCAATCTTTGTACAATAGTGTCTCACAGAAAAGTCCCAAAATTTTCATGAAAGGTTTCTGAAACTTCTTTTGAAGCCCTTTGCATCTTCAAGATATCACCAGCTCTCCAATGTAATAAATGGCTCGTCAATCGGAGCTATATAGGCTCCAGAATCTCAAAAATACTGTTACAATAGGAATACAAAGTCTCAATTAACCTTAAAACCATCCTGAGCCATCCGATCATGACCGGCTTGCACCAAAGCCGTCCGATCGTACATATCAGAACCACTGATCACCTGATCAAATCTGAAATCATCCTCAACCATTCGATCGTGAATGGCTCACTCCAAAGCCATCAAATTGTGTAAAAAAATATCATAAACCATGCATGGATCGTGTGATCGATCCATGTAGTCTCCATGGACTGCCCAGTGCCCTGCGGTCCATAATGGACCACACAGGTGCTGGGCCAAGGTGCCTGCACGCACGCCTGCACTGGGCCCGCCTGCGCACTGGGCTGCATGCGCCTGCATGTGTGCATCCCCATCGGGCCCGACCGTGCCACTGCCAGCCTACCGCCACCTCGTGCACCATGCCACCTTCTCTGATCTTTTTTCGTATGTATCTTCGCTGTCTGGACTCCATTTGGACTGATCTTGGGCTCATGGGACTCCATTCATCATTCAAAACCTCGCTGTGGGCTCAATATAGATCGAATCTCGAGATATCAAATCTCAATAGATGAGTCCATTAAAGAAACCCAATTTAGAAGTATTTTAGAAGAATATATTGAAATAATTCTTGATAAGCAAGAAACTAAAAATGGGGACACAAACCATCTTTAAAAATTGATAATATTGAAAGAATAGAATTTATCAATAATAGGTTGTGATCTACTTTCTAGAAATTGGTGATCAAGTAATGAAATTTATCAATGATGGGGTTGCAAGCAATCTTTCTAAATTTAGATATAAAAGATTACTAAAATTTTCAATCCAATATTTGATCCTGAGTAGGTGAGAGAATCGGCATAGTTTGGCTGAAGACTTTAAATTTAGCATTTGTTGGGAGGCAATCCAGCTTTTACATTTGAATCTTCTTTTTTATTTTTAGCTCACCTTCTTTTTAAGTTCAGGACTAAGTTGAGGAGAGAACTAATTTTGAAAAGACTTCAAGTAAAATTATGAAAGTTAGATTGAATCAAGTACACTCCTGGATCAGGTGCATCTCTTCTTTTCTTCCTCTTTATCTGTCATACTTTATTTTTTTTTACTCCATTAAGGACAACATCGATTAAGTTGGAGGAAATAATAATAATAATAATAATAATAATAATAATAATAATAAATTTTTAATAAATTCTCAAATAAGTTAGTATTTAACGTTTAGGCACCTGATTATGCTTAAAAATCAAATTGAACCAAATAATTCTTTTTTAAAAAAAATTGATGCACAGCTTAGAGAGTTTGTGAGATTTCGAGGAATCAAGTATTAAGAAAACTAAATAAAAAATTAAGTCTAGAACATAAAATTTTTTTCTGTAATAACTTCTAATTCCTCCTACCAACGTCAAAGAAGAATTTACTTCCTATGAGCTTGTGTAGGGTAACTATACATTTCTTCATAAAATAAATTATTTTATAGAATAAAAAAAAATTCAAGAACTTCATGCTAAGTAACTCAGCTTCTTTGCCTAAGCAAGTATTGAGCTTCACATCAAATGTTATGAAGGGCAAAGAAGCTCTATTTTAAAGCTAGTCTTAACTCGTAGCTTGTTTGATTCAAGCTAGTAAGCTTGAGGGATATTTTATACCTAATTCCCTAAAGTCATCTGGTTCGGTAGTCATTAGCTGAAAACTCACTAGATGGGTTAGATAGAAAGTTTAAGAGATTAAGACACTCAATAGCAGTACAACATTAAAGAAAAATAAATTAATAAATGAAGGATGGAAGTAACAATATACTTGCCCATATGAAAATTAGATGATTTAGAGATAAAAGTAAAGGCAATTTAGAAAAAGTTTAGAAAAGATTTGGTGTTCTTGGCATGACTCCTACATTGATTAGTACTAATATCTTAGTGACATACCTCACTCACACTCTACTAAACATCAATGGTCCTTTTGAAAATTGCTTGGTAAAAACTCAAAACTTTAAGCTAAATGGTACTTAGCCCTAAATCCTTTCTTTGCTCAAGGACGAGCAAAGTTTAAGTTGGGAGTTATGATCAATGCATAAATATGTCATAAAAAGTATTAAAATCTTCGATATTTAATTCTTATTATTTTAAATTTGATACTTCTTATACTTTTTTTAGGAACAATTAATTATGAAGATTTAATCATAAATTAATAAGCAATAGTCCTTTAACATATGTAGATGAAGCTCACATTCAAATTCAAATCTACTATATGAATAACACATGAAGATATATAGATGCATGGCAGGAATCTAATGAATAAAAGAAAAAAAAAAAAAAGAAAGGCTTATGGTGGGTGTGGTTGTTAGAAGGGACCCAGCGAGTGTAAAAAGAAGAAGTGGTCTAATGGCTGCATTTTGGACCCACGAGATTAATGAAGTAAAGCAAATTCAAGCGGGCCCCAGGAGCTCACAGCAGTTTGAATTCACGTGGATGCATGATTCGAGCAAGGACAAGCGAGTGGGTGCGTAGTTCATAGTCTTCACAATGTGGATGCGATTCAAACGTGGCCTAATACACAAACGGAAACAAAGCATGGCAAGGAGTCCTATTCTGTGAGAGACACAAAGATTGGGTATGGCCAGAACTTAGGAGATTTTGAAGGCTTTTAAAAAGAGGTACAGGGAGAAGAGAAAAAAAATATTCAAGAGAGGGAGAGGCATAGAGAGAGAGAGGGGGTAGCACAAACTTTGGGTTTTGGGTTAGCTTCTAAGAAAGAGGTGCTTAGAAGAGAGATTGCTTCTTACATCATCTCCATGCCTACACCATCTCAAAGATCAGATCCAAAGAGAAAGAAGAAGAGGAAGCCCAGTATGCTCTGAAGAGTTTGAAGGAAGAGGAGTTCATCAACCATCTTCCCTATGAGACTGCACCAATCTACTTTAGATCTTTATTACAATTTTTTTTTGCTTTACTTGCTTGTTCTTTTAAATTTCTTATAATTGAATTCTATTTTAAATTAATATAAAAGTTATTTTTATGCTCTTTAAATTTTTATTCTTTATTTTTATTGAAAGTAGAAGCTAAGATCTAGATAGTAGATCTTAGTATCAAATTTTTTTTTTTACACTTTTAAATTTTATTTTTTGATTTCAATTATTTCCTCGCATCTTTCTTTTCTTTTATAAAATTAAAGTTTTCAAACCAGCACTGCCTTCTTTGTGAAATCATCCCAACTCATTGCTTTCTAAATTTTTTTTATTTTTTTAAAAAGTTGGATTTAAACTGATAATCACGATGTCCCAACGACAACATCGTGCAATATCAGCTGCAAATGTGCTTAACTCTACTCAGATTTTGTTTGCAATAGCTGTATCTCTGTCAGAGAGATTTATCTCTTGTGGGAGAATAAATCAAATATGCATGCTAAAAAGATCTATTTATGAATCAAAGCAAGCATCGAGGAGTTAGAACATCCATTTTGTTACTCCTAGATTGATTTTGATGATTACAAAGCAGATTGAAGGGATACAAACAATTTTAAATTGAAAAAGTCCTTATGCTCTTCAAGGGCAAAATCGTAATTTCACTAAAATCCTGATTTGATAGTCTCATTTGATAGAACAAATGATTTGTAAACTATTGGTGAAAATTTTATTATTTTTGGACTTATATTTTTGAAGTTATGAAGGTTTGAAGTGCATGAGTCGACTCATGAGTCAACTCATGGCACTATGAGCTGATTGGCACGCAAAAAAAATTCCCATGGCACGCTGGATTTTTGGCTTGGCACGACCTGTGAGTCGACTCATGAGTCGACCCACAAGGCATGAGTCGACTCATGAGTCGACCTCTGCTGATTTGAGCCGAAAAATCCAGAAATCAAGACTGTCTGATCTGTGCAACAGAAGTCGACTCATGAGTCGACTCCTGTAGCATGAGTCGACTCATGAGTCGACCCCTGCGACAGAAAATGTCAGCAACGGCTATTTTTTTGCCCGTTTTAATTACCTTTTATGCTTCCTAAAATTGCTCTAACGGCTCTTTATCTGCCTAAATTATTTTCTCTTGCTTTTAATGCTATAAAATGCTTGAAATGGTGAAAGAAATTGCAGATTAAATAGCAGATCAAATTGGAGAGAAAAAAGAAGATCAATCGGCAGATCAAAAGAGAGATAAAATTCATTGAGAGGATCCACGAGATAATTTGAGAGAAAAAGAAAAGAGGATCCAAAATCTACACGAGAGATTGTGAAAGAGATTCAAGAGCTTTCAAAGAGAGGATCTTTCAAGCCTATTGTTCAACCTTGATCTAGAGATCTTCCAAAGCTTTCAAGAGATCTTCAATCAACAATCAACCTCTTCTCAAGCATTCGTTCAAGCGTTCATCCACTTTGAGAAAATCCGAAAAGGGGTTCTTCATTTGAGTAAAATTTTTATTGTTATATTCGCTCATTTAAAGGAGCTGTTATTGTATTAATCTGTGCTCAAAATTTTCTAACTCTTTGTGAGTATTTGTTCTTGTTTTTGGAGGATTTCCAAAACAAGGGAAGGTTGATCCGAACCTAAAATCGGAGTGTTTTGGGTTTACTTGTACCCGAGAAATAAGTGATCTAGCTTGGGATAACTAGTGTCGGAGTTTCCGACATTTTGTATTCAGGTTGAATACAAGTATAGTGGATTGAAATTCCCAAGTAGGAGCTTGGAGAGTGGATGTAGGTGCAAAGTTGGCACCGAACCACTATAAATCCTTGTGTTTGTGGTGTGCTTTATCGCTTCACTTTATTTCTTTATTATATCCTTGCATTCCTGTTTTAGGTATTTAATATTGAATTAAAATCTTTGTCTTGTTCATCATAAGTAATTAATCAATTCTAAAATTTTTAGAAACCCAATTCACCCCCCCCCTCTTGGGTTGCATAGCTGGGCAACAAGTGGTATCAGAGCCCGGTGCTCTAGCCCTTCTTTGATCTAACAATCAAAGAGCCAAAGATCTATGGCAACCCATGTTGGTACTTCTCTAGCCGAGGGGCAATCAACAAACCGACCTCCACTTTTCAATGGGTCTAATTACACCTATTGGAAAGCTCGGATGAAGATTTTCATACAAGCACTCGACTATGATATGTGGAGTATCATAGTGAACGGTCCTCACACACCCACCAAGATTATAGATGGTGAGGAGTCAACCAAACCCGAGAAAGAATGGGATGAGGTTGACAAAAAATTGGCACAATTAAATGCCAAAGCCATGAATGTTCTTTATTGTGCACTAGATGCAAGTGAATTCAATCGCATTTCTACTTGTGCATCTGCTAAAGAAATATGGGATAGGTTAGAAGTAACCCATGAGGGAACAAATCAAGTAAAAGAGTCTAAAATAAACATGCTTGTACATAAATATGAATTGTTTAAGATGGAGCATGATGAGTCCATAACTGCTATGTTTACTCGTTTTACTGATATAATTAATAGTTTGAAGAGTCTTGGCAAATCTTATACTAACAGTGAACTTGTAAGGAAGATTCTCAGGTCACTGTCAAGAACTTGGGAAGCCAAGGTGACTGCCATCCAAGAAGCAAAGGACTTGAACACTCTACCTCTAGAAGAACTTCTTGGATCCTTGATGACTCATGAACTTAGCATGAAGCAACATCAAGAGGATGAAGTCAAAAATAAAAGAACCATTGCCCTCAAATCCACAACTTTGCCTGATTATGAAACGGATGACACTGAAGATGAAGAACAGGATGAAGAGATGGCACTCATCACCCGGAGATTCAAGAAGTTCTTAAGAAAAAAGAAACAGGGGATGAGAAAGAAGTCATTCACAAAAGAGGAACAAAGCAAAGAGAAAGAGAAAGATCAACCCCTTATATGCTACGAGTGCAAGAAGCCGGGACATTTCAGATCCGAATGTCCACAACTGAAGAAAGGTCCCACAAAGTTCAAAAAGAAGGCAATGATGGCGACTTGGAGTGCGAGTGATGACTCAAGCTCCGACGAGGAAACCTCAACAGAACAAGCCAACCTGTGCCTGATGGCACATGAAAATGAGGTAACTTCTGAATCCACTAGTGAATTCACATTTGAAGAATTGCATAAAGCATTCTATGATTCAATTGATGAATTAAAGAAACTAGGAAAGAAAAATAAAGAACTGAAATTGGAAAATCAGTCCTTAGTGAAACAAACTGAAAACCTGTCAATTGAAAAATTCACCTTGATTCAAGAAAATTAAAACTTAAAGGATGAAATTAATAAGCTGAAATCTATAGTAGATAAGTTCACCTTAAGTTCAAACAAACTAAATATGATTCTTGATAATCAGAAAGCTATATATGATAAGGCTGGACTTGGCTATAAACCTCTGAAGAAACAAAAATTTCTGAAGGATATTTATGTAAATTATTCAAGTAACAAGTCTACAAATATTACTTGTTTCAACTGTGGTAGGATAGGACATAAATCATACACATGTCTTATTAACAAATATGCAAACACAAAGAAAATATGGGTTCCAAAAGGAACCATTCTGACTAACCTGAAAGGACCCAAGAAAGCTTGGGTACCTAAGACAGAAACTTGACCTTTGCTTGCAGGTGTGTCTAGCATCCCAAGAAGGAAACAGGAAATGGTATCTTGACAGCAGATGCTCGAGACACATGACTGGTGATGAATCACAATTCATCACGCTTGATGCTAAGGATGGAGGGATGGTCACCTTTGGAGATAATGGCAAAGGAAAGATCATCGGGATAGGTAACATTGGTATCACTCCCTCCAAATACATTGAGAATGTTTTACTAGTTAAAGGTTTAAAGCATAACTTACTTAGCATTAGTCAATTCTGTGATAAAGGGTATAAAGTAGTTTTTGAATCATCTGTTTGCATTGTGACTAGTCCTATTAACGATGGCATTAAATTTATAGGACATAGGCATGGCAATGTTTATATGATAGATTTGAATGACTTAGCCAAATTAGACATGCAATGCCTAGTATCCTTGAATGCTAAAATCAATGAGACTAGTTGGCTGTGGCATCGTAGACTTGCACATATCAGCATGCATTCTCTTTCAAAATTAATTAAGAAAGATTTAGTTCTCGGTTTGCCAAAACTGAATTTTGAAAAGGATAGAATTTGTGATGCATGCCAATTAGGTAAACAAACTAGAGTATCATTTAAATCCAAAAACACTGTTTCATCTTCTAGACCATTAGAGCTCTTACATATGGACTTATTTGGACCAACAAAAACCACCAGTCTAGGAGGAAAACGATATGGCTTTGTAATTATAGATGATTACTCTCGTTTTACTTGAATTTTTTTTTTGGCTCACAAAAATGAAACTTTTCATATTTTCACTAAATTTCATCGAAAAGTCTCTAATGAAAAAGGGTTTTCAATTCAAAATATTAGAAGTGACCATGGAACTGAATTTGAAAATCAAAATTTTGAAAATTTTTGTGATGAAAATGGAATTGGCCATAACTTCTCTGCTCCTAGGACACCCCAACAAAATGGGGTAGTTGAAAGAAAAAACAGAACCTTAGAAGAAATGGCCCGTACCATGCTTTGTGAAAGCAACCTTCCAAGATATTTTTGGGCGGAAGCAATTAACACAGCATGTTATATTTTAAATCGTGCTTTAATTAGACAATTTTTAAAGAAAACCCCCTATGAACTTTGGAAAGGAAGAAAACCAAATATTGCATATTTTCATGTTTTTGGTTGCCGATGTTTTGTATTAAATAATGGCAAAAAAAAACTTGGTAAATTTGATGCAAAATCAGATGAAGCAATCTTTCTAGGTTACTCCTCCACTAGTAAAGCATTTAGAGTTTTCAACAAAAGAACTTTAATAGTTGAGGAGTCCATACATGTTGTTTTTGATGAATCTAACGATCTTCCTTCAAGGAAGAATGAGGATGTTGATGATGCAGATCCACTAATAGAAGGTATGAAGAAGATCACTCTGAAAGATTCAGCAACTCCAAAAGACAAGGATCAAGAAGACGAACAAAATGAAAGAGGTGAAGAAATTCAAAAACAACCTCAAGGTACAAATGACCTACCCAAGGAATGGAGGTATGTTCACAACCACCCTAAGGAGTTAATTATTGGTAACCCTATGCATGGGGTAAAAACCCGTTCTTCACTAAGAGATGCAGTTAATCATTGTGCTTTTGTATCTCATCTTGAACCTAAAACTTTTGAAGAAGCTGAAAATGATCATAATTGGATTAATGCTATGCAAGAGGAACTTAATCAATTTGAAAGAAATAATGTTTGGACCTTAGTATCAAGACCTAAAGATTATTCAATAATTGGCACAAAATGGGTCTTTAGAAACAAATTAGATGAGCATGAAAATGTAATTAGAAATAAAGCAAGACTGGTTGCTAAGGGATATAATCAAGAAGAAGGAATTGATTTTGATGAAACCTTTGCACCTGTTGCTAGATTAGAAGCTATTAGACTTCTACTTGCATATGCTTGCTTTATGAAATTCAAATTATTTCAAATGGATGTTGAAAGTGCATTTTTAAATGGATATATCGCTGAAGAAGTATATGTAGAACAACCCCCTGGATTTGAAAATCATGCATTTTCTAATCATGTCTTTAGATTAAACAAAGCTTTATATGGATTAAAACAAGTACCTAGAGCATGGTATGAAAGGCTAAGCAAATTTCTACTAAATAATAGTTTTTTAAGAGGTAATGTAGATACAACCCTATTTATTAAAAGAAATCAAAATGATATGCTAGTTATACAAATTTATGTTGATGACATAATTTTTGGGTCTACTAATGAATCCCTTTGTCAAGACTTTGCTAAGCTTATGCAAGGGGAGTTCGAGATGAGCATGATGGGAGAACTCACTTTCTTCCTCGGACTCCAAATCAAACAATCAAAAGAAAGAATCTTTATCACGCAAAGCAAGTACACCAAGGAACTACTCAAAAGATTTGGAATGGAGAACTGCAAACCAATTGGCACACCAATGAGTCCCTCATGTAAGCTTGACAAGGATGGTGAAGGTAAATGTGTAGACTTAAAATACTATAGAGGTATGATTGGCTCATTATTATATTTAACTGCAAGTAGGCCTGATATCATGTTTAGTGTTTGCTTATGTGCTAGATATCAATCTAATCCTAAAGAATCTCATTTGAATGCTGTTAAAAGAATCCTTAGATACTTAAATGGTACTCAAACTCTAGGGTTATGGTACTCTAAGGACTCACAAATTGATTTATCAGGATATTCAGATGCTGATTTTGCTGGATGTAAATTAGATAGAAAAAGCACAAGTGAAACTTGCCAATTTCTTGGAGTTAACCTAATCTCATGGTTTAGCAAGAAACAAAATTCGGTGGCACTGTCTACGGCTGAGGCCGAATACATTGCAGTCGGAAGTTGTTGTGCTCAAATCTTGTGGATTAAGCAACAACTCGAAGACTTTGGAATCAAACTTAATGAAACACCAATAAGATGTGATAACACAAGTGCCATAAATCTATCTAAAAATTCAATTCAACACTCAAGATCCAAACATATTGAAATAAGACATCATTTCATAAGAGAACATGTTCAAAACAAAAATATAATTCTTGAATATATTTGCATTGAAAATCAATTAGCTGATATCTTTACAAAGGCCCTTAGTGAGGATAGATTCTGTGAAATTAGGAGAAATCTAAGAATTCTAGATCCATATGTCTAAAATTTCTCAATTTCCAAAGAATAGTGTCAAAAACTCTTAGAGCTCAATTTTCAACATCTATCCCGGTTCCAAAAGCTCAAATTTATCATTCTAAAAACTTATCATTGAGCAAAATTCCTTCACTCAAAATTTCAAATTTTTCTGGAATTTATTCATATTTTTCCTGATTTTCTGAACTTCATGAGTCGACCCCTATGAGTCGACTCAATGGCAAACTTGTAAATCCCACTAACTTTCAACGGGTTCATTGTTTTTATACTGAAACCCTGTTCGTGAGACGACTCATCTTCCCATCGTTCTTCTTCCAAAAGCCGTCTTCTCCAACTCTTCTTGCTCCAAATCCAAGGATTAATTTCGAGGCAATTCTCCCTCCTCCTCTCCACCAAAAATCGCCTCCTTGAAAAGGATTTTCTGTGCTTTCTCGCATTGCTTGGCGCGGTTGGAACGTGCCCTAGCACTTTACCGATCTTCCAAAATCCACTTCTTTTCTCCACCAAAATCCTTCTTCACTCTCTTGTGATCCCTCCTCCACTCAATTCAAGTCTCCTTGTCTGCTACTATAGTGGATATGGCTCCAAAGATGAAACTTCCCCAAAGAAGAAAATCAATCCATGAGCCTGAAAAAATTGTCAGAAAGAAAAGGCAAGCCGCTCAATCTTCAACTGCTCCCACTCCAGTTTCTGTACCTACTCAAGGTCCCTCTCAATCCCTCCTAAGCTCCAGTAAGAATCCTCTTTCCGATAGAAAAGTAGAAACCGGGAAAAATATAGATTTTCGGTTCTTTGAGGAAGAAGGATTTACTTTTTCTACCAAAATTAAAAACCAAGGATGGGAACTCTATTGCTCTCTTAAGGAAGTCACCTATGTTGACCTTGTTAGAGAATTCTACCAAAACCTACTTATGGAAGTGGGTCAGTGACTTCAACTGTAAAGGGAATTGATATCTGCCTGGACTCTAGGATATTGGGAGAAATACTTCAGTTACCTAGTGAAGGATATTCATATATGGAACTCCCAATTAAAGAAGAGGGGATCAGAATTATTTTAGGAGAAACTTATTCAGAAAATTTAAACAAATTGAAAGCAAAGATTTTGTCCATTGAGATGAGGGTCCTGCATCAGATTGTAACAAAGCTCTTCTTTCCTAGGAGTGGTAGACATGACTTACTTTCCAGCAGAGATGTATGTGTCATGTTTCATGTCATCACTCAGACCCCCCTGAACCTCCCTGCACTTATGATAGAGGCCATGAGAGAAACTTTGAATAGATCCAAGGCACACTTGCCTTATGGTATGGCCCTTACTAGAGTATTCAGGAGGTTTGGAGTTAGTTGTGAGGGGGAGGCTGCTACTAAGCTCTCTCATGTGGACACTTTCAACCAACACAGCCTGCACCGAATGGAATTTGCAAAGACTGATGGTGGTTGGATCAAGGGATCTGAGGAGAGAGTTGAGGAAAGAACTAAAGAGAGAACTGAAGATAGAGCTGAAGTCAGAACTGAAGGCAGAGTAGAAGAAGAAGATCCATCATCTCCTGTCCATGACTTCAGGGCAGCATCACCACATATCCAGTTCATTCCTGATACTGAGGCTGGCCCTTCAGAGTTTACTAGGATGCCCACACCAGTGTATCAGCCAGAGAGCAGAGCATCTCATTCAGAGTTCAGACTGGTTGACGATCAGATCGAGCATATATCACAGCGTGTGGCTTCTTTGCTGTCTAGCCAGTGGAGTAGTACTTCTTTTGCACCTGGAGCCACCTCTTCTGATCAGACCATTACTCCCCACATCTCCACTGTGTTTCAAATAATATCAGATCAGTCCATCAGGATCCAGCAGCTTGAGGACACTGTCTGGAGACTTACTGGCAGAATTCTTGACTTGCAGGGGCAAGTCCTTGCTTTGGCCCATCCTCAGCCACAGGAGTCAACCATTGAGGTTACAGACCTCACTGCGGAGGCTGGTAGGCTCAGAGGAGCACTAGAAGGTGGTTATGAATTGCTGAGGAAAGAAATCCAAAGATCGAGTGAGCATGCTACCACTCAGTTTACTGCTCTACTTCAATCTGTTTCCAGAGCACTGAACGTACTTGATTCTATCAGACTCACCCTTTCTGTTCAGTCTTTGGCCTCTCAGCGTTCTCAGCCACCCAGTTCATCTCGCTCTCCTGCTCGTGCAGCACCTCCACTCGTGGCAGAGGCAGACGGGGTAGAGGTTGTTGGAAAATGTGTCCTAAAAAGCCAATCGTCAAGCTGTTGACGGTTGAGCAACCAAGTATTGTAATTGATTTGTTAATAAATAAAATATATTTGGCATTTTCATCATAAGCTTTCATTTTCTAATGAACTCCGTTGTTATGATAAAGTCCTTAGGACTATTTAAGTTCGATAAAGAGAGGATTTATCGATTAGTCCTTAAAACTGTTCACGACCAAATGATAGGCTGTTAATAAGGACGACAGCTTCTATCAAGCATAGGTCGCTGTAGGCCATATGGGTTGGTTGTCCTCTTAACCAAGGAGTGTGGAGACACTGGTATGGCATACAGGTGAGATGTAAGGGTACATCATCATTGAACGTGACCAACTCCAGAGCATTCTGCTGTCGAGAATGTCTCTGATGGGATATAGGTATAAGTGTCCCTTAGACTTGAGATCACCTCAGTGACTTGCAAGCAACTCACTGTGCTTTGGTACTGGACTAACTGAATTTTTAATTCAGAGACGAAAGGCTTCTGGGCACAGTCAAGTACTTGCGAAGTCAGAGTGTGATCGAGATGGGATTGACCACTCCAAGAGTTGGAGAAGAATGAGTCGCTGTATTTCAATTTAGCAAAACCTTGGCCAGGGTAATCCATCAGATGGATTTGATTTTGAAATACAATGTGGACAACCTGATCAGAGTTGACAGTTGAGCTCTGGGGTGTCCTATGATCATTTTGGTCAAGGGGATGAATTATATGAAAACTATATCCGCATGGGTTCTAAGGATGTTGTTCTACACATTCGACCTATCCGGACGTCGGGTACCATTGCTAGATGGTCACTTCGATTGGTATAGAAATTTGTTTCTATGCTACCGGCTTAGGTTCGGACCTATGAGGTCACACACATTAGAGTTCATGATCCGATCGGATGGTTGATCAACGATTAAGAATCGTTCTAGGGTTAGATGATCAATACGATTGATATTTAACCCAGTGCAAGTGTTGCAGGAGGATCGATTAGCAATTCGATTGCTAATTAGCTTAATTTGATTAAGCCAATGGGCTGAGATTAAGTCTAATTAAATATGATTTAATTAGATTTGATTTGGGCTTGATTGGATCAAGTCCAATTGGTTTATTGGATAAGCCAAGTGCAAGGAAAGACTAGTCCTAGTTCAACTAGGACTTGGGTCAATCTAATTTCTAATTTGATTAGAAAATTAAATCAGATTTAAATCTAATTTAATCTGATTAAATTAGGTTCTTAATTAGGTTAAGACCTATTTTAATTAGGTTGATCTAATTTTGATTTGATTTGGTTTGGGAAACCAAATTAAAACAAGTTATGAGACAGAATCCTAGTAGGACTAGGATTCCACCTTGCACCACATAAACCTTCTCCACGCCCTCTCTCTTATTCAACGCCAATCTCCACTTATTTTGTGCGACAAAAGCCCTCTCCCAGATCTCTCCCACGTTCACAAAAGGTCTCCTCTCTTCTTTCTTACATGGAAGGTGATTTGGATCAAATCTAAAAGGAATAAGTTTGGATTTCGAATTCTATGAGATAGAGTTTTAGAAATCCAAAACTCTTTCAATTTTGCACCGAATTTATCCAAATTTTTTTTGAAATTTTCGTGGCTTTTAGAGTTTACATTGTGCACCCTTTTCTGTTGATCCATCCACGAAAATATGAAGGAGGTGCTCAAGAGTTGGGCGTCCCTTTACTTGCCATGTTTGGATAAGCCTTGACTAGGTGTTTGACCTAGACAAGGACTCTATCATATCTCTCTATATAAGACGAGTTTCTTCATGAAATTTTAAGAGAAGATAGTTTTTTGAGAGGCCTTTCTGTCATCCAAAAATCAGAGAGAAATACCTTTGAGTTGTGGAGATATAAAATACACAAGTTAGGGCATTTAGAGAGAAAAACGTGAAGAAGAAGAGGATCTTCTTCTAGGGTTTTTATTTTCATATCTTTCCTCCTTCCATCTTGAGTTTCCTGAGAGTGTCTCAGATCTGAAACTCCTCCTTCTACTTTCCATCTTTGGAAGAGTCCAAATCAAGAAGAAGGAGGCACCTGATCAACCATCAAAGAAGGATCAGCGCAGTACTAGCATACTGTGCTGATTTCCTGAAGCAGGACTTCTGATCGAGATTCGTGGGCTCGTGTGGACGACTCCTAGAGGCCGAACGCGTGTGCGGCTTGCAACATCATCCTTAAGCCCGGATCAGCGAGGTTAGAGCGTCTAACTTGCAAGGTAATAGATCTGATCTATTGTTTAATACATACATTAGATGTAGTATAGAAACATGTTGATATGATCAACATGTAGTTCATACTTTATTTATATATTTTAATTTTTGATTTAATGCCATGTAATAATCATGTAATAGGATCTTAGATCTAGGGATTCTCTAGTTTTAGAAAATAAATTTTAATTTATTTTAGTCTTCCGCTGTATGATCTTGAAAAAGTTTCAAGATCTAACCCTGAAACCCTAGATCTGGTTCCTACAGAGGACGCACTTCTGATCCATCATCTCCTCACCCTATATCTGATGACTCCAATCATTGACTTATCTTGATCTTTACTAGATCCTAGGTGTTAGTATTTTGTTCTAGGATCTATACCTTGGGGCCATGTATTGACAATTAGCTGGTTGAATTTTATTTTTAAGAACTATGTATTGAAACAATTATGTTTTTAATGGAATCATTTTTCACTTATATTTCTACCTTTTGTAATGATATTGATCATATTTTGGTTATATATATTCTTCTTGTGGAAAAATTGTCTTCTCTTTGTTGTTGTTTGCTGTTGAAAATTGCTATATTAAGGGGGAGCAAACTTCTATGATAAACTCTAAAAGGGGAGAAATTAAAGAATATTTAAAAAGGAAGAGTTAACCATATTTGATGATGTCAAAAAGGGGGAGAAATTAAATAAAACAAAATTGGAGAAATTAAACAAAAATTTAAGAAATTAAACAAAACAAAATTGGAAATGTTAAACAAAAATTGGAGAAATTAAACAAAAATTTCAGAAATTAAATATTTGGAGAAATTAAACAAAAATTTAAGAAATTAAACAAAACAAAATTGGAGATATTAAACAAAAATTGGAGAAATTAAACAAAAATTTTAGAAATTAAATATTTGGAGAAATTAAACAAAAATTTGAGAAATTAAACAAAATTTGAGAAATTAAACAAAAATGATATTTTGAGAAATTAAGCAAAAATTTGAGAAATTTGATATCAGACAGAATTTAAACAAAAAGCCATCCATCAAAAGCAAAATCATAAGTACAATGCAAATAAGTAATTTTTATATGCTCTGATATATTTCAAAATTCAAACTTGCTCTGATATATCTTTTGAAATTTATCTTGATACATCTTAAGAAATTTGATTTACTCTGATACACCCTAAAATTTCTTTTAACTTGCTCTGATACATGATAAAATTTAATCTGATACAGTGTGAAAGTTTCTCTGATATTTGCTCTGATACAGTGTGAAATTTTCTCTGATATATTATAACATTTACTCTGATACATTGTAAAATCTTTTCTGATAACATTGTAAAAATTATTGTTCTTGCTCTGATACATTGCAAAATTTATTTCTTTTCTCTTGCTCTGATATATCTTAAGCTCAAAATGAGTTAATACACTTAAGCTCAAAATCAACTTTTAAACATACTTTGGCACACATAATTTTTTAGGCACATAAGTATTTTTTGCTCTGATGCTAAAACTAAAATCAAATGAGAATGGAATTTTCAAAATAGAGCTCAATCTGATAACAAAAAAAATAAGTTTTCTGCTCTAACACCAAAATCACATAATCAAATGAGCATATCTTCAAATCCTTAAGCAAATGGATAAATTATTTTTACATATATATTACATGCCAAAAGAATCATACTCTTTTCAAGCATATACACCTATAATGTATTCTTTTGAAATTAATGTATTCTCATAAATATTTTTGTTCAAATGTTTTGTCATCATCAAAAAGGGGGAGATTGTTGCTCCTAGATTGATTTTGATGATTACAAAGCAGATTGAAGGGATACAAACAATTTTAAATTGAAAAAGTCCTTATGCTCTTCAAGGACAAAATCATAATTTCACTAAAATTCTGATTTGATAGTATCATTTGATAGAATAAATGATTTGTAAACTATTGGTGAAAATTTCATTGTTTTTGGACTTATATTTTTGAAGTTATGAAGGTTTGAAGTGCATGAGTCGACTCATGAGTCAACTCATGGCACTATGAGCTGATTGGCACGCAAAAAAAATTCCCATGGCACGCTGGATTTTTGGCTTGGCACGACCTGTGAGTCGACTCATGAGTCGACCCACAAGGCATGAGTCGACTCATGAGTCGACCTCTGCTGATTTGAGCCAAAAAATTCAGAAATCAAGACTGTCTGATCTGTGCTACAGGAGTCGACTCATGAGTCGACCCCTGTGATGGAAAATGTCAGCAACGGCTATTTTTTTGCCCGTTTTAATTACCTTTTATGCTTCCTAAAATTGCTCTAACGGCTCTTTATCTGCCTAAATTGTTTTCTCTTGCTTTTAATGCTATAAAATACTTGAAATGGTGAAAGAAATTGCAGATTAAATAGCAGATCAAATTGGAGAGAAAAAAGAAGATCAATCGGCAGATCAAAAGAGAGATAAAATTCATTGAGAGGATCCACGAGATAATTTGAGAGAAAAAAAAAAGAGGATCCAAAATCCACACGAGAGATTGTGAAAGAGATTCAAGAGCTTTCAAAGAGAGGATCTTTCAAGCCTATTGTTCAACCTTGATCTAGAGATCTTCCAAAGCTTTCAAGAGATCTTCAATCAATAATCAACCTCTTCTCAAGCATTCGTTCAAGCGTTCATCCACTTTGAGAAAATCCGAAAAGGGGTTCTTCATTTGAGTAAAATTTTTATTGTTATATTCGCTCATTTAAAGGAGCTGTTATTGTATTAATCTGTGCTCAAAATTTTCTAACTCTTTGTGAGTATTTGTTCTTATTTTTGGAGGATTTTCAAAACAAGGGAAGGTTGATCCGAACCTGAAATTGGAGTGTTTTGGGTTTACTTGTACCCGAGAAACAAGTGATCTAGCTTGGGATAGCTAGTGTCGGAGTTTCTGACGTTTTGTATTCGGGTTGAATACAAGTATAGTGGATTGAAATTCCCAAGTAGGAGCTTGGAGAGTGGATGTAGGTGCAAGGTTGGCACCGAACCACTATAAATCCTTGTGTTTGTGGTGTGCTTTATCGCTTCACTTTATTTCTTTATTATATCCTTGCATTCCTGTTTTAGGTATTTAATATTGAATTAAAATCTTTGTCTTGTTCATCATAAGTAATTAATCAATTCTAAAATTTTTAGAAATCCAATTCATCCCCCCCCTCTTGGGTTGCATAGCTGGGCAACACATTTTGATAAGACAGTCAAATTGTTTGACTTTATCACAAACATGGATGAACCGTGTGTGTATAAGAAGATAAGTAGGAGTATCATTGTCTTCTTAGATTTGTATATGGATGACACGCTACTCATTGGGAATGATATATTGAGAATTGTATCCCAAAGTCAATCGTCAATCTATTGATAGTTGAGCTAATTATTGTAATTGTATATGAATTATTAAAATAATAAATATTATTTGATTTTCTCATCACTCTGTGTACATCTTATTTGAACTTCTATTTTGTGATAAAGTCCTTAAGATTATTTGAATCTATATAGAAGGATATATCGTTTAGTCCTTAAACATTGTTCACGGTCAAATGATATGCTATTATTAGGATGATAGCTATATCAAGTGTGGAGATACTAACAGAGCATGCAAGTGAGAAGTAGGGGTATATCTCACTGAAGGTGACCAACTACTGAGCACTCTGCTGTCAAAAATAGCTCACGAAGGATATAGGTATAAGTATCTCTCTAATCTGAGATCACCATAGTGACTTGAAAGTAACTCACTGTGCTTTGGTGCCGGACTACCTGAATTTTTAATTCAGTGATGAAAAGTTTCAAGCATAGTCATGTACTTACGAAATTGGTGTATGAGTCAAGATAGAATTGATCTCTTCGAATAAGTAGGAGTTAATGCATCAGTATTTCAATTTAGTAAAATCTCGATCGAGATAATCCATATGATAGATTTAAAAAATTAAAATATAATATGGATAATCTTTTTAGGGTTGACAATTAAACCTTTGGTCACCTTGAGCATTAGGATCAAAAGTTCTTGAATGTTGCTTCGTAATCTTTCGACCTATCCGGATGTCGGGTTCCATTGCTAGATGGTCACTTTGATTGGTATAGAAAGATTATTTCTATACTATCGACTTAGGTTCGAATTTATGGGATCATACTCAAAAAAAATCTCTGACAGATCATCTGGCTGATCGACGATTGAGAATCATTCTAGGATATAACTATCAATTCGATTGATGATTAACCTTGTGCAAGAGTTGTAATAAATTAATTCACTAATTATTAATGAATTATAGGAGGATTGATTAATGATTAGATTACTAATTAGCTCAATTTGATTGATCATTAAGGTTTGGATCAAATCTAATTGAATTAGATTCAATTTAATTTGATCCGATTAGGTTATAAGATGACCTTAATTGCTAAGGGTGTTCGGTTCCTGATTTGATCAGAACTTGAGCTCGATTAATTTTTTATTTGATTAAAATTTAATTAAAACTATTTATTATCTAATTGGATTAGATTCAGTGGACTAATTGGGTCTAACTTAATTTTGTTGGGTTAAGAACCCAATTGGATAAGAATTTGAATTCAAATTCAAATTGAACCAACCCTCGCCACCTCTTCTATGTGCCATTTTTTTTTCTCATGTGAGAATTATTCTCATCTGAATATTGTCCACACCTAGAAGTGCTTTGTCGCCCCTTCTTTGGTTCCTTTTGGATCAGGATAAGATTGGTTTTTTGTTCGAATTCAAATCATTTGAATTTGACTTGAAACCATCCTGACCTTATCCTTATCTTTACATGATGCCTACACCCTTAGGAAGGCTGAGCTTTGTGTGATGTTTTATGAAGGGAATGGCATGAGAAATGTCTCATGCCTCAGCTCTTCTGATGCCCCACTTGGATAAGAATGAAGTGGTTTTGATTTGAGTTCAAAATGGTTTGAATTCAAACTAATTTGAACTACTTATCCTTATCCTATCTCTTCTCCACGTCTGCTCTTAAATTCCTTCTCATTTGTGCGACAAATATTGGAATTTTTATCATTAAAAATCTCTTCTGAGAGAGAGGGGGCATGAAATAGAGAGGGGTTGGGCTTCTGTGCATAAGAAACAGAGGAAGAATCCTTCCTCTTTGGGTGTGAGGTCTAGGATGGGTTCTAAGGTTTCAGCTTTAGATTTTTATATGAGAAGAAAAAAATACAAGAGCATCTTGTTCCAATCTCCCACACCACCAGCTCTTCATGTAGCTCCATCTTCTGATCTAGAAGAGTCCGGGTGATCCAAAGAAAGAAGCTAATTTCAGCCATCCAATGTCTTCTGTGTTAGCTAGCACTTTGAGAAAGGACGATCCGATCAGGACTTCGAGTGGACTACCTGTAGAGGTCGGACAAACTGTATGGCTGCTTGACATCGAGAAGAACCTCATACCATGCCTATCAATAGTGGCAATCATCAATCCACATAAAGATAATGAGTCCTGAACTCATCTAATCGGATCTAATGGTTAGATCTGATCTAGTGCTTCGATGTGATTGATGCAGTCTTTTCTTTATATCCAATTTATTGTATGCAAATTTTATGTCATAGATCCTTAGTAGATAGTTTAGATCTAATCTAAAGTATTTGTAGGAGATTGAAATGTTTAATCTACTATCTTCCGTTGTGCAAATTTTTTTTTAAAATGCATGCTTTGAACTATCGATTTTTCTTCAAATGGTATCAGAGCCAAGTTACTTATAACTTAAATTTTTTTATATAATTTGATTTTAATTATTTAGATTAGATCTAAATAATTAATTTAAAATCTAAGTAGTATAGTAATCGAATTGGATAGATCACCATAGCCATCCGGTCATATAAGAAAGTAGGATTTTATGGCTCTCTCCTCCCATTCGATGGGGTTCTCCTATGGTATGTAGAGGTGCTGCGTGGTTATTTCTCATTAAGATGAACAACGAAAAGAGTTAAAAATTTTATTTTAGATCTGATATATTATGTGTTAGATTTAAAATTAATATTTATTTGATTGCGTAACAATCTGTAAAAATATTTTATAAAATTTAAAATTATTTTTAAATATTGAACCCCAACCCATGTTAGCCCAAAACTTAATAAAAAATTAAGTGATTTAGATTTGAGAATCAAAAATCTAAGACATAAATTTTATAATTTATGAGTTTATGGATTAGCTCGAGTCAGATCCATTTAACTGAATTAGAACTAGGGTTAAAAATTATTGATAATGGATTATGTTAGTAATTAATCAAATCTAATTAATTGTTAATTTTGATTAGGTCAATTCTTCTCTTGATCAATTTTCAATAGTTGTAGTTGATCAGAGTCCATGTCTTTGATTAGACTAAGATAGACCTTGATCAAAGCTCTGTGGTCGAACCTAAGTCTATAAATTGATCAAATTAAAACTGATTAACCAAGTAAGTATGGTAGTCTTGATCGGTGGTCATTAATTAGGAGCTACTCATATAAATTAAGTCTATGATGAGTTAATGGTATATCCCTCCCACCGATCTCACTTACCTAGCCAACGTGGTGAATCATGTTTTAATCAGATCACTTAATGATTAGGGTTGACTCATGCTAACTGAGAAATCAGTATGACTGATTTAGGTGTCCGTAGTTCAACTTGTCTATAATTCTTTTCATGACTTGGTGAAGTCAGTGAGAGGATTTATGACTGATTAGTTAGACTAGCTTATGTCTAGTCTTCTTTTATCTAACTTGATGAAGTCAGTAGGAGGATTAAGATTAGCTGGTCAGACTTTTCTCATCTTTCATTTCATCTAATTAAATCTTCTAAAATTATTAGGTCCCTAAAAATGAAATAGTTATAATGATAACTAGGTCATAGCCTCCCATTAAGGTGAATGGTAATGGGTCCATTATTTCAGTTGACATTGTAGGTGCCTTACATCTGGTGTTTCTCTAAATTATGAAATTATCATTCATTATATGGTAACTCTACTATACTATCTGAAGAATGGTTGGGTTAGCCGAATCATACTCGGGCCTGATTATTCATTAGTTAGAATCATTGAGTAGATTCATGTTAATGGTTGGACTTAATTGGAACTTTCAGTAGAGGCCCTTAGCCTACTAAAATGAAATCTGGAGTGAAACTATTTATTAAAAATTATTTGAAAAAATAATTGATGGAGAACCTATCTATAGATGCACATGGGTTGGTCGAGCTATACTTGGGCCCATATGCAGTCTGTGTAGATTCTAGTACCTACTAAAGAATTAAAGTAATTTTTTGAATTGGAGATAGAGGCTACAATTCGTATAAAATAGTGGAAGAACCTTTAGACTAAAGTACAGGTCTTTAGGCTTAATCAATTCATATACTAATTATATTTTGGTTTTTTTTTTCAAAAATGATCAGTACCATGTTGCTCTACTCACTGCTTGACAATGATGAACTTATTGAATCTAACTTCAATAGCCAGTATCAGAAATTAAATATTGATTTTGAGCCCAATCTAGCTGAAAAATTTCTGGCTGAACCGAGTCAGGCAGATTATGATCCAAATAGGCTAAAGAAAAACGAGCAATTAGTTACTGGTCAAGGTGCTTATATGATAACACTTTATAATTTTTCTATATGTGACACTACTATCTGGATATTAGATTCTGAAAGTCTAATTCACATTTGCAATTTATTGTAAGGACTTCAAGTTAGTAGAAAATTTGAGAATGATGAGAGAATCCTGAATGTGGGAGATAGAAACCAAGTTTTAATCCTAGCTTTAGGAGTCGTCAAGCTTGTTTTTAAATCTAATAGTGTCATTTTGAGTGATTGTCACTGTTGTTCATCTTTCTTGATGAATATAATCTCTGTTGGCTTTTTGACCAAAGATGATTATAGTTTATTAATAAAGAATAATTATTGTAATATCATTTTGAATGATGTTATAATAATATGAGAATAATTAAGAAATGGCATCTATATTTTGTTTTAGCTTGTGAGTGTAATGTATACTCTAAATAAATGCCCTAAGTTAGATGATGTTATAGATGCCTACCTTTGGCATTGTGGGCTTGGTCACATTAACAAGAACAACATAAATAGGTTAGCACAAGAGGTATCTTCAGTATCAATGATTGTGAATCATTGCCAACCTGTGAATCTTATCTTCTTGGGAAGATGACTAAGTCATCTTTTATTGAAAAAGATGAATAAGCCAGTGAAATTCTAGGTCTAATACATAGTGATGTATGTGGACCTATAAACATGAGTGTCAGAGGAGGGTATAGCTATTTCATTACGTTTACAACTGACCTATCTAAATATGGGTACATCTACTTGATGAAACACAAGTTTAAATCATTTAAAATGTTCAAATGATTCCGTAATGAAGTAGAAAAACAAAAATCTCTTCAGTTTGATCGAGGGGATGAATATCTTTCCAGTAACTTTCTGACATATCTAAGAGAGAATGGGATTCTCTTACAATGGATCTCTTCAGGGATACCACAGTATAATGGCATCTCAGAAATAAGGAATCAGATCCTATTGGACATGGTTCGATCCATGATGGAGTTTGCAAGTCTGCCGATCTCCTTTTAGGGATATGCATTTGAGACGGCCTGCTTTGTGCTCAATAATGATCCAATCAAGTCAGTTAGTAAAACACCATATGAGATATGATCAGGGCATAGGCCGAACCTCTCTTACCTTAAGATTTGGGGATGTCTAGCTTATGTCAAATGATTACAGACTGATAAACTCGGACCTAGGTCTGATAAATATAATTTTGTAGGGTACTCCAAGGAAATGAGAGGATATTACTTTTACCTTCCTATTGAATAAAAGATGTTTGTCAGTAGTTAAAGCACACTTTTTGAAAAAAAGGTGCCTTATTGAAGGAACAAATACCTCTAAAGTTGAGCTTGATGAAGTTCGATAGGTTGAAGAACTGACATCGGTGATTGAACCTGAACTGGATTTAATTAGATCAAACTCGAAGCCCACTGTAAAACCATCCTTAAGGTGATCTGGTAGAGTACCATGTCAGTCAGATAGATACTATGATTTATTGATCTGGAAAGGTGATCCTGTTGAAGTCGATGAGAACAATGAGGATCCGATCATCTATATAGATGCAATGCAGAGGTCTGACTATGAAAAATGACTTGAAGCCATGAAATTCAAAATGGAGTCCATAAAAATCAACGATGTATGGATATTGGTTGATCCACCTAAGGGATAAATCTCATAGGATATAAGTGGATCTTCAAAAGGAAGAAGGCACAGACGAGAAGGTGGAGATCTATAAAGTCCATCTGATTGCCAAGGGTTACCATCAGCATTATGGTATTGACTATAATGAGATATTTTCTCCTGTAGTAATGCTCAAAACTATTCGATCATGCTTACAATAGCAGCATATCTGGACTATGAAATCTAGCAAATAGATGTAAAAATAGTTTTTTTAAATGGAGAGCTGAAAAAAGAGATGTATATGATATAACCTAAAGATTTCATGTCCATAGATGAGTCTAAGTTGTGTAAGCTTCAAAGATCCATTTATGGACTTAAGCAGGCATCTCAGAGTTAGAACATAAGTTTTGATAAAGTAATCAAAATGTATGGCTTCATTAAGAATGAAGAAAAATTCTACATATATAAGTAGGTTAATAACTCTATGGTAGTATTTCTTATTTTGTATGTGGATGATATTCTCTTAATCAAAAATGACATCCCTACATTATAAGGAATAAAGGTTTGGCTATCATCACAGTTCTTCATGAAGAACTTGGGAGAAACATCCTACATTCTTGGGATGAAGATCTATAGAGATAGATCTAAGAGATTGCTTGGATTATCTCAGTCATGTATATTGATACTATACTGAAATAGTTCGGCATAGAGAATTCTAAGGAAGGCTATCTTTTGATAGGTAATGAAATTTCTCTCTCAAAGAGTGATTGTCCTACAACTCCTCAAGAGAGAGAGCATATGAGTAGAATTTTATATATTTCGACAGAGGAATCTATTATATACGCAATGGCATGTATGAGATCGAATGTGGCATGCTCACTAGGGGTAGTGAACAGATACCAGTCCGATCTAGGTGAGAACCACTGAAAGATCGTAAAGATCATCCTTAAGTATTTAAGAAATACTAAGGATCAATAGCTTATCTATGGAGAATCTGACTTAAAACTTATGGGATATACCGACTCCAGTTTTCAGTCAGATCATGACGACAGCAAAAGCATATCGGGATAAGTTGATACCCTAAACGGTGGAGCAGTCTGCTGAAAAAGTTTCAAGCAGCACATCGTGACCGACTCTACTTGCAAGATAGAATATATTGCGGCATCTGATGCTGCGAAGGAAGCTATGTGGTTATAGAAGTTCATCAATGAGCTTAGAGTAGTACCTTCCCTCAATGGCCCTATTTTGTTGTACTGCAATAGCACTGGTGTCATTGCTCAAACGAAGGAACTGAAGTCACATCGATGTACCAAGCATATTTTGCATCGCTACCATCTGATTTGAGAGATTGTGGATCAAGGTAATGTCGAGCTTCCGAAGATCGATGGAAAGGAGAATCTGACCAATTTATTTACTAAGGCTCTCAATATCAAAGAGTTCAAAGATTATAAATCGAAGATAGATATACGATAATGTATCGATTGGCTTTAGTCTAAGTGAAAGTTGTTAGAAATTGTATCTCAAAGTTAATCGTCAATCTGTTGACAATTGAGCTAATTATTGATCTTAGATCGGAGGGATATTTATACCAATACTCTTCGCGAGCTACTCTTAAACAGTAGAGTGCTCCACAGTCAGTTACGTTCGATGCAAATGTACTCTTATATTTCACTTGCATACCATACTAGTGTCTTCATACTCTTTGATTAAGAGGACAACCAACCCATATGACATATAATGACCTACACTTGATGTCATTATCGTCCTAGTAATAATATATCATTTGGTTGCGAATAAATTTAAGGACTATTTCCTCTATTTAAATTAATCCTAAGGACTTCATCATAACACAGAAGTTCTTATTAAAGATGTAAATATTTGTGATGAAAATATCAAATAATATTTTATTATTGAATAATTTATATGCAAGTACAAATGAGCACAACTGTCAACAGACTGACGATTGAGTTTGGGACACTATTTCCAATAGAGTTATGCACTGAATGACTTTAGACGGCTTTCTTACGATATAGGAGAAACACATTCCTTCAGGATCGAACACTTCCATTCTTGACTGTGCTGTGACATCAATCTTTCCTTCCATTAATCCATGTCTTAAGCCTAAGTGATACATTTTCCTCCAACAGATACCTCCTACTCCCGAGTTCAATGCGGATGAAGGGAGTACATGAGTTTAGATTTGCCAAAGCCATGCCGTCCTTCCTACCAAAATGGCGCTTGTCTCAATCAAAAAAGCTGGAGCAATGGCACATCCTCCGAAAAGAGAAATGATCGGAGTTGGCTCTGGTTGGGACTCTCTGACACTCAAGTCAAAAATCAAGAAAATAGGTGAGAAAGAGTGCAGAGAGATTGTTCGTGCATACCTTGGGGTCCTTTGGTAGTCTTGTTGTAGACGAAGGTTGAAAAATTATTTTGGGCAGGTTACATGGCCGATTTAGGCATGATATGGCGAGGTTTTTGGATGAAATTTTTGAGATCAAGTGGTTGCACTTGCCTTATCTTTTTCAAGGCTAGCTAAATGTTACGGGCACTTTTGAATTTTGAAGTGAGGGTAGTGATAGGATCAGACCAATTTCATTCATGGAGGCTTTGGCATGGTTCGATGGAGATGTATGTCGAAGGGAATAAGTAGCTAGAGCCAACTGTGTTTAGTGAAACAAGACCGATGAGGGCTGAAGTATATTTACAGCTGAAATCAGAGATCGGCCAATTCAGCTATCCGATCGTCTATAGATGTTGGACAAGTGTCGGATGTTAGCCACCATGGAGGTCGAGACAAGCCTAAGGCCAAAGTCAGGATGAGGTTGAAGTCAAGATTGGCTGGTCATGAGTGTTTAGCTTTGGAGGATCACCAGGATTCAAGGATCATTAAGTGCCGAGGCTGGGATCGGGAGGTCTTGGGTTATGCACTGAATGACTTCAGACAGCTCCTTTGTGGTACAGGAGAAACATATTTCTTTGGGATGAAACACTTTCATTCTTAACTGTGCTGTGACATCGACCTTTCCTTCTATTAATCCATATTTTTGGTCTAAATGACAAATTTCCTCCCAACACATACTCCCTATTCTTGAGTTCGATGCGGATGAAAGGAGTACATGAGTTCAGATTTACCAAAGACATGCTGTCTTTCCCACTAAAATGATGCTTGTGGTCTTGGGTGGAATGAATGGTCATATCAGCGAGTAATCATGACCAGGAGATAGTTGACAGAATTTAAAAAGTGATATGCCTTGTTTCCCACACAAATCATTAATACGTTGACTGACGTCTCCTGGATGCCAATAGAATCATGTCAAGTGTTAATCATCAGATGGTTGGATAGGATTTGATATCTGAACGATTTTGATCTTCTGTGTTTATAAAAGAAAATTGTATTCCCCTGCCTTCTCTCACATTTCTAGACTCTTCCGGGCTTTTTTCTTTTTTTCTTTGGTTCTCTTTTCTGTTCCTTGATCTTTTTCGATCATCGATGGCTCCTCTTAAAATTACCACCCTTATTTCTTGCAGAGTCACCATCCTCATCTTCTATGTCATGTTGCTGTAGGTTGGTCTCCTTCTCTTATTTTCTTTTCATTTCTTTAGTCCGATCGTCTTCCTCTTTTTTTTGTGCTTCTAATGGTGAGTTCTAGGAGTCTTAGCGAGAACTAGTCTTTCGAATCATCTTCTTCTTTAGGAGAAGCTCCTATCAATGTGAGCGAAGTGCGTGGTTTTGCACCTCCCTTCATTCCTTATACAATTTGATCTAGATTGGGCACAGAAGTCTTGAGTCATATCCATACCCGATATGGGATCCAAACCACCTTCGAATTAGAATCCCTTGGGCTGAGTGGTAGAGTTGGCAGTCCTCCTCTGGGTAGGATTGATCTATATGAAGAGACTTTCAAAGCCAGACTAAGGCTTCCTATCCATCCCTTTATTATCGAGCTCTTCTACTTTTTTGATTTTTTTCTTTGTTCTATTATCACTAACTCCTTTCGTTTCATCATCGACTTTCTTGTTCTTTGTTCTAAAGCTAGAGTCTGGCCTTCTCTTTTTCTTTTTCGATCCTTCTACACCATGAAGAGGTATACTGATGATTAGTGGTACATTTCTCTCCCGAGGGAAGTCTTTGCTTTGATAAGGGGGCTACTTCTTCCATGCATGGTCGGAAGGGTCAGTTCTTTTTTGTTTTAGATCATTTTATAGAAAAGTGATGATTTTCACACTGGGCTCGACTGAGAGATTCTGCCATCTAGGTCTCAAAGCTTGGAGATGAAGACTTAGGGCGCTCTTTTAAATACTGGCATTAGTCTGCCAACCCCAAAAGTGTAGATTTTCTTAATCTTTTCGATGCTTGCTCTTCTTATTTTTGTAAATGCTGACTCCTCTATTGTAGAAATGAAGTCTGAAGAAGTGAAGAGGTTGATGAGAGGTTCGTTGAAAAGGAAGGCACCCTCTTCATCCACTGATGCTAAAAAAAAGTCCAGGGCTTCGAACGAGAGTGAAAAGAAAGTGATCCCCCCAACTCAAGATGGGGGACCTCAAGAGGGGGCTATTTCAATTTCTCCCCTTCAAACTCAGCCTCTGAAGCCAATTATGCTCCTTGCCCCCGAGACCAGTTCAACCCAGGCAGGGTCAGACTCAGCAGGAGGTTCAATAGACCAAAGATAAGGTTCAGGTTCAACATCCACTTGGGACATCTTTGACAATTAGAAGGCTACCCAAAGTGTCTTCTGAAAGATGCTTTTTGAAGCCAGCCTAGAAAAGACCGAAGGGGAGAACTACATGAAGTAGTAAAAATGAATGGTTTCATCCATAGTATGGGTAAGTTCGCACTTATTTCTCCTTCTCCTTTCTTTCTCCTTCTTCCCCCTCTCCCCATTTTTTTTTGACTTCTTGCTCTGTAGATACAGGTGGGTCACTACACTACTGCTCTCATAAATAGGCTGCGTGACATTGAGGGAGAACTAGCTGAAGCACATAAAAAGCATGGATGGCCGAAACTTTTGAGGTCAAAGCCAAGTCAAAGGCGGAGGCCGCTGAAGCCAAGGTTGCTCACCTAAAGACGATGCTAAAGAAGGTCAAAGCTGATTTGGCCTCGAAGAAGGAAAGGAGGCTAGAGGCACAAGCCAAAGCCATCGATGTTGAGAAGAAAACTGAGGATCAAGTTACTAAAGCTAGGCATGCGACTATGGAAGCCTTTCGCACGTCCGACAAGTTTTTGAAAGAGAAATATGACTTGGACTAGGAGGCTTTCAACACCAGCTTGGACATCTACCATCGAAAAGAGGCTGTGCACTTCTCGAACTTAAACTTGAGCTTCCTGGATAAGATAGGAGAGAAAGAGAAAGAGGAAGGAGGAGCTAAGTAAAAGAATAATGCCCTATAAGTCAATCGCATGAGTGATGTGATGGGATATTTTTCATATTTTATCTTCCAAACTCATATTTGACATTAATTATTAATATAATTGATATTTTATTTCATTATATGCTACATCTTAATATTTATTTAAGATTATAATGAACCTTATACATTAAAGCAATGATTTTAGAGCTATGATGAGATTATACTAGTGAGACTTAAACCCTTGATAGTCCTAATCTAAAATATTTTTAGTCGTAGGATCATTGAGTCAGAGATTAATAATTTTGATAAGACTGGCACATCCTATGTATGCTCGATGGAGAGGATGGTTGATTTCACAATCACTTGTATGGTGACACTAGTACAAAGATGTGGGTGCTCATTAAAGAATGAGTTTACTGAATTAACCTAACGAGAGAACATCTGACGGAGCCTTATATGTATGTTAGCTGATTATTCTCTAGTGAGAGTAGTGCAAGTGATCCTTAGACCTAAGATTATCATGGTATCTTATGTATATGAATCTATATTTTGGTTCATTCCCTAACTTAACTCTTTGAGGCTTGTGTGGGATGTTCTAGATATAGTAAAGTGTACATGGAGATTATAAGTGGTCAATAAAGAATCGATCACTCCTTAAAAGAAGAAAGAATATCCTATGTAATTTTTTAGGTTGATGATTCAAAAAGTCTTTAGCTAAAGCAGGATGATAATTAGAAAGAGTTTCTAGCATATCATTAACTGAATTATTATCTTATGATCGAGATATATATAGATAAATATTTGAACTTATATATTTCTATACCCATAACTCATCTGAAATATTGTATGATTGAAGAATTGAATTACATGATTACTTGTCACTAAAGGATATTTTTGATATTTTTATCAAATTTCATGTCTTTCGGATAGTAATGACATATTGCTAGACATCAATCTTGATTTGTGGACTTGCAAGAATTAAAAAAAATTAATTAAAAAAATTTTTGATTAATTGATACATTTGGACTGACCCAATTTAATTGGATTGGTTTTGATCATGAGCCTAAGTTCACTGCAGGCTAGATATAGAACCCAATGGGTCATACACTTTGGGATTTGATCATGATCTAATCTAATTAGATTTATTAAAAATTTTATGGATTTAATTAACTTGCTAGCACATGAATTAACCTAGGTTCCTAATCGAATTTAGTCCAAAGTTATTTGAGCTAACCCTAATCCTGATGCCTTGACCTAATTAGATTAGGTTCAAAGCTATTGACTCCTAGGTGGTTTCATTTGTTATTTTGAAAGGGTTTTAGCTTAATCCAACTTTCTCCACGCCATTTGTTGGGTGGTTAGGTGTGAGATTGAAGAGAGAAAAGAAGAATAAAAATAATAATAATAAAAAGACAAGAAAAGAGAGAGAAAAATAGAAAGAAAAAATAAGAGAGGAAAGGACAGGCAAGTGTTGCTAATCCTAGGGTTCAGATTATCCAAGTGGTGGATATGTAAATTAGATCAGAGGGTATAAATCTTTTGAGAAAAAAATTTTGGTGTGGCTCTAGTAGAGTTTAGAAGGCAATTAGTCTATGGTGCAATTTGTCCTTAAGAAAAATAATCGATCGTGTACTTGTGAAGCAGACTGCAGCACTATATCAAGTTCGGAGGACCTTGATCCTGTGTAGATCACTATTGGAGGACATCTAGTTTGGTATCTTATGGAGATCATCCTTGCATCGGATTATCATCTTCAAGAAGGTATATTTTTTACCTAAAATGTATGCTTGTTTTATTTGATTGAAATCTATAAGGTAATCCCAGAGTTTGTGTTTTAGTTGACTTATTTTTAAGAGTTAAAAGTATGTAAAAAATTTTTGAAAAATATATTCCACTGTGCAATTAAAACCCAACAGTGGTATCAAAGCCATTCTTGTTGGATTCAATCAAACAACACGTTATTGTTGCAATATAGATCTGATTCATATGATGTTATATTGAGTAATTGATTACATGCATCAATTCTTAAATAAAATTATTTTGACCATGATCTAAGTTAGACTTTAAATTTTGCTTGCTAAATTTAGAATTTATGATTATCTAAAATTTTATAATGCATGGTATAGATTGATGCTTTAATCAATTTATTTAGGGTGTAGTGGACTTAGCTCAATTGTTGACTTGGTCAAGCCTAATTAGATTAAGATTTGAATCAGATGTAATCCAAATTGGATTAAGATTCAAAATGTTAATCCAAGTCAAATGTAGGCATTTGATTGGACTAAGGGTTGAGTCCAAATCATAGTCTAAATAAAATTGACTCAAGAGTTGGACCAAAATTATAATTACACCCTATATGTTCCTAGGGATCATGAATTTGGCATCTATATATGAATGATATTACAATTTGTATAACATGATTTATTGCTTGATAATTATTGTATGCATATTCCATGTTGTGTAAAAGTGAGGATGTGCCTATGACTAAGAAGTTTCTTAATTAAAATTATATTAAGTTATAATGGTGAAGTGTTAAGAACACTATCCATGCCTTCCTTCATACTAAGTCATAGAGTATGTCAAAATCTGTAGTGAGTTTGTTGTGCTATCCATAAGGCATACTATAAAAATTGATATGATGTTGACTTAGTACATAATGATGTTTATGGTATATTCGAATAGTATTGCTTTGTTGTGCTCTCCACAAGGACAGCATTGTCTAAGTATGACTATATAGAAATGAAAAGTCTAACTTAACTAGAATACTATAGTTTTTTATGCTATCTATAAGATAATAGGTGTTTTAAAGGCAAAAGAAATATTGAAAATTGTATGAGATACAATTGGTAAGAGTTGCCTACTTTTGAACTCATGAATGCTTGTTGTGCTATCCATAAAGTATTTGTGAGGAATAGGGATCTCAACCTCACTTAGAAATAAGATAAAGTTTTTCATTTTTATACTTGAGGGCTATAACGTTCACTAAATAAGTGGCAAACACAACTAGACAAAAGATCTAATTTAGTTGTGCATGTCATCATGAGTTGTTTGATAATATTTTTGATCTTAAATTTATAGATTAACTACATAATGACATCATCACATTCACTGCATGGCATTCTTGATGCTAATAAGTTGATCGGATCCAACTATATAGACTGATTGAGAAACTTGAGAATTATTCTCGCACAGGAGAAAGTCTCCTATATTTTGAATCCATTAGCTTCTGATTCGATCGGAGAAGATGCTAGTGAGGAGGATAGGGCCACATACAAGACGTGGCATGATGACAGTGTGACTGTCAAATGTATCATGTTATCCTCTATAAGCAATGAGCTTTTGAGGCAACATGAAGGTATAGATGTTCATTCCATACTCCTTAACTTAAAGGAGTTATATGGAGAAGAAAGCCAAACTGCTAGATATAAGATATCTAAGCAGTTATTCTATGTCAGGATGAGTGAAGGCACATCCATACAGACCCATGTCCTTAAGATGATTGATCTAATTACTCGCTTAGGATAATTTGATCCTACAGTCACTCCTAAAATCTTTCTCACAATTTGTCATTAACTATCATATGATCAAACTGAATACAAGCCTATCTGAGCTGCTAAAGATGTTGAAGATAACTGAAAGCTATTTCAAGAGTGAAAAGGCACCTATTCTTCTTATAGATAATATCTTCAAGAAGAAGACAGGCAAAAAGAGTTCTAATAAAAGAAAAAAGATGAACCCTAAGGCTAGCATCTCCAAAAAAAAAGGCAAAGAGTGTCTCTGTCAAAGGTACTTATTTCCACTGTAGAAAAAAATAGCATTGGAAGAGGAACCTCAAGGATTACCTTATAAATTTGAAGCAAAAAGAAGCAAATATTGCTAAAGATTTATATATGATATAAATAAATTTATCATTAAGTACTTCAACTTTAGATTCTTTAGTATTAGAATACCGCTTGTAGTTCATACCTATGCAAATCATTATAGGTCAGCAGGAAATAAGTAAACTAAATAAAGATGACTTCATGCTGTTCGGTGCTAGTGGAGAATCCATCAAGGCCAAAGCTACAGAAATCTTGCTGTTAAAGTTTTCTTCGAACAAAATTTTAAAATTAGAAGACTATTATTATATGCCTAATATAGTTAGAAATATTATTTCAGTTTCTTTGTTACTTCAATATGGTTTTGAAATAAAAAGAAAGGGCAATGGTTGCTCTATTTATTATTCTAACAAATTTTATGGTAATACTTTTATTGATAATGATCTTTTATTTTTATCGCTTAATGATGATGTTCTTCATGTTGATCAAATAAAGAAAAGAAAGAAAAAAGATGTGAATGTGACATATCTTTGACACTGCTAACTTAGTCATATTAATGAGTCAAGGATTAACAAGTTATACAAAGAGAAGTTCTTTGATCCTTATGATTTTGAATCATATGAAACTTGTGAATCTTATTTTATGGGTAAGATGATCAAGACTCCATTTACTAGATATGGAGAAAGAGAGAGTGACTTATTGGGCCTAGTACATATGAATATTTATGGTCCAATGACAACCCAGGCTAGAGGTGGATACTCCTATTTTATCACATTTACTAATAATTTTTCAAAGTTTGGATATGTGTATTTAATGAAATATAAATCCTCCTTTGATAAGTTTAAAGAGTATGAAGAATGATTAAGAAACAAACTGAGAAAAGTATTAAAGCTCTTCAATTAAATCGAGGAAGAGAATACTTAACTAATGAGTTTCTTAATCATCTTAAAGATAATGGAATTCTTTCTGAATGGACTTCTCGTTACACTCTACAATTAAATGGTTGCGAAAAGGAGGAATCGCACCTTATTAGATATGGTATAGTTCATGATGTGCTTCACTGATCTTTCGACCTTCTTCTTAGAATATGCTGTTGAGACCGCAGTATATATCTTAGATAATGTACCAACTAAATCTATTACTAGCACTCCATACAAGATATGAAAAGATAAGAGGCCCAGCCTTAAACATCTAAAAATATGGGGTTGCCTTGTTTATGTCAAGAATATTGAGGACATAAGCTTAGTGCTAGATCAGATAAGTACAAAGTTATAGATTATCCTAAGAAAAGTATAGGATGCTACTTCTACCACCCTATTCAACAAAAGGTGTCTGCTGGTAGGTATGCCATCTTTTTGAGAAAAAAAATTTATCCAAGAAGGGGACAATGGGAGGACAGTTGAACTTGAGGAAGTTCAAGATCTACAATATATCTAGAAGTAACATATGGATAGTCCACAAGTTGATCCTCAACATGAAGTGCCCATTGATGAGGCACAACCACTATGCACACCTCCTCTCCGAAGGTTAGATAGAGTATGTAATGTATGACTCAGGTATGGGTTTGTCATTGAGAATGACAATACGCTATACATCATTGAGAATGATGATCTCATGATCTATTCGGAAGCAATCATGAGTAGTGACTCTGACAAATGGCTTAAAGTCATAAAATTCAAAATAGACTCCATGTATGCCAACCAAGTCTGAACTTTGGTTCATGCGCCTAAGGGTGTGACCCCAATAGGCTGCAAATGGATCTTCAAGAAGAAGATTGGAGCTGATGGCCAGGTAGAGACCTATAAGGTCAAGCTAGTGGCAAAAAATTTCAGACAAAGATAAGGTGTTGACTATGAAGAAACCTTTTCTCTCGTAGCCATACTCAAGTCTATTCAAATTATGCCTCCTATAGCTATATATCATGACTATAAGATTTGGCAAATAGATGTCAAGACTGCTTTCCTCAATGAAAACCTTAAGAAAGAAGTCTATACGACTCAGTTAGAGAGATTTGTCTATAGTGGGAGAGCAAATCAAGTATACAAATTAAAAAAATTTATTTATGGATTAAAGCAAGCATCGAAGAGTTGGAACATCCATTTTGATGAGATAGTCAAATCGTTTGGCTTTATAAAAAATATGGATGAACCATGTATGTATAAGAAGACTAATGGGAGGGCCATTGTCTTCTTAATTTTATATGTAGATGACATACTATTCACTAAAAATGATATCCCTATGTTGCACTTGATCAAAACATGACTATCATTAAAATTTTTTATGAAAAATTTGGGGGAAGCATCCTATATACTTGATATAAAGATCTATAGAGATAGATTTAAGAGGATGCTAGGCTTTTCCAGTCTAGTTACAAATATCTAGTGTTGAAGAGGTTCAACATGGATAGGAGAAAAAAAGATTACTTACCCATGAGTCATAGCATATGTCTCTCTAAGAAGATGTCTCCTAAGACACCTGAAGAGAGAAAGAGAATGAGTTAATGCTTTGGCTGTAGGATCAATTATATATACTATGCTATGTACCCTACCTAATGTCACTTATGCCTTAGGTATTGTAAGCATATTTTAGGTAGATCTAAAAAAGGATCATTGGAAAGTTGTGAAAAATATTCTTAAGTACTTAAGAAGGACTAGAGATGCTTTTCTCATTTTTGGTAGATCTGATTTAAAACTACAAAGTTTTATAGATTCTAGTTTTCAATTTGATTCAAATGATAGAACATTCATATTAGAGTATATATTTGTTCTATATGATGGTGTAGTAAGCTGGAAGAGTTCTAAATAGCAGACTGTAACTGACTTAGTTACTGAGGCAAAGTCATTGCTGCTAGTAAGACTGCTAAGGAAGTCGTCTGATGAAGAAGTTCCTCTTAGAGTTAGATGCAGTTCCTGAGATTAAGCACCCCATGACACTATTGTGACAATGTCGAGACTATTGCTTAAGCTAAGGAATCGAGGTCTCATCATAAATCCAAGCACATCTTGAGGTGGTTTCACCTCATTTAGGAGATTGTCAAAAGATGAGATGTGATCATAAAATGAGTTGACACCAAGAATAATAGAGCAGACTCATTCACTAAGACCTTGTCACAGCAGCAGTTTGATCGCCACCTAGATCGCATGGGCATCAAGTATAGGGGCGATTGGCTTTAGTGCAAGTGGAAAATTGAAAGAATAATGCCCTACAAGCCAATCGCATGAGTAATATGATAGAATATTTTTTATATTTTATCTTTCAAACTCATATATTTGATATTAATTATTAATATAATTAGGTATTTTATTTTATTATATGCTATATCTTAAAATTTATTTAAGATTATAATGAATCCCATAGATTAGGATAATATTTTCGGGGCCATGATGAGATCATGCCAGTGAGACCTAAATTCTTAATAACTCTTATCTAAAATATTTTCAATCATGGGATCATTGAGTTGGGGATCAATGAATCTGATAAGACTGGTGTTGGTGCAAAAATCTGCCTGCATCAGAGAAGCTGGAGTCGAGGGAGTCGCGATCGCCGCCAGGACCTGCAAAAGAAGTCTAAACCGGAGGTGGGGTTGCTCTGACAAGATCCTCCGATGCTCAACTCAGTTCTCTACCTCAATAAGAATGGAGTGCTCGAACGAAAATTTTAGCAGAGTTTTTAGGTAAAAATGAGAGCTTAGAGAATAACGTATCTAGGGTCCCCCCTTTTATAGGCGGAGGGAGCAACAGACTGATAGCGATGTTTGTAACCGTCCAGTAGTGGGCTGCCCACGGTCAGACAGAGTTTGTTGCGAAGAGTAGTGGAGTGGAATCATGGCTATCGCCGGAACACGCCACATGGAGTCTGTCGTGAGGGGTGGAGCGGCGTCCGTTATCGCGACTTGCCAGATGATGGAGGAATCGCATAGTATCCATCGCAGGAAGTGGAGCAGGATCATGGCCATTATTGCGGTCTGCCAGGGAGTGATGGAGCCGCGCAAAATCCGTCGCAGGAAGTGGAGCAGAGTCGTGGCCGTTGCTGTGGCCTGCTAGAGGGTCCAGGCCTGTCGGCCGAAGTCCGGCTAGAGTGTCTGGCGGAGAGGGGTGGCTAGTTGCCCGTTTGAGAGGAACTCAGAGTCCTGCTCTCGTGGGAGTTCGGACGAAGTCTTCCTTCAGTTGAAGTCGGAGACAAGATCTGGCTCCCGTAGGAGCGCGGGCGATGTCTACCTGCAATCAAAGTCGGAGGCGAAGTCCGGCTCCTTTAGGAGTCCGGACGAAGCTTACCAGCAGTCGGGGTCGAAGACGGAGCCCGGCTCCCGTAGGAGTCCGGGTGAAGCCTTCCCGCAGTCGAGGTCGGGGATGAGATCCGGCTCCCATAGGAGTCCGGGCTGAGTCTTCCTGCAATTGGAGTTATGGGTGAAGTCCGGCTCCCATAGGAGTCCGGACGAAGTTTACCTGTAAGGAAAGTTGTGGGCGGAGCCTGGCTCCCGTAGGAGTCCGGGAGAAGACCGCCTGCAGCCGGAGTTGGGAATGAGGTCCGGCTCCCATAGGAGTCCGGGCTGAGTCTTCTTGCAATTGGAGTTGTGGGTGAAGTCCGGCTCCCGTAGGAGTCCGAACGAAGTTTACCTGTAAGCGAAGTCGTGGGCGGAGCCCGGCTCCTGTAGGAGTCTGGGCGAAGTCCACCTGCAGTCGGAGTCAGGGATGAGGTCCGGCTCCCGTAGGAGTCCGGGCGGAGTCTTCCCGCAGTTGGAGCTGGAGACGAGTCTGGCTCTCGTAGGAGCCCGGGTGGAGTCCACTTGTAATCAGAGTCAGGGGTGACGTTCGGCTCCCTTAGGAGTCCGAACGAAGTTCATCAGCAGTTGGGATCGAGGACGGAGCCTGGCTCCCGTAGGAGTCCGAGCGAAGCCTTCCCGCAGTCGAGGTCGGGGATGAGATCCGGCTCCCGTAGGAGTCCGGGTTGAGTCTTCCTGCAATTGGAGTTGTGGATGAAGTCCGGCTCCCGTAGGAGTCCGGACGAAGTTTACCTGTAAGCGGAGTCATGGGCGGAGCCCGGCTCCCGTAGGAGTCCGAGCGAAGTCCACCTGCAGCCAGAGTCGGGGACGAGGTCCGGCTCCCGTAGGAGTCCGGGCGGAGTCTTCCTGCAGCTGGAGCTGGAGACGAGATCTGGCTCCCGTAGGAGCCCGGGCGAAGTCCACCTGCAATCAGAGTCAGAGGCGAAGTCTGGCTCGCTTAGGAGTCTAGACGAAGTTCACCAGTAGTCGGGGTCGAGGATGGAGCCCGGCTCCCATAGGAGTCCGGGCGAAGCCTTCCCGCAGTCGAGGTCGGAGATGAGATCCGGCTTCCGTAGGAGTCCGGGCTGAGTCTTCCTGCAATTGGAGTTGTGGGTGAAGTCCGGCTCCCGTAGGAGTCCGGACGAAGTTTACCTGTAAGCAAAGTCGTGGGCGGAGCCCGGCTCCCGTAGGAGTCCGGGCGAAGTCCGCCTGCAGTCGAAGTTGGGAATGAGGTCTGGCTCCCGTAGGAGTCCGGGCTGAGTCTTCCTGTAATTGAAGTTGTGGGTGAAGTCCAGCTCCCGTAGGAGTCCGAACGAAGTTTACCTGTAAGCGAAGTCATGGGCGGAGCCCGACTCCCGTAGGAGTCCGGGCGAAGTCCGCCTGCAGCCAGAGTCAGGGACGAGGTCCGGCTCCCGTAGGAGTCCGGGCGGAGTCTTCCCGCAGCTGGAGCTAGAGACGAGATCTGGCTCCCATAGGACCTCGGACGGAGTCCACTTGCAATCAGAGTTAGGGGCGAAGTCTGGCTCCCTTAGGAGTCCGAACGAAGTTCATCAGCAGTCGGGGTCGAGGACGGAGCCTGGCTCCCGTAGGAGTCCGGGCGAAGCCTTCCCGCAGTCGAGGTCGGGGATGAGATCCGGCTCCCGTAGGAGTCCGGGCGGAGTCTTCCCGCAGCTGGAGCTAGAGACGAGATCTGGCTCCCGTAGGAGCCCGGGCGAAATCCACCTGCAATCAAAGTCAGGGGCGAAGTCCGGCTCCCTTAGGAGTCCGGACGAAGTTCACCAGCAGTCGGGGTCGAGGACGGAGCCCGGCTCCCGTAGGAGTCCGGGCGAAGCCATCCCGCAGTCGAGGTCGGGGACGAGATCCGGCTCCTGTAGGAGTCTGGGCTGAGTCTTCTTGCAATTGGAGTTATGGGTGAAGTCTGGCTCCCGTAGGAGTCCGAATGAAGTTTACCTGTAAGCAAAGTCGTGGGCGAAGCTCGGCTCCCGTAGGAGTCCGGGCGAAGTCCACCTGCAGCCGGAGTTGGGAACGAGGTCCGGCTCCCATAGGAGTCCGGGCTGAGTCTTCCTGCAATTGGAGTTGTGGGTGAAGTCCGGCTCCCGTAGGAGTCCGGACGAAGTTTACCTGTAAGCGAAGTCGTGGGCGGAGCCCGGCTCCCGTAGGAGTCCGAGCGAAGTCCGCCTGCAGCCGGAGTCGGGGAAGAGGTCTGGCTCCCATAGGAGTCCGGGCGGAGTCTTCTCGCAGCTGGAGCTGGAGACGAGATCTGGCTCCCGTAGGAGCCCGGGCGGAGTCCACTTGCAATCAGAGTCGGGGGCGAAGTCCGGCTCCCTTAGGAGTCTGGACGAAGTTCATCAGCAGTCGGGGTCGAGGACGGAGCCTGGCTCCCGTAGGAGTCCGGGCGAAGCCTTCCCGCAGTCGAGGTCGGGGACGAGATCCGGCTTCCGTAGGAGTCCGGGCTGAGTCTTCCTGCAATTGGAGTTGTGGGTGAAGTCCGGCTCCCGTAGGAGTCCAGACGAAGTTTACCTGTAAACGGAGTCATGGGTGGAGCCCGGCTCCCGTAGGAGTCCGAGCGAAGTCCATCTGCAGCCGGAGTCGGGGATGAGGTCCGGCTCCCGTAGGAGTCTGGGCGGAGTCTTCCCGCAGCTGGAGCTGGAGATGAGATCTGGCTCCCATAGGAGCCCGGGCGAAGTCCACCTGCAATCAGAGTCAGGGGCGAAGTCCGGCTCCCTTAGGAGTTCGGACGAAGTTTACCAGCAGTCGGGGTCGTAGGCGGAGCCCGGCTCCCATAGGAGTCCGGACGAAGTCCGCCTGCAACCGGAGTTGGGAATGAGGTCCGGCTCCCGTAGGAGTCCGAATGAAATCTGGTAGTTGTAGGAATCCACCGTTGGAGAAGTTCAGCCGTTGACGAAGTTCGAGGTAGTTCGGATTGGAGTTGAACCTAGCTGGAAGAAGTCTGGAAGGGATTCGGAGAACAGCTGATAGTCGTAGAAAGTCGGCTGGCGGTGGAGCTCAGTGAGCACTTGGGGCAGCTTAATAGATGACTGGGGGAACTCATGTTGAAGGAGCTCGGGTGGTGCAGTGAGAGTTCGTCCGTCGGGGAAATTCAGTCAGCACTGTGGGAATCCGGCTTTTGAAGAAATCCGAAGAGATACCATCTGCGGTCGAAAGCCGGAGGAGTCCTGGGAGGGTCAATCCTGTCAAGAACTTCGGTTGAGGGTATTTTATACCCAACACCAGTCTCCCTACTTTCGAGTTCGAATTTCGAATGAAGTACAGAGAGATTGTCACAGCCGAAGTTGCTCCCTTGATGTCCGCATGCAATCATCCTTAGATATTTTGGCATTTAATGTGCATGCACTGGAGTCTTTTCAAATCGAGGCAATCCGAAGAGGCTCTTTTGGAACCTGCAGCGGAACGGTGCTCAAGGCGTGGCGCAATAAAGGCACTGTCAGCCGTTTGCCACTTTTTAACCGCCTATTGTGGTGAGTGGGACACGCGGCGAAAAGAGACCGGTCAGAGGGGATTCGCAATCGTCATTATGCTGGATCTCGGGGCCTATTTAAACCCGTACTCCTCCTCCAAGAGTCCCGCTCTATCCGACGGTCTCGTTCTGGCGCCCTTCTTCTCCCTGAGAACTCCGATTTTTCTCAGCGCCCTTTCCAGCCTTAGGCGTTCCTCGAGCCGTCCCCATTTTCGCACCTTCGCACTTCTCCGAATCACCTAGGTTAGTCTCGGAACTCCTTCCTCTTTTTGTTCTTCCTTTTGCCGTTCGATCTTTCTTCCTCTTGCTCTGCACATCAGTCCCCCGAGATCTTGTCCGTGATTTTTCTTGATTTTTAGGGATTTTGCCTCTGTAAGTGGTCTTCGTGTGATTCTAGATGTCTTCCAGGGCTTCTTCTTCTAGTGGCTCTAGGAGTTCGTCTGTCTCGATCTCCCAGAGTCCTCAGGCAGTAGATGAACTGGTAGGTAGAGCTGAACCTCATCCGATTTTTGCATCGGATGCCATTCCTTGTTCTCTAACTCCGGACGAACTCCAACTGATAAGAGTTCAGTATGGGGTTCCTCCAGAGTACGAACTGGAACTTCCTGGCCCGTCTGACCGGGCTAGTGCCCCTCCCCCCGGCTGCTTCTGTCTGTACCAGGAGGCCTTCCGTGCCGGACTCCGGCTTCCTCTTCCGCCTTTTGTCATTGCTCTTTTCTGGTTTCTGGACATTTCTCTGGCTTCGGTTGCACCGAACTCCTTTAGGGTTTTGATAGGGTTCCTCTCTCTTTGTCATGTAGTCGAAGTCCAGCCCACCCTTTTCTTGTTTAGATACTTCTACACCTTCAAGCGTCATCCCACGGTGAAGGATTGGTGGTACTTCTCCCCACAGTTCGGTAGGAAGGGGCTGCTGAAAGGTGCCCCTTCTTCTATTCATAACTGGAAGGGGAAGTTTCTTTATGTTCGATGCCCGACCTTGAGGCTAGAGTTGCCCCCTTGGGGCTCCCTGAGGGACTCCGTCCGCCGGATGCCCAGCCTGGGGGGGACAACCATCAAGCCTCTCAGAAACTCCTCAAATATCCAACTCTTTCTCTCCCCAACCTCTTGAAGGAGCAGTTTCTGTTCAACATCAGTCTGAGCCCCCTAGATCCCGCCAGTACTTCATCTCTCCTTTTTTTTTCTGTCCTTTCCTTTCCTTTCCTCTACTTCTCTTCTTTTCTTCTTTTTCACGCCCTCTTTCTCTTTTCTCTTTCTTTTCTTCTTGTTTTTTTTTTTTAGGCATGGATGCCGAAGAAGCACAGATGCTTGCCAGGGGCCTGAAGGCTCTCAAAAGAAAGGGCGCTGTGGCCCCCGGGCCGGCGAAGAGGACCAGAGTGGAGGGGATGAGTTCGGCCACGCCTGCCCAAGCGACCTCAGCCGCCGACGTCCTTGCAGACACTGAGCGTCCCACCGCCCGAGCTTCCCCGAGGGGTTTGAGTTCTCCTACCGAGGTCCCTACTTCGAAGATCCGTCCTGAGGAGGTGCCAGGGGGTGAGAGGAGGAAGAGGAGGAAGACCTTGGCCCGTAGGGTCGGCAGTCGCCGGGCTGCCACTGAAGAATCCCGCGGCTCTGAAGAGGAGCAGGGGGATGATCCTTTTAGTGACAGGGACCTAATAAAAAAGCTGGTAGACGGGTGTTCACTGCCCGAAGTCATCCAGAGGATCGTTCGCGTCGATCCCGCACAATGAGTCTGGGACTCGCTGGGGGCCTTCCTCGAGGTAAGCAGATTCATCCTCCTTTTTTCCTTTCGCTTCTTCATTTAATTAACTTCTCAGCTTCCATTCTGACCCTCCGGTCATCCTTACAGCTCGAGCACCAACTCCTCGCCAACATCGAGATGACAAACAAGGTGGTGGAAGGTCAGCCGGCCGAGGCTGCCCGCTTTAAGGAAATGGCCCTCGAGGCGGTCGGTCTCTGAGAGGCGCTTGAGAGAGAGAGACAGACCTCGGCGAAACAGAAGGCCACCTTGGAGGAGATGGTGAGGAGGGCGGAGGCCGAGGTTGCCAACATGGCGGAGCAGATCCCGACCCTGGTCTCGGAGGTCAGGGGTCAAGCAGTGGAGGAGTTCAAGGCTTCCATCGAAATGAAGAAGTTGAAGGTTGAGTTTGGCCAAGCCGCATTCAATAAAGGGTTCGAGCTCTGCCAGGAGAAGATGGTCGTGAAATTCTCCAAGCTTGACCTCAGCTTCTTGGACGAGGCATCCGAAGATGAAGCCGGACCCTCCACCACCGTCGCAGCCACCGCGGACCACCCCCCAGAGGTGCTGAGTCCCCCTGTTGATCCAGAGGTCCAAGATCTCTAACCTTGTATTCTTCTTTTGTTGCCATTTTTCTTCTTTCTTTTGTCTTCAAGAAATGTTCAGTCAATAAAATTAGTCTCCTCCTTGCGGGGGACTTTTCTTCTCTTCTTTTTTTTTCTTTCTTTCTTCTTCTTTGTAATGAGCTGCATCTTAACGCGTTGACCTCCCGATGGCAGCGCCCTATCGAAGCGCTTCCCTTGCCTCAGGGGATTCCACTGAAGTCCATGATCCAGCGCCTGAAGAAGGAGGTTCTTCATTTAATGAAAAGATCGAAGAAGATGGAAGGCGAACTCCGCAGGTTGAGGGAGAGCCACTCTGAAGCCACCGCAGAGGCCACCCACTTTTGGAATCTCCATGTGAAGGGGATCATGGAGTACAGTCGGAGGAAGACGAACTTTGAGAAGGAGCTCGAGGAACACAAGAAGCGCGCCAGCGATCAAATTTGGACCCAAGCTGCCAAGATCAGTTCTCTCAGGGTGGAACTGTCAGCTGCCCAGGAGAGGATTGGCCAGCTGGAGAAAAGTTCATCCCGACTTTTGGCTCGGGCCGACAGCGATCGGGAGTAGTCGAAGAAGGTCTCCAACCTCCAGCAATGGCTCTAGGATGCCGAGGCAAGCTACGATGCGTACCGAGCCAGCTGGTGCAAGCAGGTGGACGAATGCAAGGGGAGGCTCCGGATGGCGACCGACGAGGTTGCCCGCCTTCGAAGGCAGCTAACTGAGGGGCTCAATCTGCCTCTACTCGGGATTCCGACGAACTCCAATCTTTGAGGAGGATCGCAGAAGAACTATCCGTCACTCTTGGGGAGGGAAAGGCCGAGCTGCAGCAATTGAAGATCCAGCTGGTATGTGAGCAGCAGGCCGTCAAGGATGCGGAGGTGGAATCCGAGGTCCTGAGAAAAAGACGTCGAGAGGCGGAGAACGAAAGCCAGCGATTTCATCGAAGGTACATGGAGATATTAATGAGAGAGAGGGAATTAGAAGCAGAAGTCGAACGTTTAAGGGGTTCCCTGGCGAGGGTCGAAGCCGAAAGTTCGAAGTCGGAGGGAGCCAGGCCCCCTTAGGGCCCTTTTTGTCCTTCTGTCTTCCCATGTATATATTTTTTCTTTTGTTGTTTTGTCTTGTTCTTGTTGTTTTGCTTTTCTTCCTTTAGCCTGCTGGGCTTTGTAGTGTATATTTTGTGAATGAAATGAAAAGAGGATTTTGTGTTACCTCATCTACGTAGTGCATTAAATCGTCGTCCGCCGAACTTCTTTTGTCTCTTGACTTGTTCGACGTCGGTGTCGTTCGGAGGTGCCCAGTCGTCGCCACGTTGATTTGCTTTTCTTGTCGTCCATGGCCGTAGGCTCGAGCTCGTAGTCTGAACTTTGCATTACCTTGAAGGGGTCATTGTTTTTTTGGCCCGTGTCGAGAGCCTTCTTAGAGACCGGGGATGTTCGGTAGGAGCTCCCATCTTTGTTGAGATGAAGTCCCCTATATTTTTGGTGTAGTTTGTTTTTCATTTGTTGTCGATATAGTTCATCTCTTTCTTTTTTGATTTTTTTCCTCTTTTCTGAGTGAGGGTCCTCCCCTCGCTTTTCGCGGGGTCGCATAGAGGTGTAGAGGTGCCATTGAGGAGATTTTTCCCTTTATCCGATCATGTTGGGCGATCGAGTTTTTATCATCGTCAGGATGAGGTCCTCCTTCTGTTCTTGACGTAGTCGATCTCAGCTCAGGTTAGGATGAGGTTCTCCTTCTGTTCCCAACGAGGCTGTGGGGGCATATAAAGGTCATTGCGAGGGCCTCTCCCCCCATCCGGTCTAAAAGAACCGGGTCTTCGACTTTGCTCATGTCAGGATGAGGTTTTCCTCCTGTTCCTAACATAGCTGTGGGGGCACTTAGAGCGTTGTAGGGCCTCTCCCCCCATCCAGTCTAAAAGAACCGAGCCTTTGACTTTGCTCATGTTAGGGTGAGGTTCTCCCCCTGTCCCTAACATGACTGTGGGGGTGCATAAGGGCGTTGTAGGACCTCTCCCCCCATCTGGTCTAAAAGAACTGAGCCTTTGACTTTGCTTATGTTAGGGCGAGGTTCTCCTTCTGTCCCTAACATGGCTGTGGGGGTGCATAAGGGCGTTGTAAGGCCTCTCCCCCCATCTGATCTAAAAGAACCGAGCCATTGACTTTGCCTATGTTAGGGCGAGGTTCTCCTCCTGTCCCTAACATGGCCCTGGGGGCACTCAAGGGCCGTTATATGGGCATCTCCCCTGATCTGATCTTAAAATAATCAGACTTTCATTTTGCTCATGTTAGGATGAGATTCTCCTTTAGTTCCTAACATGACCATGGAGGCACTCAAGGGCCGTTATATGGGCCTCTCCCCCGATCCGATCTTAAAATAATCAGACTTTCATTTTGCTCATGTTAGGATGAGGTTCTCCTCCTGTTCCTAACATGACCTTGTTTTAATTGTTTGAAGGGGTTATCCCCAGTCGTAACAAGTCCATGCCAAAAGAGAAAGACATGCAAAGTCGAAAAGAATTTTGATTCAAAGCAAAGTCGTTAGTAGTACATTTACAGGTTTCTCGAGTCCCATGGTCATGGAAGGTCTACTCCTCCTTGAGGCCCTCCGGTGATGGAGTCGATGGTCCTGATTGGAGGCTGATCTCCGAGCTGCTCCTCCCTCTTTGGCGGTTCAGGTTGTGGTAGGGCCCTTGGCCGATCCTCTCTGCCTTCAGGTCGGCGTCGAATGAACCTGTCGAGCCGACCTCGCCTGATGAGCTCCTCGATCTCATCCCGGAGCTGAATGCACTCCTCTGTATCGTGGCCGTGGTCACGATGGTAGAGGCAGAACTTGTTAGGATTGCGCTTTCCAGGGTGTGTGCGCATCCTTTCCGACCTTGGCAGCTGCTCCCTGATCTCCATCAGCATTTGAGTTTTTGAGGCATTGAGGGGGGCATAGTTGCGGAATCTTCCCGGTGGAGAACCCTGTCGAACTCTGCGGTCCGAACTTCTCTACCTACGTACCCGGGGAGGAGTATGGACACGCTTGTGCCCGAGAAAAGTTTGAGAATGTGGTCGAGCTTCTCTCGACCCTTTTTCGACTGCGAGCTTACTCGAGTCTCCCGCTTGCCACTCTCTTGCAGTCTCCTCATCCTTCATTTTGAAGGCTTCTTCTGCTCGGGCGTACCCTTTGGCCCGAGCCAACAGATCAACAAAATTCCTGGGGTACTTCTTCTCCAGGGAGAACAAAAGGTCATTCTTCTGAAGGCCGCCCTTCAGAGCGGCCATCACTACCGACTGGTCTAGGTTCTGGACCTCCAGCACGGCGACATTGAAACGGTTGATGTAGGCCCGAATGGACTCCCCCTCCCTCTGCTTGATATTAATGAGGGACTTCAAACCCTTCCGGGGGCACCGGCTACTGACAAAATGGGTCACAAATTGGTGGCTCATTTGATCGAAGAAAAAGATGGTACCCGACTTCACCACCGAGTACCAGTTTCTCGCCGCTCCCTTCAAGGTGGATGGGAAGGCTCGGCATAGAATGGCGTCGGGTGTGCCATGAAGCAGCATCATCATCCAGAAGGCCTCCAGGTGATCAACCGAGTCTGAAGTCCCATCGTAGCTTTCAAATTGGGGGAGCTTGAAGTTTGGCGGGATCGGTTCCTGCATGATCATTTAAGAAAATGGAGGGTCAGTACAAATATCCTCACCATAAGCGGAGGGAGCGTGGCGGAGTTCTTCGATCCGCCGGTTCATCTCCTGGAGCCTCCGATCCAAGAAATTCTCTCGACTACGGGTCTCGAGGGTCCTCTGGCAGAACGGGGGTAGAGATCTTCCAGGGTGGAGTCGTGATCCGACTGAGGGCTCTCCACCTTCGGATTCATCTTTCCGAGAAAGACAGGGTGGTTGGCCTAAGTGGCCCACCCTACCGTCGGATTTTGGTGTTCCGGTGATGCTCTTTCCAAGTGCACCAATGCCTGTGGCTACTGCTGCTGCTATATGGCCTGCACAGCTTCAGTGAGGCCTCTGACCTGTTGTGCCAGTAGGTCAAATTGCTCCGCACCAACCGCCATTGCAGGAGGAGGAGGAGGAGGCTGGGAGACTGGAGGTGAGGCCGGAGCTTGAGATCTGGCCGCGGAGGCCATGGATCGTCGTGTGGATGCCTTGCGGGGAGGCATCGGGCAAAGACCTAGTGGAGGAAGGAGGAGAGGACGTCGGAAAAGATGCCCAGGGATGGTCCCATTGAGCGCTCCTTTAAGAATAAGGGTACTGTAAACACACAACCCTTCCTCTAGCGCCAATCCTGTTGGTGCAAAAATCTGCCTGCATCGGAGAAGCTGGAGTCGAGGGAGTCGCGGTCGCTGTCGGGACCTGCAAAAGAAGGCTAAACCGGAGGTGGGGTTGCTCCGGCAAGACCCTCCAATGCTCAACTCAGTTCTCTACCTCAACAAGAATGGAGTGCTCGAACGAAAATTTTAGCAGAGTTTTTAGGTAAAAATGAGAGCTTAGAGAATAACGTATCTGGGGTCCCTCCTTTTATAGGCGGAGGGAGCAACAGACTGATAGAGACGTTTGTAACCGTCTGGTAGTGGGCTGCCCACGGTTAGGCGGAGTTTGTTGCGAACAGTAGTGGAGTGAAATCGTGGCTATCATCAGGACATGCCACGTGGAGTCCGTCGCGAGGGGTGGAGCGGCGTCCGTTGTCGCGACTTGCCAGAGGATGGAGGAATCGTGTAGTATCCATCGCAGGAAGTGGAGCAGGATCGTGGCCATTATTATGGTCTGTCAGGGAGTGATGGAGCCGCGTGAAATCCGTCGCAGGAAGTGGAGCAGAGTCGTGGCCGTTGCTGTGGCCTGCTAGAGGGTCCAGGCCTGTCGGCCGAAGTCCGGCTGGAGTGTCTGGCAGAGAGGGGTGGCTAGTTGCCCATCTGAGAGGAACTCGGAGTCCTGCTCTCATGGGAGTTCGGATGAAGTCTTCCTTCAGTTGAAGTCGGAGACGAGATCTGGCTCCCATAGGAGCCCGGGCAAAGTCTACCTGCAATCAAAGTCGGGGGCGAAGTCCGGCTCCCTTAGGAGTTCGGATGAAGTTTACCAGCAGTCGGAGTCGAGGACGGAGCCCGGCTCCCATAGGAGTCCGGGCGAAGCCTTCCCGCAGTCGAGGTCAGGGATGAGATCTGGCTTCCGTAGGAGTCCGGACTGAGTCTTCCTGCAATTGGAGTTGTGGGTGAAGTTCGGCTCCCGTAGGAGTCCGGACGAAGTTTACCTGTAAGCAAAGTCGTGGGCGGAGCCCGACTCCCGTAGGAGTCCGGGCGAAGTCTGCCTGCAGCCGGAGTTGGGAACGAAATCCGACTCCCGTAGGAGTCCGGGCTGAGTCTTCCTGCAATTGGAGTTGTGGGTGAAGTCCGGCTCCCGTAGTAGTCCGGACGAAGTTTACCTGTAAGCGAAGTCATGGGCGGAGCCTGGCTCCCGTAGGAGTCCGGGCGAAGTCCGCCTGCAGCCAGAGTCGGGGACGTGGTCCGGCTCCCGTAGGAGTCCGGGCGGAGTCTTCCCGCAGCTGGAGCTGGAGACGAGATCTGGCTCCCGTAGGAGCCCGGGCGGAGTCCACTTGCAATCAGAGTCAGGGGCAAAGTCCGACACCATTAGGAGTCCGAACGAAGCTCATCAGCAGTCGGGGTCAAGGACGGAGCCTCTCTCCCGTAGGAGTCTGGGCGAAGCCTTCCCACAGTCGAGTTCGGGGATGAGATCCGGCTCCCGTAGGAGTCCGGGCTGAGTCTTCCTGTAATTGGAGTTGTGGGTGAAGTCCGACTCCCGTAGGAGTCCGGACGAAGTTTCCCTGTAAGCGGAGTCGTGGGCGGAGCCCGACTCCCGTAGGAGTCCGGGCGGAGTCCGCCTGTAGCCAGAGTCGGGGATGAGGTCCGACTCTCGTAGGAGTCCGGGCGGAGTCTTCCCGCAGCTGGAGCTGGAGATGAGATCTGGCTCCCATAGGAGCCCGAGCGAAGTCCACCTGCAATCAGAGTCAGGGGCGAAGTCCGGCTCCCTTAGGAGTCCGGACGAAGTTCACCAGCAGTCGGGGTCGAGGACGGAGCCCATCTCCTGGAGTCTGGGTGAAGTCCGGCTGCAGCCGGAGTTGGGAACGAGGTCCAGCTCCCGTAGGAGTCCGGGCTGAGTCTTCCTGCAATTGGAGTTGTGGGTGAAGTCCGACTCCCGTAGGAGTCCGGATGAAGTTTACCTGTAAGCGAAGTCGTGGGCGGAGCCCGACTCCCGTAGGAGTTCGGGCAAAGTCCGCCTGCAACCGGAGTCGGGGACGAGGTCCGGCTCCCGTAGGAGTCCGGGCAGAGTCTTCCTGCAGCTGGTGCTGGAGACGAGATCTGGCTCCCGTAGGAGCCCAGGCGGAGTCCACTTGCAATCAGAGTTAGGGGTGAAGTCCGGCTCCCTTAGGAGTCCGGATGAAGTTCATCAGCAATCGGGGTCGAGGATGGAGCCTGGCTCCCGTAGGAGTCCGGGCGAAGCCTTCCCGCAGTCGAGGTCGGGGACGAGATCCAGCTCCCGTAGGAGTCCGGGCTGAATCTTCCTGCAATTGAAGTTGTGGGTGAAGTCTGGCTCCTGTAGGAGTCCGGACGAAATTTACCTGTAAGCAGAGTCGTGGGCGGAGCCCGGCTCCCGTAGGAGTCCGGGCAAAGTCCGCCTGCAGCCAGAGTCAGGGACGAGGTTTGGCTCCCATAGGAGTCTAAGCGGAGTCTTCCCGCAGCTGGAGCTGGAGACGAGATCTGGCTCCCGTAGGAGCCCGGGCGAAGTCCACCTGCAATCAGAGTCAGGGGCGAAGTCCGGCTCCCTTAGGAGTCCAGATGAAGTTTACCAGCAGTCGGGGTCGTGGGCGGAGCCCGGCTCCCGTAGGAGTCCGGGCGAAGTCCGTCTGCAGCCGGAGTTGGGAACGAGGTCCGACTCCCGTAGGAGTCCGGATGAAATCTGGTAGTTGTAGGAATCCACCGTTGGAGAAGTTCAGCTGTTGACGAAGTTCGGGGTAGCTCGGATTGGAGTTGAACCTGGCTGGAAGAAGTCTGGAAGGGATTTGGGGAACAGCTGATAGTCGTAGAAAGTCGGCTGGCAGTGGAGCTCAGTGAGCACTTGGGGCGGCTTAATAGATGACTGGGGGAACTCATGTTGAAGGAGCTCGGGTGGTGCAGTGGGAGTTTGTCCGTCGGGGGAATTCAGTCAGCACTGTGGGAATCCGGCTGTTGGAGAAATCCGGAGAGATACCATCTAAGGTCGAAAGCCAGAGGAGTCCTGGGAGGGTCAATCATGTCAAGAACTTCGGCTGAGGGTATTTTATACCCAACAACTGGCATATCCTATGTATGCTCAATAGAGAGGATGGTTGATCTCACAATCACTTGTGTGGTGATACTAATAGAGAATATGGGTGCTCATTGAAGAATGAGTTCACTAAATTGGTCTAATGAGAGAACATGTGATGGAGCCTTAAATGCATGTTAGCTAATTATTCTCTAATAGGAGTAGTGCAAATGATTCTTAAACCTGAGATCAACATGGTACCTTATATATATGAATTTATATTTTGGTTTATTCCCTATTGACTCTTTAAGGCTTGTGTGGGATGTTCTAGATGTAGTAAAGTATATATGGATGTTGTGAGTAGTTAATAAGGAATCGATCACTCTTCATAATGAAAGAGAGCATCCGATATGATCTCATAAGTTAATGATTCATGAAGTCTTTGACCAAAGTAGGATGATAATTAGAAAAAAATTTTAATGTATCATCAACTAAATCATCATCTTCTAATCAAGATACATATAGATAAGTATTTGGACTTGACATATTTCCATGCCCATAGCTCATCTGGGATGTTGTATGATCAAAGGATTAAATTACATATTAACTTATCACTAAAGGATATTTATGATATTTCTATCAAATTTTATGTCTTCTAGATAGTCATGACATATTGCTAGACATCAATCTTAACTTGTGGACTCACAAGAATTAAAAGAGTTTAATTTAAAAATTAATTAGAAAGAGTTCTGATTAATTAATGCATTTGGGCTCACCTAATCTAATCAAATTAATTTTGATCATGAGCATGAGTCGACTACTGGCTAGATATGGAACCCAATGGGTCACACAATTTGGGATTTAATGAAGAACACTGGCAGTTCAAAGTATGCATTTTTTAAAATTTTACAGTGGAAGATAGAAGATTAAATATTTTAATCTTTTACAAATACTTTAGATCTGATCTAAACTACCTACTGAGGTTCTATGACATGAAATTTGCATACAAAAAAATCTGATGTAAAGAAAAGACTGCATCGATCATATCGATGCGCTAGATCAGATCTGATCGTTAGATCTGATCAGATGAGTTCAGAACTCATTATCTTTACATGAGTCAATAATTACTACTACTAATAGGTATGATATGAGATTCTTCCTGATGCTGAGTAGCTGTACAGCTCGTCCGACCTTTATAGGTAGTCCACTCAAAGCCCTGATTGGATCATCCTTCTCAGGAGTGCTAGATCGCATAGAAGGCACTGGATGGCTGGAATAAGCTCCTTTCTTTGGATCATTCAGACTCTTTTGGATCAGAGGATGGAGCTACACGAGGAGGAGGTGGTGTGGTAGATTGGAACAAGATCCTCTTGTATTTCTTTTCACACAAAAACCTAGCGTCGAAACCTTAGAACCCACCCTGGATCTCACGCCCAAAGAGGAAGGACTCTTCGTCTATGTCTCATGCATAGAAGCCCTCCCCCTCTCTGTTTCATGCCCCCTCTCACTCAGAAGAGTTTTCTATGGTAAAATTCCATCATTTTTGTCACACAAAAAGAGAGGGGATTTTAAGTTGGCATGGAGAGGTGAAGGGATAAGGATAAATGGTTAGATGTAGTTCAAATTCAAACCAATTTGAATTCAAAACTCAACCACTTATCCAAGTGGGGTGCCACAAGAGCTGAGGTGTGAGATATTTCTCATGCCATTCACTGCATAAATTGTGACACAAACATCAACCTTCTAAAGGGTGTGGGTGACAAGGTAAGGATAAGGATAAGATTTGGTTTGTTTCAAGTCAAATTCAAATCTTTTTGAATTCGAATAATGAACCAACTTATCTTCATCCAAATAGAACTAGAGAAGGGGGCGACATGTTAGATGTGTGCTCTAGATGTCAGATTGGCTGACACATTCCTGTACAAATGTAAGGGCAAATTTATAATTTTGAATATAAATGAATAAAAGGGTTATTCTACTATCACATTGCGTATATTATATCTGTGATACATCCTTTGAGTTAGTAGGAATGTTAATTCATATTTTCAAGAGTTAGAAATTTAAGATATGAATTTACATAACTAACTCATAAACAGCTCCTGACCATAGAATCATCACGAGGATGGTGATCGATTCGGAAGGTTAGTGTACGATCGCTTTCTTAGGGTAGATGAGTCTTGAGTCTACGGTGTGGAGACACCAGAGTGAGAGTATAGATATTTGTTGAGAATGAGAGTACTGAGCATGGCCACCTCGAGCAGTCATAAGGAAGTCTATCTTCTCGTCGATGACTAGCTCGATGCTGCAGCTGTGTGTCTAGTTCTTTGACCTGAGGTGCATCGACAGTTTACCTTGAGTGTATTATAGTTTGACTACACCATAACTCGATCTTCTAGCCATTCAAAATTTTGAGGTGTATGTTGGCTATAGCATATTCATTATAAGAACCAAATCATACTAAGATGGGATCTATCAATCTCGGTAGATGAAAGGAGTAGTCCTATGATGATCGAAAGATCGAGTCCTTAAGCCCATGGCCATGGCAGAGTGAAATAATGGAAAAGAGTTTTCCATTGGGGTTTCACATCGAACTTGGATCGATCGATTGATTCATATGACTGATGTTGGGTTTGATGAGTTCACCTTAACCCTAATTCAGTCGGGACTTATGATAGAAGAACTCAATCACACAGGTAGCTGCATCGAGAGGTTGATCTTCATTTCTGATGGGTTACCATCATGTACTGTTAGGTGTCACTGATAGATTTTGGAAGCAATTAGAATGATCTTGATGATCGATCATTCTAATTGTCTGAATTAGAAGAGTTCTGGTCCATCAAAAGGAGTTTTGATGATGTCGATGATGAGATCACGACATGTCTCATTACCATACGGAAATAAACCTAACTGGATCACATAAATAAGAGTTAGAATCTAGATGTCATCAATTGAGCTAGCCCAGTTCGATTGATTTGGATTAGATCCAATTAGGTTCAAGAAAATCGTGCTAGCACACGATTGAGCCAAACTTTCTCCTTGTGCAATCTTTTTCATCTTGACTGAGCCAAATATGATTTGACTCACCCAAAAAATCTTGAAAAAATTTCTCTCAGTCTGACTGGAGCTAGTCCAACTCAAAAAAGTCTTATCTTAATTCATGAGATGAATTTAAGACAACACCTATCAATTCCTGTCACCTGCTATTTCTATTTTAGGACATCGGTCAAACGTTGACTTATAGATCTTGAACTAAAGGCCACTTGGCAAGAGGTCATTGGAGAGTTTTTGTGGAGTGTCCACTTGCTAAATTAGGCCTCAAAATGGGCACCAAGATCAGATTGGGCATGCACCCCAAGTGGATAAGGATAGAGTCCCATGAGATGAGGACTCTATGCCTTGTTCGACTCAAACTGTTGGGCGCCAATCTCACTGTGTTTATCCAGTGTTGGTGCCAATAGTAGGATAGCTTGGTGGGGTTCTTATCTGATATGATTAGATGATATCACTCCACTAATCAAATTTTTTTCATAATTAATTAAAATTTTCTGATAGGTCAAATGATGTGGCACTGCATGGCACAGTAGGGTTTATTTAAATCCTGTCTGCACCTAGGGTTTAGAGTCTCTGCTCAATACCCAGAAAAAGCCTGATATACCTCCACTTCTTCATGCCTCCACTAGTCCTCTCTCTCCCCTCTTCATATCCAAGAAGTTGGGCATCCATCTGGTGCTTGTCCAAGGTGTGGTGGCTCCCTGATCAGAAGGCTGCAGGGATTTTTTGAGAAGCTGCTGCTCCAGCTTCAGAAGATCTTTTGAAGATCTTTCAGATTAGATCCAGATCTGATTTTTGGAGTAGAAATTTGTGAGAAGAAAATGATCCATATCCTACTTAAGTTGATACCTGTAGAGGCCAAACGACTGTGCGGCTATTTTTGGATCTCAGGCATTACTGCGATCATCTACAGGGTAATCTAGTTACCCTAGAGATATTTCTCTAATCCTCAAGTTTTAAATTTAATTTTAGATTAAATATTAGATAATAAAAATTAGATCTAATATATCTTAGATCTAAATATCATAGGATAATTTTTTAAAAAAATATTCCGCCCCAGATCTCATTAGATCTGGAAGATCCTACAAAGAAAAAGGCGATTTTCCTTCAAGTAGTATCAGAGTCAGGTTGATGGCTCTATTTTAGATCTAATTTAGATCTAATTTTTATTTTTATTTATTTGATATTAATGAATTTTAGATGTCACATTAGATGTGATTGGATCTGAAATCAAAAAATTTAAAATTAAATCTAAGTAGATCTAACATGTATGAGATGCATGACTAGACTAGGAATAGTTTAAACTATGAATAGTCTTGAAATTTTATATTTTAATATGATTAAAATATAAATTAGATCTAATTTATTCTTTGATTTTTTGATGTTATAAATATTATATTCAGATCAAAAAATAAAAAATAAAATTTAATTAATTCATAAGATTGATCTATTGCATGCCTAGACTAGTTGTAGAATTATTCTAGTAACTCTCTAGAATAGATTTTATATTGAATAGTTCAATTTAAATCTTATTTTTTAGATATTATATGTGATGTATCAGATCTGAAAGTATGCTAATTAGATCAGATTTAAATACATGAGATGTATGCAAAGCATGTATAAGTTAGATCTAAAATTATATATGTGATATGTAACTTAGATCTAACTAGTTTTGTAGTTAAATTAATATTTCTGATTAAGGTGTTCCTCATGGCCGTCCGGTCATAAGAACAAAGTAGAGTTTAAGACCCTCTCCTCCAATTCAATGGGGTGTTCTTATGGCGTGTAGGGGTGCTGCACGTTCATCCTTAATCAGAAATCAAAATTTACTTTTCTGTAAAACCCTAGATCCTAAAATCCTAGAATTTATTTTACATGTTTTGTTTATGAACCGAAGACTTAATTAATGAATTAAGTCTATGAAATTAAAATAGGTCTAAAATTAAGAATTTCAGATCTAAGTTATTTTTATAAAATTGGGTTCGGACTTGGGTAGCTTAATTAGGTCTAGCGGTTGATCAAACCGAATCAAAAGTTGGTTAGGTGGGATCATAAAAGCTAATAATTGACCAGCCTAATAGGATTAAGTCTAGGTCAAGGTTGAATCACATTCATATGTGACTTGAACAAGTTAAAACCTAATTTGGCTCAGTGGTTAGAGCCTGGATTGTGGGCTAACCTAATTGGTTCTGGTTCGATAATTTGGTGTCTAAGGTAAGTTGGGCAGATGCGATCGATTGGTTTTTAATTGGGAGCTACTCAATTCGAATGCATTTTTGTCAAGTTAATGGCATATCCCTTCCATCGATCTCACTTATCTGGCCATATGTGTCGACCCAGTTCTGATTTGAGGTGGCTAACAATTCGAGCTAACCCATGTCACTAGGTTAGTCATAATTGTTATGACTATGTCAAGTCAAGTTTAATGAGATCTAAATCAAATCTCCCTAAGAAAATATTAAGTCTAAGGTCTTCCACCATTGTGGATGTGCAGGCCCTTCCGGGGTTGATTATTCTCGACTGGTTACAGTAGCTCAGTTGCACTAGGAAGATGCAACCATGTCCATTAGGCATTGGATGCTACGAATTAGAGGATGGGTTGTGCTTAATATTTTGGATATGGTGAGGGACCCAATCAGGAATCTAATTCGTGCAAATGGTGGGTTTGACTTAACTAAGGACTGGAGCAATATTTCAGGCATGGTAAGCTTCATGAATTAGAGATCAAGTTTTGGGTGCACCATGATTAGAGAATCATTGGACAAGAGTTATCCACTCATCAGTTGACCCATCACCAATAATTGTTAGATGAGGTGGTGAGCCAGTCGGTGAGACCGCACCACCCACTAGAAATTACTAATCATGAAGATTTTCACATCTCTACCTAGGGAGTGTAGGGATCTGAGAAAATAGTAGGAGCCTAATTTGTTTAAAAATGAAATCCCTAAATAAATTGGTTAAGTCTGATTACAAAATCTAACTAGAAATTTTTGACTCTCTACAGGAAACATGTCTGCATCCAACCCCCTGACCAAAATACTAGACACCCATAGATTGACTGGACCTAATTTTAAGGACTGATTGAGGAACTTCAGAACTATTCTGGATTTCAAAAAACGGACTCATGTCTTGGACCAGGATCCACCTGCCATGCCAACACGTCCGACTGCTGAACAGAGAGCATCTCTGGAAAAGTGGATGGATGATGATAACAAAGTCAGGTACTACATGTTAGGTTCCATGTCTGGTGACTGCAGTGCCAGCATGAGAATATTATGACTACCCGCCAAATGTTAGCTCAACTACAAGAGTTGTTTGGTGAACAAAGTCGTGCAGCCAAGTATCAAGTCTGCCAAAAGCTTTTTAAGGCTAAAATGCATGATGGGCAGTCAGTCCAAGATCATTATTTGACAATGATCAAGGACCTTGAGGAGCTTGAGAAGCTCGTGTCATCTTAGACAGGGATTTTCATATTGATGTGATCCTTCAGTCCTTGTCTGATGCATATGGTCAGTTCATCATGAACTTTCATATGCATAAGATGCAGTGTACCTTGGCTGAGTTAATGAACATGTTGGTTACAGCTGAGCTTTCTTTGAAGAGTTCAAAAGGCTCAGTCCTTACTGTGGAGCGGACTTCTTCCAAGAGAAAGACTTTTGGAAAGAAGAAAAAATTTACGAAGAAGCAAAAGGTGGATGGGAAAAGGAAGAAGACGGAACCGAAGAAGAAGGCTACTGAAAAGAAAAAATATTTCCACTACAATTCAGACGGTCATTGGAAATGGAACTGTCCTCAGTACCTGGCCACCTTGAAGAATAAGGATGGTCCTTCTGGAGGTATGCTCATTATATAATCTAATCTTATAATTTCCTCTGCATCCAGTTGGGTACTTGACTCTAGTTCTAGTGCTCATTTATTCACTTTTATGTAGGATCTTGAGGAGAGCAGGAGGCTGAGGGATGGGGATATGATCCTATGCATCGGAAATGGAGCAAGAGTTGCTGCTGTGGTCGTGGAAACCTATCCTCTGTGATTACCGTTAGGATTAGATTTAGTTCTTAGAGACTGTTATTATGTGCCTACAGCAAGCAGGAATTTGATTTCTATTTTATGTTTAGCACAAAAAGGCTATGTGATTAGCTTTCATAAGAACCATTGTAACATATTTTATGAAAATAATAAAGTTGTAAATAATTTTCTTATTAATGGTCTCTATCAGCTACATATTGATGTATCTGTATTTAATATCGAAAAAAATATGAATGCCATAGGAATTAAAAGGCCTAGAGATAGACTAAATGATAGGTATCTGTGGCACCTAAGGCTAGGTCATATAGCGGAAGACAGGGTTAACAAATTGAAGAAATCTAGGCTATTGAGTCCGTTGACTTTCAAGTCAAATCCAGTTTGTGAATCATGCCTTCAAGGCAAAATGACCAAGCTCCCTTTTGTGGGACATGGGGAATGGGCCACAAACCTACTTGCCCTGGTACATACGGATATGTGCAGCCCAATTGATGTGCCAGCTAGAGGCAACTATGTCTACTTCATTACCTTCATCGATGATATATCTGAAGCGAAAATTTAGTGCAGGGGCAAAATGATAATTTTAAAACTTTTTTCAAAATTACTATTTTACAGCAGAATTATTAATTAATCTCATTAATTAATACTAATTAACCCTACACTAGGATCTAAATATGATACAACAGCATGCATTTAAATTTGAAATTCAAATTTGAATCAGTAAACGTTTTACAGTACTGTGTTCAGAACACATCACCTTTTGCGGGTAGTCGATCACCATAATCTGATCACCGTCAGAGGGCTCTGATCATCATGTCGCAGCCACCCAACTGTCTGGCCTCTGCGGATCGTCCACACGAAGCTCCCGTCTGATCAGCTCCTCACGAATGCTAGTTCGTGATTTCACCCTTTTGATGGCAGATGTTGATCGAACTCCTTCGATCGATGTGTGCTGACTTCTCGGATGCTCTGGATCATCTGCACAGTTACTTGAGAGGATGATGGATCTCTCTCTAAAATTTGGTGGACTCACGACACTCGTGGCACACCAATCTCACTTCCCGAACCCTAGGTAGAAACCCTAGGGTACACACCAAAAACCCTACGCCCAATTTTCTCTCTTTTCTTTCTTTTTCTCTCGAAAGGTTTTGGACCTTCACCTTACGCAGAAGCCTTCCTCACACCCCAAAGTTTCTCTCCTAATTTTTCTACGCACGTCCCACCTTTCTCCTCTTTTTAAAACAACGTCGAACGTGTCTTATCCGCGTGAGAGGATAAAGACAAGAGGTTACACATTTGAATTCAAATCAAATTTGAATTCAAACAAAAACCAACTTATCCATATCCTTTTGGGCATGAGAAGAGAAGGGGCATAGCTCTTTGTGCGTGAAAAAGTTTCACGAGAAACCTTTTCTCGTGTAAGTAATGTGGCGCACAAAATGGATAAGGATGAAAGGGCAAGTGATAAGTTATCCATTCAAATTCAAACATGCTTTGAATTTGAATGGCTAACTAATTATTTTATCCATCCATATGGTGCACAAATGAGGATGTGGGGAAGGGTTTTGCGTGAGAAAAATTTCATGAGAAGTTTCTTCTCGTGAATTCAAATGGGTGCAAGGAAGTTGGGTGACGTAGGGAATTTAAAACAAGGTGGTTTGATTCAAATTGAGCCAACCTAGTTTAAAATAGGTTGAGCACAATTAGACCAAATTAAACCCAACATAATTAGGCTTAATTAGGCTTAATAAAATTCTAATCAAATCAGGAATTAACTAAACCTAACCTCTGATCAAATCAGGGACTAAACCACCTTAGCGATTAGGTCAACATTTAACCTAATCGGGTCAATCCAAACTGAATCCAATTCAATTGGACTTGATCCAAAAATAATTACTCAATCAAATTGAGTTAATTAGTGATTAAATTACTAATTAAACCTCTCATAAATGTTGAGTCCAAATCCGATGGGCAATCGGCATCAGAGACCATCGATATGAAACCCTGATCAAAGAGTTCAAATTTCAAATTCAAAATTCGAAATTCAAAATTTTGACCCCGGTACCCAAAATGTGTGAAACTCATGATTAGAGAATCCTAATTCTCAATCATAGAGTTCCAGATAGATAAGACTCATAATCAGCCATCAGATCAGAAAGGAACCTCTAATGTGTGTGACCCCGCAGGTTCGAACCTAAGCCGGTAGCACAGGAACCAATTTCTGTACTAATCGAAGTGACCATCTAGCAATGGTACCCGACGATCGGATAGGTCGAATAATCGCAATCACAACATTCAGAACCTACGTGAATATGGTTACCATATAATTCATCCCTTTTGACCCCTGTGTTTAGGATGACTCAGGGTTAAACTGTCAACCCTGATGATATCATCCGAATCGTGCTCAACTCAATTAGTCCTGTGACTCCTCACTAGGACTACCCTGGCCAAGGTTTTGCTAAATTGAAACACGACTGTACACAGCTCCTAAACTGGAGTGGTCAATCCCATCTTGACACACGCACCGACAAGTCAAGTACTTGACTACACCCAGCAACCTTCCGTCACTGAATTAGAAATTCAGGTAGTCCAGTACCTAAGTGCAGTGAGTTGCTTGCAAGTCACCGTGGCGGTCTCAGGTCGGAGGGATATTTATACCCATATCCCATCGGAGCAAATCTTGACAGCAGAAATAGCTCCGGAGTTGGTCACGTTCAGTGCAGATGTACCATTACATCTCACCTGTATGCCATACCAGTGTCTCCACACTCTTTGGTTATGAGGACAACCAACCCATATGGCACACAACGACCTATGCTCGATAAATATTGTCGTCCTTGGTAACAACGTATCATTTGGTCGCGAACATGTTTAAGGACTAAACGACAAATCCTCCTTTGTCGAGTCTAAATAGTCCTAAGGACTTCACCACAACACAGGAGTTCATTAGAAGATGAAACATTTATGATAAAAAAATATCAAAATAACTTTTATTTATTTATAATTCATGTACTAATACAAAAGGAGCACAACCGTCAACAGGCTGACGATTGGCTTTGGGACACTATTCCCAACAATCTCCCACTTGGCCTAAAGCCTATCGGTGCAGTATCTAATACCCATCTTCGACTTGTAGTCGTTGAACTCCTTCACCGCAATGGCTTTAGTAAATGGGTCGGCCAGGTTCTCCTTCCCGTCGATCTTCTGAAGGTTGATGTCACCTCGATCCACGATCTCTCGGATGAGATGGTAGCGGCGCAGAATATGCTTCGTCCGCTGGTGTGCCTTTGGTTCCTTCGCCTGAGCAATGGCTCCAGAGCTATCGCAGTAGAGCAGAACTGGACCAACAAGGAAGGGTGCTACTCCGAGCTCGGTGATGAATTTCCTCAGCCACACCGCTTCTTTGGCAGCATCTGATGCAGCAATATACTCCGCCTCGCATACTGAATCAGCCACAGTGTGCTGCTTGGAACTCTTCCAGCAGACAGCCCCACCATTAAGGGTAAAAATAAATCCTGACACACTCTTGCTATCATCGCGATCAGACTGGAAACTAGAGTCTGTAAACCCTATAAGTCTCAAGTCCGATTCACCATATATAAGCCACTGGTCCTTAGTATTTCTCAAATACTTCAGGATGGTTTTAACAACCTTCCAGTGATTCTCTCCTGGATCAGATTGGTATCTACTCACTACCCCTAGTGAGTATGCCACATCTGGTCGTGTACATGTCATGGCGTACATGATAGATCCCACTGCCGAAGCATATGGAATCCTACCCATACGCTCTCTCTCTTGAGGTGTTGTCGGACAATCCCTCTTCGAGAGAGAAATTCCATGACCTATCGGTAGATAGCCTTTCTTGAAATTTTCCATGCTGAACCTTTTCAGCATAGTATCAATGTACGTGGACTGGGATAAGCCAAGCAACTTTTTGGATCTATCCCTATAGATCCTCATCCCTAGGATGTAGGAAGCTTCTCCCAAATCCTTCATGGAGAACTGTGACGATAGCTAAATCTTTATTCCCTGTAATGCAGGGACATCATTCCCGATTAAGAGAATGTCATCCACATACAATACAAGAAATACTACTGCTGGATCATTAGCCCACTTATAAATGCAGGGTTCTTCTCTGTTCTTAACGAAGCCATACGTTTTGATCGTCCTATCAAAACATATGTTCCAACTCCGAGTGCCTGCTTAAGTCCATAAATGGACCTCTGTAGCTTGCACACCTTAGACTCATCTGTGGATGTGAACCCTTCAGGTTGTATCATATACACCTCTTCGTCCAGCTCTCTGTTTAGGAAAGCTGTCTTCACATCCATCTGCCAGATTTCATAGTCTAGATGGACAGCTATCGCAAGCATAATCCGAATGGATTTGAGCATTGCCACAGAAGAAAACGTCTCGTCATAGTCTATACCATAACGTTGACGATATCCCTTGGCAACCAGACGGGCTTTATAGGTCTCCACCTTTCCGTCTGCACCCCTCTTCCTTTTGAAGACCCACTTACACCCTATGGGTTTTACTCCTTCGGGTGGGTCAACCAATGTCCACACATCGTTGACCTTCATGGACTCCATTTCGGATTTCATGGCCTCTAGCCATTTCTCAGAGTCAGGTCTCTGCATTGCATCCATGTAGGTGATCGGATCCTCATCATTTTCATCAAGTTCGATAGGATCATCATCCCGGACCAAGAAACCATAATATCTGTCCGGTTGATGTGGTACTCTACCAGACCGCCTTAAGGGTGCATAATCAATGGGCTCCGGATCTGATCTAATCAAATCCGGTTCAGGTTCAGTGACATATATCGGTTTTTTCACCTGTCGAACTTCGTCAAGTTCGACTTTAGAGGCAACAGTTCCTTCACTAAGGAACTCCTTTTCTAAAAAGATTGCCTTAAGGCTGACAAACACCTTTTGCTCATCAGCAAGGTAGAAATAATACCCTTTGGTCTCTTTTGGGTACCCTATAAAATTACACTTGTCAGACCTAGGTCCAAACTTGTCTGTAATTAAACGTTTAACATAAGTCGGACACCCCCAAACCCTAAGGTGCGAGAGTACTGGCTTACGTCCTATCCATATCTCATATGGCGTTTTGGCTACAGACTTACTCGGAACTCTATTTAGAAGGTAACAAGCCGATTCGAGCGCATATCCCCAGAGGGAGATCGACAGACCAGCAAACCCCATCATGGATCGAACCATGTCCAACAGGGTCCGATTCCTCCTTTCAGACACACCATTATGCTGTGGTGTTCCAGGAGGAGTCCACTGAGAGAGAATCCCATTCTCCCCTAGATACGTCAGAAACTCATTGGAAAGGTATTCACCTCCTCGATCAGATCGAAGAGTTTTAATACACTTCCCAGTTTGTTTTTCTACCTCATTTCGGAATAGTTTGAACATTTCAAATGATTCCGACTTATGCTTCATTAAATAGACATACCCATACCTAGATAGGTCGTCTGTGAAGGTTATGAAGTAGAAAAATCCACCTCTTGCACTTGAGCTCATGGGTCCACATACATCAGAATGTACCAGACCTAAGAGTTCACTGGCTCGCTCACCTTTTTCAGTAAAAGGTGACTTGGTCATCTTTTCAAGAAGACAGGACTCACAGGTTGGAAGTGATTCACAATCACTAACTTCAAGAATTCCTTCTTGAGCCAACCTGTTTATCCTGTTCTTATTTATATGACCTGGCCTACAGTGCCAAAGGTAGACTTCTGACACATTATCTATTCTAGAGCGTTTACCAAATTTTTGAACCACATTAACAGGCTGTGATAGTAAGTAAATTCCATTATTTAATTGTCCAACAAATATTGTAACACCATTCAAAATGATATTGCAAATATTTTCTTTTATTAAAAAATCATAACCGTACATGGCCAAAAGGCCTACAGAAATAATATTTAATAAAAAACTTGGATAATAGTGACATTCACTCAAAATTACATTACGAGAATTGATTACAAGACTCATGATTCCTAAAGCTAGAACTGGAACTTTGCTTCCATCTCCAACATTCAGGAACCTCTCGCCTTCATCAAATCTCCTACTGACCTGCAGACCCTGCATCGAATTACAAATATGATAAGGGCTTCCGGTATCCAATACCCAGGCAGTAGTATCACAAATCGAAAAGTTGCAAGGAGTTATCATATAATTACCTTGCTTCTTCTTTGGCCTGTTCGGGTCCAGGGAGGCAATGTATTGAGGACAGTTCCTCTTCCAATGCCCGTGCTTCTTGCAAAAGAAGCACTCCACCAGGCTCTGGTCATGCTTGCGCTTCTTGGTCTGACCCCGTGCTACTGTCCCAGCATGAGATTGCACCTTCTTATTTTTCTTCTTCTTGTTCTTCTTCCCCTTCCCAAAGGGTTGACGACGAGAAGAAGACCCTCCCACTACATTCACCGACTCCTTATGGAGTTGGTGATCCTTCTCAAAGTTCTGCAGCAACCCCAACAATCCGTGGTAGTTTACTGCAGGCTTTGTCATTCGAAAATGAGTAAAGAATGGGAGGAAGGACTTGGGCAAGGAATTAAGGATCGCATCCTTACCGAGCTGCTCGTGCAGAGGAAAGCCCAATTTGCTTAGGCGCTCAATCATCTCGATCATATACAGTACATGATCAGTGACTGAGGCCCCATCCCTCATCCGAGCATTGAAAATAGCACAACTAGTTTTGTGCCTTTCAACATCGTCAGGCGTGCCAAAGGAGTCGTTCAACATTTGAAGCATCTCCTGTGGCTGGGCGTTCTCAAACCTTCGGCTGAACTCGTCATTCATTGCTGCCAGCATAATACATCGAACGGTGGTGCGGTCATTGAGCCACTTCAAGTAAGTGTCTCGGATCGCCTTACTAGCGTTCGGAGCTGGCTCCTCAGGTGCTGGATCCGTTACTACATAAAGGATCCGCTCATGCTCAAGGATGATTTTCAATTTTCGATACCAGCTATCGAAATTGGGTCCCATGAGCTTGTCATTATCTAATAATGACCGGAGCGACAGGGTAGTGGCCATAGCTGCTTAAAGGAAAATGAGACCTCTATTAGTACATAAATTAATACTAAAGACTTGGACTTTAGTCTAAAGTTTTTCCCAATATTTTACGAACTGGTAGCCTCATCCTCCAATTCGAGGAATTACTTTAATTCCTTAATGGGTACCAGAATCCACACAGACTACACACGAGCCCAACTTTGGTTGGTCAACCCATGTGCATCTATGGGTAGGTTCTTAACCAGTTGTTTCTCTAAACAACTTCTAGTAATTTATTTTGCCCCAGAACCTAATCAGTAGGCTTTGGCCTCCACTGAAAAGATCTGGTTAGGTCCAAGCATTAATATGACTTAATTTAGTGAATCGGACCAATAAATGATCAGGTCCGACTTTGGCCGGCCAACCTAACCACCATCAGAAAGACTCAATCAAATTATCATATTATGAATAATAATTCCATTAGCCAATGAGCACCAGGCCTTTGGGCCTCCAATGATCATTGAACTAATGGACTCATTATCATTCACTTAATGAGAGGCTATGACTTAGTTATCATTATAACTTAATCATTTTAGGGACCTAATAATTTTGAGGATTTTATTAAAGAATAGTAGAGAAGAAATCATCCAGCCAATTTCAATCCTCCCACTGACTTCACCAAGTCAGATTAAAAAGGATTTAATTAAAGCTGGCATTAGGAGCACCTAAATCAGTCATACTGATTTACCTAATGACATGGGTGAGCTCTAATCACCAAGTGATCTAATCAAAATCTAACTTACCAGATTGGCCAGGTAAGTGAGATCAGTGGTGGAGATTTGCCATTAACTCGTCAATGATCGAATCAATGCGAGTAGCTCCCGCTTAAGAACCACTGGTCAAAACTGCCGAACTTACCTTAGACACCAATCGGTTCATTAGTTTTAATTTTGATCAACTTAGTAAATAGAGCTCCACCGCGTAGCCATGAATTAAGTCCATCTTGGTCTAGTTAAAGACATGGACCCATTCAACTACAACTATTGAAGTTGAGTCTAGAGTATCCTTGACCTAATCTAATTCAACTTTTGATTAGATTTGACCAATTACTCCAATTCGTCCATTTTTTAAACTAACCTTAGGTCTAACCTAATTATGGACCTAATTCATCTAACCCATTGACACAAAAGTTTATGCAATTGTCTTAGGTCTTAATTCACAATTCTAGACCTACTAGACAACACTTAATTCCTTTAATTAAGTACTTGGGCTGATGGGTCAGGGTTTGGCATTTCGAAAATAATTTTCAAATTTGAAAGATTTTATTTTCTGTTCACCAAATGTGTTAACTCATTTCACAAACGGGTCAGCACATTTCATAAACAGCAATTCTATTGCTCATTTCATAACAGAAAATAACTCAAAATAAATCATAAATTTTCTTTTAGATCTAATCTAACACATTCATGATAAATTTCTTAATTAAGTCCTTTCGCTGCTTCATCGGCATGGGATATAATTGCATCGGCACCCCTACCGCCATAGGAGACCCCATCGAATGGGAAGAGAGGGCCTTTAAACCCTACTTTTCTCCTATGATCGGACGGCCATGGCAACCAACCCAATTAGATTACTTGCTACTTGGATCATGTATATCTAAATATACAAATTTTAAAATTTAAATTTTTGAATTTTAAATTTCAAATTTGAGATTTCAACCAAATTTCAAATTTCGAATTTTCAATCTTTGAATTTTAAATTTTGAATTTTGAATTTCAAATTTCAAATTTCGAATTTCAAATTTCAAATTTCAAATTTGAGATTTCAACCAAATTTCAAATTTTAAATTTTGAATTTTGAATTTCAAATTTCAAATTTCAAATTTCAAATTTCAAATTTGAGATTTCAACCAAATTTCAAATTTCAAATTTTGAATTTCAAATTTGAAACTTCTAACAAATTTCAAATTTCAAATTTCAAATTTCAAATCTTTTTGAATTTTGAATTTTGAATTTTGAATTTCAAATTTAAACTTATAGATTACACCTTAATCTACGCATGCATATGTATATCATATTCTAGAACCTGCTCTGATACCAATTGAAGCGAAAATTTAGTGCAGGGGCAAAATGGTAATTTTAAAACTTTTTCAAAATTACTATTTTACAGTGGAATTATTAATTAATCTCATTAATTAATACTAATTAACCCTACACTAGGATCTAAATATGATACAACAGCATGCATTTAAATTTGAAATTCAAATTTGAATCAGTAAACGTTTTACAGTACTGTGTTCAGAACACATCACCTTTTGCGGGTAGTCGATCACCGCAATCTGATCACCGTCGGAGGGCTCTGATCGTCACGTCACAGCCACCCAACTGTCTGGCCTCTGCGGATCATCCACACGAAGCTCCCGTCTGATCAGCTCCTCACGAATGCTAGTTTGTGATTTCACCCTTTTGATGGCAGATGTTGATCGAACTCCTTCGATCGATGTGTGTTGACTTCTCGAATACTCCGGATCATCTGCACAGTTACTTGAGAGGCTGATGGATCTCTCTCTAAAATTTGGTAGACTCACGACACTCGTGGCACACCAATCTCACTTCCCGAACCCTAGGTAGAAACCCTAGGGTACACACCAAAAACCCTGCGCCCAATTTTCTCTCTTTTCTTTCTTTTTCTCTCAGAAGGTTTTGGACCTTCACCTTACGCAGAAGCCTTCCTCACGCCCCAAAGTTTCTCTCCTAATTTTTCTACACACGTCCCACCTTTCTCCTCTTTTTAAAACAACGTCGAACGTGTCTTATCCGCGTGAGAGGATAAAGACAAGAGGTTACACATTTGAATTCAAATCAAATTTGAATTCAAACGAAAACCAACTTATCCCTATCCTTTTGGGCATGAGAAGAGAAGGGGCGTGGCTCTTTGTGCGTGAAAAAGTTTCATGAGAAACCTTTTCTCGTGTAAGTAATGAGGCGCACAAAATGGATAAGGATGAAAGGGCAAGTGATAAGTTATCCATTCAAATTCAAACATGCTTTGAATTTGAATGGCTAACTAATTATTTTATCCATCCATATGGTGCACAAATGAGGATGTGGGGAAGGGTTTTGCGTGAGAAAAATTTTACGAGAAGTTTCTTCTCGTGAATTCAAATGGGTGCAAGGAAGTTGGGTGACGCAGGGAATTTAAAACAAGGTGGTTTGATTCAAATTGAGCCAACCTAGTTTAAAATAGGTTGAGCACAATTAGACCAAATTAAACCCAACATAATTAGGCTTAATTAGGCTTAATAAAATCCTAATCAAATCAGGAATTAACTAAACCTAACCCCTGATCAAATCAGAGACTAAACCACCTTAGCGATTAGGTCAACATTTAACCTAATCGGGTCAATCCAAACTGAATCCAATTCAATTGGACTTGATCCAAAAATAATTACTCAATCAAATTGAGTTAATTAGTGATTAAATTACTAATTAAACCTCTCATAAATGTTGAGTCCAAATTCGATGGGCAATCAGGCATCAGAGACCATCGATATGAAACCCTGATCAAAGAGTTCAAATTTCAAATTCAAAATTCGAAATTCAAAATTTTGACCCCGGTACCCAAAATGTGTAGAACTCATGATTAGAGAATCCTAATTCTCAATCATAGAGTTCCAGATAGATAAGACTCATAATCAGCCATCAGATCAGAAAGGAACCTCTAATGTGTGTGACCTCGCAGGTTCGAACCTAAGCCGGTAGCACAGGAACCAATTTCTGTACTAATCGAAGTGACCATCTAGCAATGGTACCCGACGACTGGATAGGTCGAATAATCGCAATCGCAACATTCAGAACCTACGTGAATATGGTTACCGTATAATTCATCCCTTTTGACCCCTGTGTTTAGGATGACTCAGGGTTAAACTGTCAACCCTGATGATATCATCCGAATCGTGCTCAACTCAATTAGTCCTGTGACTCCTCACTAGGACTACCCTGGCCAAGGTTTTGCTAAATTGAAACACGACTGTACACAGCTCCTAAACTGGAGTGGTCAATCCTATCTTGACACACGCACCGACAAGTCAAGTACTTGACTACACCCAGCAACCTTCCGTCACTGAATTAGAAATTCAGGTAGTCCAGTGCCTAAGTGCAGTGAGTTGCTTGCAAGTCACCATGGCGGTCTCAGGTCGGAGGGATATTTATACCCATATCCCATCGGAGCAAATCTTGACAGCAGAAATAGCTCCGGAGTTGGTCACGTTCAGTGCAGATGTACCATTACATCTCACCTGTATGCCATACCAGTGTCTCCACACTCTTTGGTTATGAGGACAACCAACCCATATGGCACACAACGACCTATGCTCGATAAATATTGTCGTCCTTGGTAACAACGTATCATTTGGTCGCGAACATGTTTAAGGACTAAACGACAAATCCTCCTTTGTCGAGTCTAAATAGTCCTAAGGACTTCACCACAACACAGGAGTTCATTAGAAGATGAAACATTTGTGATGAAAAAATACCAAAATAACTTTTATTTATTTATAATTCATGTACTAATACAAAAAGAGCACAACCGTCAACAGGCTGATGATTGGCTTTGGGACACTATTCCCAACAATATCTAGGTGCGGGTATGTATTTCTAATAAAACACAAGTTTGAAGCTTTTGAAAAGTTTAAAACATTCAGACATGAGGTAGAAAAATAAACAGAAAAACCCATTAAGGTTCTTCGATCAGATCGAGGAGGTGAATACCTTAGTCGGGAGTTCCTAGACTATCTTAAAGATAATGGCATAGTCTCTCAATGGACTCCACCTGAAATGCCACAACTCAACGGGGTTTCAGAACGGAGGAATCGGACCCTATTAGATATGGTCCATTCCATGATGAGCTTCACAGACCTCTCTGAGTTTCTTTGGGGATATTTTCTCATGACAGCAACATATGTATTGAATAGGATTTCCTCTAAAATCGTTCCTACCATACCGTATGAGATATGGCATGGTAAGAAGCCAAGTTTGAGTCATCTCAAAATTTGGGGTTGTCTGACTCATGTCAAGAGACAGCAGACGGACAAGTTAGAGTTCAGATCTTTTAGAGCTCGATTCATAGGATGTCCTAAAGAGTCATTAGGATACTATTTCTATACTTCGGAAGATCACAATGTGATTGTGAATCGACATGCTATTTTTCTTAAAAAATAGTTTATTCCAGATGGTGGCATCGGAAGAATAATTAAGCTCAAGGAGAATGTCTTCCAAGAGCAACGAGTTAAAGAACCTGAAGAACCCAATCAATTAGAACCAGTCCTAATACAACCTCTTCCACCTTGTAGATCAACTAGGATTTCCCATCTTTCTGAAAGATACTTAGGTACTATACAAGAGGAAGTAGAGGAAATGTTCCTCATGAAAAATGGGGCTCATGGTGATGACCCCAAGATCTATGATGAGGCGATATCAGATATCGACTCTGAGAAATAGTTAGAGGCAATGAGATTAGAAATTGACTCCATGCACTCAAACCAAGTCTGGACCTTGGTAGATCCACCTAAAGGTATTGTACCTATTAGGTGTAAATGGATCTTCAAGAAAAAGATAAGTACAGATGGAAATATGAAGACATTCAAGACTAGGCTCGTAGCGAAAGGTTATAGTCAGCACGAAGGCATTGACTATCAGAATACCTTTTCATCCGTAGCCATGATAAAATCCATCCGCACATTGCTTGCTATTGCAGCCTATTTTGATTATGAAATATAGCAGATGGACGTGAAAATGGTGTTCTTAAATGGATATCTTGAGGAAGATATCTATATGGAATGGCCGTTTGATTTCACATCCAGTGATGATGATCACAAGATCTGCAAGCTGCAAAGGTCCATTTATGGACTTAAGCAAGCATCTCGAAGCTAGAATACTCGTTTCAATAATATGATCAAAATATTTGGTTTCATCAAGAACGAGGAGGAACCATGTGTGTTCAAGAAGGTCAGTGGGAGCGCAGTTGTCTTCTTCGTACTGTACGTAGATGATATCCTCCTGATTGGGAATGATATTTTCATGTTGACCTCAGTCAAAATATGGTTGTCTAAGGAGTTCTCTATGAAAGATCTAGGAGAGGCATCCTTTATATTGGGTATTAATGTCTATAGAGATAGACCAAATAGGATGCTGGGACTTTCACAGAAGATGTACATAGAGGAGGTGCTAAAAATGTTTAGCATGAAAAACTCCAAAAGAGGTTTAGTACCTTTTAGACATGGCATTCATCTCTCCAAGAAGATGTGCCCTAGCACACCTGAGGAGATTGAATGCATGAGCAAGATCCCTTATGCTTCCACAATAGAAAATCTCATGTATGCCATGCTATGTACACGACCTGATATAGCCCATGCTGTGAGTGTCACAAGCAGATATCAGTCAAATCCAGGCGAAGAACACTGGACTTCTGTGAAATGTATCCTTAAGTACTTGAGAAGGATTAAGGATATGTTTCTAGTCTTTGAGAATGGAGAACTCCAGGTTCGGGGATTTACAGACTCAAACTCTATGTCTGATATAGATGATCGAAAGTCGACATCTGAAAGTCTGTTCATTTGCAATGGTGGTGCAGTTAGCTAGAAGAGTTTCAAGCAGATGGTGATTGCTGATTCTATCATAGAGGTAGAGTATATTGCTGTATCGGAAGCTGCGAAGGAGGCATTCTGGTACAAGAAGTTTGCCGTAGAGCTTGGAGTGATGTCATCGGATGCCATCTCTCTTTACTGCGACAATAATGGCGTCATAGCTCTAGCTAAGGAGCCAAGGTCTCACCAGAAGTCCAAGCATATTGAGTGGCGATTCCATCTGATCCATGATTATCTCAAAAAAAGTTATGTTGAGGTTAAAAGAGTCGACTCCATAGATAATGTGGCAGACCCACTGACAAAGCCATTAGGCTAGCAGAAGATCGACGCCCACCTTGAGAAGATGGGACTTAGATATGTAACCAATTGGCATTAGGTCAAGTGGGAGTTTGTTAGATGTGTGCCATAGATGTCAAATTGGCTGACACATTCCTGTACAAATGTAAGGGTAAATTTATAATTTTGACTATAAATGAATAAAAGGGTTATTCTACTATCACATTATGTACATTTTGTCTGTGATACATTCTTTGAGTTAGTAGCAATGTTAATTCATATTTTCAAGAGTTAGAAATTTAAGGCATGAATTTACATAACTAACTCATAAACAGCTCCTGACTATAGGATCATCACGAGGATGGTGATCGATTTGGAAGGTTGGTGTACGATTGCTTCCTTAGGATAGATGAGTCTTGAGTCTATGGTATGGAGACACCAGAGCAAGAGTACAGGTATTCATTGAGAATGAGAGTACTGAGTGTGACCATCTCGAGCAATCGTAAGGAAGTCTACCTTCTCGTCGATGACTAGCTCGATGCTGCAGCTGTGTGTCTAGTTCTTTGATCTGAGGTACATCGATAGTTCACCTTGAGTGTGTTATAGTTTGACTATACCATAACTTAGTCTCCTAGCCATTCGAAATCCTGAGGTGTATGTTGGCTGTAGCATATTTATTGTAGGAACCAAATCGCACTAAGATCGGATCTATCAACCTCGGTAGATGAGAGGAGTAGTCCTATGATGATCGAAAGATTGAGTTCTTAAGCCCATGGCCATGGCAGAGTGAAATAATGAAAAAGAATTTTTCATTGGGATTTCACATCGGACTTGGATCGATCGATTGATTCATATGACTGATGTTGGGTTTGACGAGTTCACCTTAACCCTAATTCAGTCAGGACTCATGATAGAAGAACTCAATCACACAGGTAGCTGCATCGAGAGGTTCATCTTCATTTTTGATGGGTTGCCACCATATACTGCAAGGTATTACTGGTGGATTTTGGGATCAATTAAAATGATCTTGATGATCGATCATTCTAATTGTCTGAATCAGAAGAGTTCTGATCCATCGAATGGAGTTTCGATGATGTCGATGATGAGATCACGACATGTCTCATTACCATACGAAAATGAACCTAACTGGATCACACAAACAAGAGTTAGAATTTGAATGTCATCAATTGAGCTAGCCCAGTTCGATTGATTTGGATTAGATCCAATTAGGTTCAAGGAAATCGTGCTAGCACACGATTGAGCCTAACTTTCTCCTCGTGCAATCTTTTTCATCTCGACTGAGCCAAATATGATTTAACTCACCCAGAGAACCTTGAGAAGGTTTCTCTTAGTCTGACTGGAGCCAGTCCAGCTCAGAAAAGTCTTATCTTAATTCATGAGATGAATTTAAGATAACACCTGCCAATTTCGATCACCTGCCATTTTCGTTTTAGGACATCGATCAAATATTGACTTATGGATCTTGAACTGAAGGTCACTTGGCAAGAGATCATTGGAGAGTTTTTATGGAGTGTCCACTTGCTAAATTAGGCCTCAAGGTGGGTGCCAAGATCAGATTGGGTGTGCACCCCAAGTGGATAAGGATAGAGTCCCATGAGATGAGGACTCTATGCCTTGATCGACTCAAACTGTTGGGTGCCAATCTCACTGTGTTTATCCAGTTTTGGCACCAATAGTAGGAGGATTTGGTGGGGTTCTTATCTGATATGATCAGATTACATCACTTCATCAATCAAAATTTTTTCAAAATTAATTAAAATTTTTTGATTGGTCGAATGATGTGGTACTGCATGGCGCAGCAGGGTTTATTTAAACCCTATCTGCACCTAGGGTTTAGAATCTCTACTCAATACCCAGAAAAAGCCTGATATCCCTCCACTTCTCTATACCCCCTCTGGTCCTCTCTCTCCCCTCTTCATGTCCAAGAAGTTGGGCATCCATCTGGTGCTTGTCCAAGGCGTGGTTGGCTCCCTGATCAGAAGGCTGCAGGGATTTATCGAGAAGCTGCTGCTCCAGCTTCAGAAGATCTTTTGAAGATCTTTCAGATCAGATCCAGATCTGATTTTTGGAGTAGAGATTTACAAGAAGAAGATGATCCAAATCCTGCTTGAGTGGATACTGGTAGAGGCCAGGCGATTGTGTGTCTATTTTTGGACCTCGGGCATTGCTGCGATCATCTACAGGATAATCTAGTTACCCTAGAGATATTTCTCTAATCCTCAAGTTTTAGATTTAATTTTAGATTAAATATTAGATAATAAGAATTAGATCTAATAGATCTTAGATCTAAAATATCATAGAATAATTTTTTAAAAAAATATTCTACCTCAGATCTCATTAGATCTGGAAGATCCTACAAGGAAAAAGGCAGTTTTCCTTTATGACAAAGTACTTTTGGGTGTGAAAAATATTCACGTGAGAACAATTCTTGCATGAGAAAAAAAATGGTGCAGAGAAGAGGTGGCATAGGGTTGGTTCAATTCGAATTCGAATTCTTATCCAATTAGGTTCTTAATCCAACTAAATTAGGTTAGACCCATTAGTCTACTGAACCTAATCTACTTAGGTAGCAAATAGCCTCGATTAAAATCTAATCAAATTAAAAATTAATCAAGCTTAAGTTTTAATCAAATCAAGAATCGAATATCTTTAGAGATTAGGTCATCTCATAACCTAATCGGCTCAAACCAAATTGAATCCAATTCAATTAGATTTGATCCAAATCTTAATACTCAATTAGGTTGAGTTAATTAGCAATCTAATTGCTAATCAATCTTTTAATAATTTATTAATAATTAGTAAATTAATTTATTGCAACTCTTGCATAGGGTTAATCATCAATCGAATTGACTATGATTCTGAATCATCGATCAGCCACATGATCAGTCAGAGACTTCTTTTGAGTGTGATCTCATAGATTCAAATCTAAGCTAATAGTATAGGAACAATCTTTCTATATTAATTAAAGTGACCATCGAGCAATGGTACTCGATGTCCGAATTGATCAAAATATTGCAAAGCAACATTTAAGAACCTATTGGCATATGGTTACCGTATAATTCATCCCTTTGATCCTAATGCTCAAGGTGACCAAGAGTTTAACTATCAACCCTAAAAGGATCATCCACATTGTATTTCAATTTTTTAAATCCATCACATTGATTACCTCGATTGAGATTTTACTGAATTGAAACACACTGATGTATTAACTCTTACTTATTCAGAGGGGTCTATTCCATCTTGACTCACACACAGACTTTGCAAGTACTTAACTATATCCAAAAATCTTTCATCACTGAATTAGAAATTCAAGTAGTTCGGTATTAAAATACAATGAGTTGCTTGCAAGTCATCGTGATGATCTCAGGTCGGAGGGATACTTATAACCATATCCTTCGTGAGCTACTCTTGACAGTAGAGTACTCAGTAATTGATCACGTTCTGTGAGATGTACTCCTATGTCTTACTTGCATGCCATGTCAGTATCTCCACACTCCTTGATTAAGAGGACAACCAACCCACATAGCACACAACGATCTATACTTGATGTCGCTATCATTCTAATAATAGCATATCATTTGATCGGGAACAAGATTTATAGATTAAACGATATATCCTCCTATATCGATTCAAATAGTCCTAAGGACTTCGTCACAAAATAGAAGTTCAAATAAAATATACACAGAGTGATAAAAAAATCAAATAGTATTTATTAATTTAATAATTCATATGCAATTACATAATTAGCTCATCCGTCAACAGGCTGACAATTGGTTTTGGGATATAATTTCCAACAACTCTATTAGGACTAAACCCAATCGATGCAGTATTATATACCCATCTTCGATTTATAATATTCAAACTCCTTGATACTGAGGGCTTTAGTAAATAGATCAGTCAGATTCTCCTTTCCATTGATCTTCTGAAGTTGGACATCACCTCGATCCACGATCTCTCAGACCAGATGGTAGCGATGCAGAATGTGCTTGGTGCGCTGATCTGACTTCAGTTCTTTCACTTGAGCAATGACGCTAGTGCAGTCACAGTACAACAAGACAGGGCCATCTAGAAAGGGTACCACTCTGAGCTCGCTGATGAACTTTCATAACCACACAGCTTCCTTCACAGCATCAGATGTCGTGATATATTCTGCCTCCAAGTAGAGTCTAAAAGAATAGTGCCCTACAAGCCAATCGTATGGGGATGCGAAGGAACTTTTCTTTATTTTCTTTCTATTCATTTACATAACATTAGTTATTTTTATTTATGAGGTATTGTGTTTTATCATTTGCTGCATCATATTTTTATGATTATGATAAACCATATAGATTAAGACAATGATTTTAGGGTCATGATGAGATCATGCCAGTGAGACCTAAAATCTTGATAGCCACAATCTAAAATATTTTCAGTCGTTAGATCATCGAGTCGGAGATCGATGATATCGATAAGACTGGTACATCCTATGTATTTAATGAAGAGGGTTGTTGATCTCACAATCATTTATGTGGTGATACTAATACAAGGATGTAGGTGCTCATTAGAGAATGAGTTCATTGAACTGATCCATAGAAAAAATATCTGATGGAGCCTTACAGCATGTCAACAGATGGTTCCTTAGTGAGAGTGGTGCATGTGATCCTTTGATCTGAGATCACCATGGTACCTTATATACATGGATCTTTTCTTCGGTTTATTCCCTAGCACACCACTTTGAGATGTGTGTGAGATATTCTGGATATGGTGAAGTGTGCATGAAGGTTGTGAGTGTTCAATAAAGAATCGATCACTCCTTGTAGAAGGAGAGAACATCCTATATGATCTCATAGGATGATGATTCTAAGAGTCTCTGGCCAGAGCAGGGATGAATAGTAAAAAAAATTTTTACTGGTTCATCAATCGAGTCATCATTATTCGATCTAGATATATATGGACACTTTTCGATAGGCGGTCAGCTAGTCTGACAATCAGATTCAACCAGTGGCACCAAAAATTCCTCCATTGATTCAACCAATGGCACCAAAAATTCCTCCATCAATTCAACCAGCCCCATCGACGCCAATCACGACTGACTAATTTGGTCAGCTCTCCCTGTAAATTCAACATCTGACGATCACAATTCAAGCTATCAAGACCCTTCTTATGTCCTTCCAAGTAGCACCACAGCCTCCTCAGGCTGTTCTTGCCCCCCCAATAGTAGTGCGTCACACAGTTCCCTCTGTGGTGCTACCTGTGCCTTCTGCAGCGGTGCCTTTACAGAACCTTGCTTCGACTATGGCCCCACAATTACCACCTCAACAGAGCTGCAGGTGCCTCCTCGAAGTCCAAAGAGGAGGTTGACTCATCAAAGTCACCCTAGGGCCAAGCAGTCGGCCAGGCGACGATCTCCAAACCCATAATCGAGCCATGACTCAACCCCCAGAGGCTGAAGCAGCTTGATGGGACTACAATTTGAACTCGACGAGCCTCCACATATATTGTCGATGATGTAATAATACTTTTCATGAAATAAAATTTACAGGTTCATCAATTTATGATGGGCACTCGAATCTTTGAAGAGTTGCCTCCTTCTCCTACTTGAGATCTTGAATTATAACGACGGCCAACTAGCACGAGGGATAACTTATCAGATCTTCGAGAAGATCTCGACGACTCCCAGATGGGGCTAACTCACAAGACCCCTACAGAGCTCGAGCCATTCAAGAAGTGGGGGAGAACCTTAGGAAACCTCCAGAGGGATAACTAATCAGATCCTCAAAAGGTTATCGAGAGTGTAAAATGCTGCAAGCACAAGCTCGTCGCTGGCACACATTGCCTCTCGTGCAAAGATAAAAAGTGTTAGATGCCGCAGGCACAAGATCGTCATTGGCACACAATGCCACTCGTAAGAGATAACTTATCAGATCCTTGAGAAGACCTCGATGATATTGAGGTGGGACTAACTTACAAGACCCCTGCAGAGTCTAAGTCATTCGAGAAGCAGGGAGAGACCCTTAGAAAATCTTCGGAGGGATAACTGACCAGACCCTCAAAAGTCCATTGAGAATGTAAGATGCCACAGGCACAAACTCATTACTGGCATACATTGCCTCTCACGTGAAGATGAGAAGTGCTAGATATCGCAAGTATAAGATTATCATAGGTACACAACGCCATTCATGAGGGATAACCTATCAGACCCTCAAGAAGATCTCGATGACTCCAAGGTGGGGCTAACTTATAAGATCCCTGTAGAGCTCAAGTCATTCGAGAAGTGGAGGTAGATCCATAAAAAACTTTCGAAGAGATAACTAATCAGACCCTCAAAAGATCGTTGAGAGTGTAAGATATCATGGCACAAGCTCGTTGTTGGCACACATTGCCTCTCATGCGAAGATGAGAAGTGTTAGATTCTGCAAGCACAAGTTTGCCATAGGCACATAATGCCACTTGTGAAGGATAACTTATTAGACCCCCGAGAAGATCTCGATGACTCCGAAGTGGGGCTAACTTACAAGACCCCTGCAGAACCTAAGTCATTTGAGAAGCAGGGGGAGACCCTTAGGAAACCTCTAGAGGGATTACTTATCAGACCCTCGAGAAGATCTTGATGTCTCCAAGGTGGGGCTATCTTACTAGATCCCTGCAGAGTCTGAATCATTCGAGAAGCGGAGGGAGATCCTTAGGAAACCTCTGGAGAGATAATTAATTAGACCTTCAGAACACCGCTGAAGAACCCTAGATGCCATAGGCATAAGATTGCCGCCAGCACACACTGCCTCTTCAGAAGAGGAGTCAGAGACATTTCAACAAGCATTCCTTCAGCCTGAAGCATTATTTCAAACTCAAGAATAGGGGGATAGTGTTGAATTGTTGAGATGATTATTATGATGCCTCAGCTAAGCTACCTAAAACTCTACTCGTACTGAGCTAAGCAGTAAGCCTCTCCTCATGCCGACCTAAGCATTTGCCTGTGCTATTCTCTACGAGCCGAGCTATTCGCTATGAGCCGAGTTATTCTCTACAAGTCAAGCAAAATTCACACAAAACTAACAGATACAAATTTGAAGTCAAAAACCAAGATTTCTTTTTACAAAAGTCTTTACAAAAAAAAATCTGATATATGCTTTACAAAGAAAGGACGATTACTCCAGGCAGTGTCTTGCGAACAAGAGAAGAAAACAAAGAAGATAAGAGGAAGAAGAGGAAGACGGGAGGAGATGGAGAGGAAAATAATAAAAGAAGATGAGGAGGGATGTCCTGCTGCAATCGATAGAACATCAGATCGGCCAAGTGAGCTGGTTCGATCTTCATCCATTGAGGACTTCGCCTCCTCACCATCTGAATGAGCTGATTCAATCTTCATCCAGCAAGGTCTCCACCTCTTCATCAGTACTGTCGGTTTGCATGCCATGAAGTTCTAGATACGTCATTATCTTCTGCAAACAGGCCTTACAATCATCGAAGCCCTAGATGAACGCGATGGCTGCAACATCGAGCATTTCCCTCTTAAATGCTGTAGAATTTTGAAACTCCACAATACTGCACTCCTGAACTGTAGGCAGGAAGTGCTCAAGTGCGGGAGATGGTGACGACGATGCCAGCATCATCCTTGGAACGGCAGCTCTAGAAGAAGGGGGATCCCATGAGAAGAGGATCCACCGATCCACCTAACTCTCTCCCTTTCAAGAGCTAAATGCCTCTGATGGGCATCCCTTGCAAAAGCATTCCGCTCTCTCACCCATTGCTTGATCTGCTCCAAGGGTAGCAGATTCGAAGGCAATGACATGGCAGCAGGTGAAAAAGAAGACTTCTTGCCATAGAAGGAGAAGTAGGGATCCCTTTGCTCTTTGGCTCCCTATTTATAAGCACTGGCAGCCACATCAATCGCCAATCGATGCTTCCTAGAGTTAATGGCCAAACAGTTAATGATGTGCTTTCTCCAAAGTGGGAATAAATCCTTGCGATGCTTCGCAAAGTGGGATGGGCCCATATGGATCATTTTCTTAGGCCCTATGCCGTCTCCCAGGCGTGACCTTATTAGATGAGCCATTAACCATCATTTTCCATAATTGTCCGCATTGAAGGGAGCAAAATGAGGTTATCATTCCAATTAAATTGCCTCAGATCGACGTAAGTAAGTCTACTAGCTGAAGTATGACAAAAAGATTCTACTCATTTTATTCTTTTTAAAATTTTCTTATAAATGACCCCAAGAGGATCCAAATATGAAAAAGAAAAATACAAAAATTACAGGATGGTGTCTGGAGCTGAGGCGCCCGCCGCTGAAACATCCACCAAAGTAGGATTTCAAATTTTATCTACAAAATTCAAGTTCAGATCTGGATATTTGGCAGCAACTCGAGTTCGGATAGACTATCTTCCAGCATTATAGGCATCAGTGGAATATTCAGTCCTTTTTTCCTCATATTTTTCAAAAGTCTGAAAGTTCTCCACAACTTTAGAAGCGGCCTCAGCTGTTCACTTCTCCTCAACCCCCGGTCAGACCTTCAGTTCTTTTATTTCCCCTAACAGTCAAGAATTTTTCTCAACAGTCTTCCTCAATGCTGCTTCAGCATCTTCGACTCTCTTCTCGATGGCATCGACTTTCATGGAGACTTCACCAACCTCCTTCTCGACCCTCTCTTTTGCTCTTTTGAGCATCTCAGCTTCGAGCCTATACCTCTTTGGCCAGCTCACGGGAACTTTTAATGTACCTATTTAGGTAATGGATGAGTTGGTAAGTGGAGAAAAATTTATAAGTGATAAATAAGCATAAAGTAAATACTAAATGAGAAAGTCCCAACATACCTAGATGAGATAATCCATGACTTCTCTCCTTATCTCCCTTCGAGGAACGTTTAGCAGTTCGTTCGCATCGGCATGGAGGAGTAGTCTGGAGAGTAGCTTGCTTGCCAGCATGGGATCCCCCAGCATTGAGGCCTCAAGCTTCAGCCCAGATGGTGCACTTCCAAACGGGCCGATAACCTCGGTTGGAGCCTCATCCGAGGAAGATTCAATAGCAGGTGAAGCTGGTCGAGATGGTAATCACCTCCTCCAGGTCTTGGTCTGCCTAGCTCACCTAGTAGCCTACGGTGGTTGAGATGGTAGGCAAGTCCTCTCTCACTCATGCAATCTCATGATCATCCAGAGGAGAAAGTTTAGACTCTCTGGCCTCCAAGGTCGGTTGTGTGGGAACTCTGACTCTAGCCTAGAGGCTCTGTCCAGTAGCAAGCTTAGCACTTCTTTTCTGCAAGATTTTTCTCTCCCTCTTCGGTGGGCTCAAGCTCATCCCAGCATCTAGTTCTATAATCATGGTGATCAAATTGTAAGACAAACAGAGCTAGAAGAAATAAGACTAAAATAGCTGACTTGCATAACTTGAGAAGCGATTTGGCTGATACCGGCATTGAATAACATCTGAGCCAACAGCAGCTCTTTTAACTCCAGAATCCTAAAGCCCTGTAGAATCGCCATCTCCTGCTCCAGGCTCTTATCCATCGAAGGCTCCTTTAACGAAGCCTCTTGGGGTTCACCTCAGGTAGTAAAGTTTTAGTCCTTGTCCGACATCTACGAGATGAAGAGAAACCTCAACTTCCAACTGTACACAGTGGAAGGCATACCCAGAAATATCAAGCGAAAGCCATCCTTCTTCCTCCATGGAGTTACATACCACCACCCGCATGAGTCTGGGTGCCATTTGAGATTGAAGAGAAAGCAAAAGAATGTGATGTTTGGCACAACCCCGACCAACACACATATCGCGGTGAAGCCACAGATATGCCGCTATGCATTTGGGACCACTATGTACGGTGATATTTTAAAGTATTGGAGGAGTGCCACAAAAAAGGGGTGGAGTGGAAGCCTCAGCCTAGTCCGAAAATACTCCTCGTAGAAGCTCATACATCTTGGAGGCGAATAGTAGACTCGATCATCTGATCCCGGGACTTCAAGCTAAAATGTAGAAGATATTTGATATTGCTCATGTAGCATGATTATATCTTGCTCGGTTACCTCTGATCTGAAGCCCAGCGACGTAAAGTTAGGCTCTATGGTGGCCATCTCTCTCTTGTGCAGGAAAGCCGCAAAAAGATGAAGAAGAGAGGAACTAGCGATGGAAGGAGAAGATGACCAAAACTTTGCAAAGTCCGTATCTTGTCCTATCTGAAGTTCTTTGACCTGAGGTGCATCGACAGTTCACCTTGAGTATGTTATAGTTTGACTACATCATAACTCGGTCTCCTAGCTATTCGAAATCCTGAGGTGTATGTTGGCTGTGGCATATTCATTGTAGAAACTAGGTCGCACCAAGATGGGATCTATCAATCTCGATAGATGAGAGGAGTAGTCTTATGATGATCGAAAGATCGAGTCCTTAAGTCCATGGCTATGGCAAAGTAAAATAATGGAAAAAGAGTTTTTCATTGAGGTTTCACATCAGACTCGAATCGATCGATTGATTCATATGACTGATGTTGGGTTTGATGAGTTCACCTTAACCCTAATTCAGTCGGGACTCATGATAGAGGAACTCAATCACACAGGTAGCTGCACCGAGAGGTTCATCTTCAGTTCTGATGGGTTGCCACCACATACTATTAGATATCATTGATGGATTTTGGGAGCAATTAGAATGATATTAATGATCGATCATTCTAATTGTCTGAATCAGAAGAGTTCTGATCCATCGAAAGAAGTTTCGATGATGTCGATGATGAGATCATGATATATCTCATTACCATACAGAATTGAACCTAACTAGATCACACAAACAAGAGTTAGGGTCTAGATGTCATCAATTGGGCTAACTCAATTGATTTGGATAAGATCCAATTAGGTTCAAGAAAATCGTGCTAGCACACAATTAAGCATAACTTTCTCCTCGTGAAATCTTTTCTATCTCGATTGATCCAAATATGTTTTGACTCATCCAGAGAATCTTAGAAAGATTTCTCTCAGTCTAAATGAAGCTTGTTCAGCTCAGAAAAGGCTTGTCTTAATTCATGAGATGAATTTAAGACAAGCACCTGCTAATTCCTGTCACCTGCCAATTTTATTTTAGGACATCTGTCAAATATTGACATATGGATCTTAAACTGAAGAGAGCTCATTGGAGGATTTTTATGGAGTGTTCACATACCAAATCTATATTGAATTGAGTGCCATAATCAGATTTTGGCATGAGTCCAATTGGATTAAAGTGGGCGCCCCAAATGGATAAGAATGGAAGGTGTCTAGATCAACATGGACTCTTGGATGCCATCTCCCTTGTGCTTATCCATTGTTGGTGCCAACATTGGAGAGAGGGTGGGGTTCTTATCTTATGTGATCAGATGATATCACTCCATCAATCAAAATTTTTTCAGAATTTATTAAAATTTTTTGATTGGTCGAATGATGTGGCACTGCGCAGCGTACAGGGTCTATAAAATCCCTGTCGCGCCTAGAGTTTGTAAGTTTCTGCTCAATACCCAGCCAAAATGAGAATCCTCTCCTCTTCTCTATATCCTCCCAACTCTTCTCGCTCCCCTCTTCATGTCCAAGGAGTTGGACGTCCATCTGGCAAAGGTCCAAGGCGTGGTGACGCCTAGAACAGGAAGGCTGCAGGATATCTTTGACAGGCTGCAGCTCCAACTTCAGAAGGAGTTCTGAAGCACTTTCAAATCAGATAGAGATCTGATTTTTGAAGCATAGATTTGCAAGGAGAAGATGTTTTAGGTCCTGTCTGAGTGGATACCGATAGAGGCCAGGCGCTTGCGTGGCTACATCAGAATCTCAGGCTGTGCTGCGATCATCTACAGGGTAATCAGATTACTCTTAAGGTATGTCTATACTTCTCATACTTTTAGATTTAATTTTAGATTTTAAATATCAGATAATAAAATTAGATCTAACAAATATTAGATCTGAAATAGTGTAGGATAAAATTTTTAAATTATTTCGCCCTAGATTTGATGAAATCTGAAAGATCCTACAAAGAAAAAAGGTGATTTTTCCTTCAGTCAAATCTAATATCACCATCATATTTCTCTTAATCTTTAATGATGATTTGATTAATAAAATATTAAATTTTTTTTTTAATTTTCATCTTGCTTTGATCAAAGACTTCCTGAAATATCAATCGATCAAAGCAAGTAGGATGCGATCTCCTCTTACTAGGAGCGATCGATTCCATATTGACCAACTCACAACCTCCATACACATTCTACCATATCCATACACCCCGTACATAACTAAGTCATGAATGAGTATGAACCAAAATATGAATTCATATATACAAAGTTCTATGATAGTCCAGATCAAAGGATTACATACACAACTCCCACTATAAGAAAACATCTTTTGATGGGTAAGTAGATTTCATGAGACATTTCTTAAGTTGAATTAATTCAGTGAACTTATTCTCTAATGAGCACTCACATCCTTGTATTAGTATCTCATATAAGTGGCTTATGAGATCAGCCACCCTCTCCATCAAGCATATATAGGAAGTGCTAGTCTATCCGGAACATTGATCTCCTACTCAATGCTCCTATGATTAGGAATATTCTAAATTAGAATTTTTAGGATTTTAGGTCTCATAGGTATGATCTCATCATAATCTTAAAGCCATTATCCTGATTTATAGAGTTCATCATAATCATTACACAAGTAAGATGCAGCATATGATGAAAATTTTTTTTTATTTATAAAGTGTCAATTACATGAGTCTGAAAGATTATAAGGAAAATCCATCAAAATATAAATTTTGATTAGCTTGTAGGGCATATTTCTTTCAATCTCTCACTTGCACTAAAGCCAATCGCCCTTATATTTTATCCCCATACAATCGAGGTAGCGATCGAATTGCAGTTGTGGTAGAGCTTTAGCGAATGGATTTGCTATGTTGTTCTTTGTTTCTATTCATTCAATAACTACATCTTATCTTTTGACTATTTCATGAATGAGATGGAAGCACCTTAGAATGTGCTTGGATTTATGGTAAGACCTTAGTTCCTTTGCATGAGCAACTACTCCAGTATTATCACAGTAAAATAGTACTGGATTCTCAATCTCAGGAACAACATCCAATTCAATGATAAATTTCTTTATCTAGACAGCTTCCTTGATAGCTTTACTTGCGGCTATGTACTCGGCCTCAGTGGTTGAGTCAGCTACAGTCTGCTATTTGAAATTTTTTCAATTTATAGCTCCACCATTTAGAGTAAAGACATACCCTAAAGTGGACTTGCTATCATCAGGGTCTGATTGAAAACTAGAGTCAGAATATTCTTCTAGTTTTAGATCAGATCGTCCATATATCAGAAAAATATCTTTAGTCCTTCTCAAGTACTTAAGAATATTTTTCACTGCTTTTCAATGATCTTCCCCTGGATCAATCTGAAATCTACTAACTATATCTAAAGCATAGATAACATTAGGCCTGGTACATAGCATAGCATACATGATCAACCCTACTATCGAAGCATAGGGAATAGAACTCATTCTATTTCTCTCTTTCGGTATTTTAGGAGATATCTTTTTAGAGAGATATATGCCTTGACTCATGGATGAATAACCTTTTTTACTCCCATTTATGCTAAATCTTTTTAGCACTAAATCTATGTACCTGGATTGGGACAAGCCTAGCATCCTCTTATATCTATCCTAATAGATCTTTATACCTAGTATATAGGATGCTTCACCCAAATTCTTCATGGAAAACTTACTTGATAGCTATATCTTGATCGATTGTAACATTGGCATATTATTCTCAATGAGCAGTATGTCATCCATATATAAAACTAAGAAGACAATGGCAATCCCACTAGTCTTCTTGTATACACAAGGTTCATCCATATTTTTGATAAAGCCAAACTCTTTGACTGTAACATCAAAGTGGATGTTCCAACTCCTCGAGGCTTGCTTTAATCTATAAATAGATTTTTTAAGCTTGTATACCTGATTTGTTCTCTCTTTTGAAACAAATTCTTCTAGCTGAGACATGTAAACCTCTTCCTCAAGATAACTATTAAGGAAGACAGTATTCACATCCATTTGCCAAATCTCATAATCATGGTATGCTGCTATTACAAGCATAATCCATATAGATTTGAGCAAGGCAACAGGTAAAAATATTTCATCATAATCAATACCCTATTTTTGTCTAAAATCTTTAACAACCAATCTGACTTTATAGGTTTCAACTTGATCATCTGCTTCAATCTTTTTCTTATAGACCTATTTGCATCCAATAGGGGTCACACCCTCTGGTGCATCAACCAAAATCTATACTTGGTTGGAGTACATAGAGTCATTTTGGATTTCATAGCCTCTAGCCATTTGTCTGAGTTCCTACTCATGACAACTTTCGTATAGGTCAAAGGTTCATCATTCTCAATGATGTGGGTTTCATTATTCTCAATAATGAACCCATACCTTAGAGGTGCATTCTGCACTCTATCCAACCTTCGGAGAGGAGGTGTATCTTGTGGTTATACCTCATTAATGGATATTTCTGATTGAGGATTATCTTGTGCTTCTATTTGTAGGTCTTGAACTTCTCCAAGTTCAATTTTCTTACCACTATCTCTTTCTAGGATAAACTCTTTTTTCATAAAAGTGACATACTTACTGACAAATATCTTTTATTCAGTAGGATGATAAAAGAGGTATCCTATACTCTCTTTAGGATAACATGCAAATAAATATTTATCTGCCCTAGTACTTAGCTTATATCCAAAGTTTCTTTTAATATAAGCTGGATAGCCCCATATCTTAAGATACTTAAGATTAGGCTTCTTTCTTCTCCATATCTCATATGGAGTGCTCGACATAGATTTTGAAGGTACTCTGTTCAAGATATAGACAACAGTTTTGAGGATATATCTCTAGAAGAAAATAGGCAAGTCTGTAAGGCACATCATGGACCGCACCATATCTAATAAAGTACGATTCCTCCTTTTTGCTACACCATTTAGCGGTGGTATATAAGGAGGGATCCATTCTAAGAGAATTCTATTTTCTTTAAGATGATCTAAAAATTTATTGGATAAGTATTCTCCTCCTCAATTAGATTGAAAGATTTTAATATTTTTTTCAGTTTGTTTCTCGATCATACTTGATATTCTTTAAATTTATCAAAGATTTTGGATTTGTGTTTCATAAGATATACATATCTAAACCTAAATAATTATCAGTGAACGTTATAAAATAAGAGTATCCTCCTCTGGCTTTTGTTGTCTAGGACCACATCATCAGTATATACAAGTCCTAATAACTCAGTTGTCTTTTCTCCATGTCCACTAAATAGAGTCTTAGTCATTTATTCTATAAGACAAGAATCACAAGTTTCTAATGATTCATAATCATAAAGATCAAAGAACTCTTCTTTGCATAACTTGTTAATTCTCGTTTCACTTATATGACCAAGTCGACAATACCAAAGTAAAGTATTATTAATTTCTTCTCTCTTTTGCTTTTTACTTTTATCAATATGAAAAATATTATCATTAGACAGAATCAGAAGATCATTATTAACAACACCATGACAAAAAATTTTATTAAAAAAAAAATTGAGCAACTATTGCTCTTTTCATTAATTTTAAAATCTCGTTGTAATAGCAATGATACAGAAATAATATTTCTAATGATCTTAGATATATAATAACAGTTTTCTAGCTCTAAGATCTTCCCATAAGGTAACTTCAACATATATATCCTTATAGCCTCTACTTGGATGGACTCTCTTCCAGTGTAGTAGAGTTCGAAGTCACCCTTCTTCAGTACTTTAATATTCTGCAGCCCCTATAATGACTTACATATATGAGAACTGCAGGTGGTATCTAATACCCAAATTTGAATTAGAAGAACTTAATGATAAAATTGTATGTATCTTATACATACCTTTTGGTGCGTCGCTTGCACCAGCCTTTACAGTTGCAAGATATAACTTGCAATTCCTTTTTCAGTGTCTTGCCTTATTACAGTGAAAGTAGGTACCATGTCCAAAATTTTTTTGCCCTTTTTCTTTATCTTGCCACCCTTAGGGTTCAGTGCTTTCTTTGAACCCTTAAAGTCTGACCTTTTTTTAGAGGTTTTATCCACAAGAAGAAGTGGAGCCTTTTCCTTCTTCATGCGGCTCTCAGCTGTCTTGAGCATATTTAACAGCTCAGACAAGGAGGTATTTAGTTTATTCATATGATAGTTCATGACAAACTGAGCAAATGATTCAGAGAGAGATTACAGGATCAAATTCTAACTTAATTCTCCATTCATCATAAAATCTAATTGATCTAATCTGGTGATCAGATCAATGACCTTCAGGACATGATCTTGTATGGATGATCCCTCAATCATTCTAGCATGGAATAACTGCTTAAATATCCCATATTTAGTGATCCTACTCTGTTCTCCATACAACTCTTTAAGATTGAAGAGTGTGGATTGAGTATCCATGTTCTCATGTTGCCTCTACAATTCATTGCTCATAGAATCCAATATGATGCACTTAACAGTTAGACCGTCATTCTTCCACATCCTATATGTGGATATCTCCTCCTCAGTGGTATCATCTCCAATTTTTTATAGTTCAGGAACATCAAGAATATAAGAGAGCTTGTCTTGAGTGAGTGTAATCTTTAAATTTCTCAATCAGTCCATATAATTGGGATCGATCAATTTGTTAGAATCTAAGATTCCTCGCAATGATAATGAAGATGCCATTTGTAAAATTTAATCTATAATAAAGAACATTACATAAGCAAACAACTCATGTTGACTTACACAATTAAATAAGATCTTTAGATTTAATTATGCCTCCCATTATTTTATCGAACATTATAATCTTCTACTATGATGAACGAGATATATTGCATATTTATCTTAATGGAATTGAGATCCTAATTCCTCATAATGATCTTGTGTTAACACAATAAATCCTTATGAGTTCATAGGTAGGAAACTCTTTCCAATTGCATCTCATGTAATTTTCAATATTATATCTTGATCTCTAAAATATTATTAGTCTTGTGGTAATACAACAAGCTATAATATTTTAGTTAAGTAAAATCCTTCATTTCAATACAGTCAAATTTGAATATAACTGTCTTTGTGGTACCACAACAAAGCAGTACATCCAAAATTATCGTAAGCATTTTTTATGCATCAAGATTATATTATATCAATTCTTATGACAAGTTTTGTGATAATACAACAAGCTTACTATAGTTTATGATGTAACATTAACCTAGTATGAAGGAAAGCCCTTAGTAGTATTTTTAACATTAGGATTTTTCAATATCAAGATCACTTAATCAAATTGGCCAGATAAGTAGGTGGGGATCCCCCTGTTGTTTTTTTTAGATACTAATAAATTGATCAGATCAGACAATGAAACCAATTAAAGAACCACCTGTAGTACTTTTCTAGATATCAATTGATCAAGAATTGATTGACCCATAGTTGCATATAATTTGTAATAAAGGCTTTTTTGGTCTCATGTGCATTCTAACTATATAATGCTAATTCATACTAATATATATCAGTATTAAACATTCTATATGTGTCAGTATAACATATGGACTTTCATCATCCTAGGATAATCTTATAGCATAACCCCATTATGCCAGGACAACTTTATGTCAGGAAGATGAAGTGGTGGATCATATATACATCAATTTATATCATCATATGAAAGCATAATTCATAGCATAATTAATTTTATAGCATGAAACATAATATGCATCACATAAACATTATGTATATATGATTGAACCAAACAAGATCGGCTCTGATACCACTGTAGGATTTCAGGGTGGACATACACAGCGAAAGTATAATGGATTTCAAAAATTTAAATTAAAAAATCATAAATATTAAACACATAAACCAATTTTTTCTTGATGATTAACAATCATATAATATATATTCATAATAAAATTCAAGCTATAGAAGAATATCTATAATGCTTAATCCAAATTTTGGCAGAACCTCCACTAGGTATCCAAGTGTTCGCCCTCCAACGGTGATCCACACAGGACTATGATCAGGATACCAACTTCTTAGGATGATTTCTTCTATAACTTTCTCACTCTAAAATTTTTTTTGGGTAGCAGGACCTTAAGACATTCTTCCTCTCCTCCTAGCCTTCCTATCCCTACTTTTCTTCTCTCCTTGTCTTCCTTAAATCTCTTCCTAGGCTCTTGTCCTAAAATCGGACTTGTCCATACTATTTTTGGATTTGTTCTAATAAGAGAAGGAAGAGGCTAATTGGATAATAGAGAGAGAGTATAAGAAAGAAGAGATAGGAGCAAATTTCTGAATGAAACAAATCCCCCGACGCACCTCCTTTAAATAGTTAGCGATAGGTTGCCTTCGAACTTGTCTCGCGCCCTCTCCACGTGCCATCTCGCATCCATCAAAATTTATCATGCCCCCTGATGAAATTCCATGCCTATCTAAAATCTTTTGACACATGGCAATCATTGAGAAAAAATCTGAGAGACGCTTCGCACAGAAAGACTCTTCAGAATATTTTTCTCAATGATTCTCGATGCGTCACGAGGCTTTCTTACGTATATTTTTTCTCCACCACTCATCAATGCATTTTTGTCCATCCAATAGCCCAAAATTAAGGTGCTAACCTAGTGTTGGCATGAAAAAAATTTGAGATTAAGATGAGGCATGACAATTAGCTAAGAGTCCTTCACAACATGGATTCTAGGTTAGGTGCATGGATAGATTAGGCTAGTTTTCAAACTTCAACCAATTTTCATGATTAAACTAAAAGGTGATTTAACTACAGAAGGACTCTTCTACACTTAGAAAGAAATCATAATTCTTCAAAAAATTATTTCACCATGGAAACATATGGATAAGTTCAAGGAAGGGGCATCCCATCTCATAAGATGCCAAATCTATTTTTGCATACAAAAATACATCACATGCACAAAAAAAATTCTTGATGCATGGGGACCTGATTACATGATGCCAAATCTCTAGTACATGCAGCCAAGGGCTGACCCAACTCAAATCCTAAATTGGTTTGAATCAATTTAGATTTAATTAGCCCAATCTGGAATCAATTTCAAATCTGATTCGAAATAAAGAGCTAGGATTTGCAACATGTGCTAGCATGTCTATTTTGCAAACATGATCTAATCTAATTAGATCCCTAATTAATTCTCTTAGTATATGACCTATTGGATTCCACATCTAGCCAGCAGTGGATTTGGGTGCAAGTCGATCTGATTTGATTAAAATTTAATCTAACCCATCTAGATCCAATCGAGCTAATCCGATTTCAGCAATTAGAATTCTTTCTAATTGACAATCGAATTAAACTCTTTAATTCGATCAAATCTATGAGACAAGATTGACATCTAGTAATATATCATGTCTACTTAAAAGATATAAAATTTTGATAAAAATATTAAAAATATCTTTTAGTGGAAAGATACCATGCAATTCAATCCTGCGATCTCCCTGCATCCCGAATATGACTCTGGATATGGAATGATGTCAAATTTAATATCATATTTATATTTTTCTTAATCTTTAATGATAATTCATTAATGAAATATTAAAAATTCTTTCTAATTTTTGTCTCGCTTTGATCAAAAGCTTCCTAAATCATTAATTGATCAGAGCAAGTAGGATGCGATCTCCTCTCACCAGGAGTGATCGATTCCATATTGACCTACTTACAACCTCCATACATATTTCATCATATCTAGATCATCCTGTATATGATTAAGTCATGAATGAGTATGAACCAAAATATGGATTCATGCATATAAGGTTTTATGATAGTCTCAGGTCAAAGGATTACATGCACAACTCTTACTATAAAAAAATATCTTTTGACGGATAAGTAGATTCCATAAAATATTTTTTAAGTTGGATCAATTCAATGAACTCATTCTCTAATGAGCATCGACATCCTTATATTAGTGTCTCACATAAATGGCTTATGAGATCAGCCACCCTCTCCATCGAGCATACATAGAAAGTGCTAGTCTATCCGAAATATTGATCTCCTACTCAATCTCCTATGACTAAGAATATTTTAAATTAAAATTTTTAAGATTTTAGGTCTGATAGGTATGATCTCATCATAATCCTAAAATCATTGTCCTGATTTATGGAGTTTATCATAATCATTACAAAAGTAAGATGCAGCATATGATGAAAAATATCTTTTATTTATAAAGTGTCAATTACATGAGTCTGAAAGATTATAAGAAAAATTAATCAAAATACAAATTTTGATTGGCTTATAGGATATATTCCTTTCATGCGACATGTAGAGATTGCGAATGGACATGATTGCTGCCACCAATATAGTAGTTAATGCCAATGACGGGCAAATTGCACTTTATGTCACTTTCAAAGGAATGTGTACAGATGTACGTCAATTGCTCCGATACGGATGCAATTCAAATTCTGACTTTTTTCAAAAATCTGTATGATAGGTATGGAAATTTACCTCAGATCATAATGAGAATTATCATCTCTTGCAATTCTAAACCACAACTAGATCCAGCTCAAATTGCCTTACCTTCAGCTCGGCCTGTGCCTCGCTTGAAGCATAACACAAGCTAAGTATTTGCCTAGATTATTAATTTTGTAGTTAAGGCCAGAAGCCGAGTATATGTTAAAAATTTTAATTCACACATTTAAAAATATGATTTATATTTATCAAAAGAAGATTACATTTGTTCCTATGAAGATTTTATTATACGACCAGGGACCTCGGATTACAAAGAATAAAAAAAGAAGAGGGCATAAATCATTCCTCAGTAGGATTACTGGAGCAGTCATCTGTAGGATGGTATTTTTCGGTGCTGACAATGCCTTCGATCTGGATGGCTGCTCGATCTTGTCTACCTCCTCAGGAAGGTGGGACATTATCATAAACCTCGACAGGTTATCCGACAATACCGCCTGTAAATCCTCATCTAGACAATCAATTTGAAGATGCTGAATGAAGTCAGGAGAAAGGTGCACTTGGGCAATAGACTTGCACTTCTCAAAGCTCGCGAAGAATGTCGCCCTACAAGCTTGGGCTATGACTTTAGCCCCTTCCTTCTCCAATCGTTTTCTCTTGCTTTCAGCATGTTTGAGTAAAATCTTCTGATCTATAAATTTGCTCCAGAGAAACTTATGATTTATCTTTCTCTCTTCCAACCTTTTCTTCAGGTGCTCCACCTTCGATCCGATCTCCTGGACTCCTGATAGCAGCTCTGGGGAGACCTGAACTCCCTTGGAAGTGGAGCATCCGGCTCCTCGAGGAGCTCTTTCTCTGCGGCTCATCTCCTCGGATGTTTTGACCCTCTTGGAAGGACCACCACTAGGGCTCCTTCATGAGTGAATCCTAAGATGAGTAGAACCTCTTCCCACTTCGAGCATTCTCCTCAAATGCTCCAGGTCATCACGGTCCCGACGATCATCTCTCTCAGCCTCGGACCTCTGTCTCTTGAGAGTGCTAACCCACTCTTCAAGATCTTTGACCTTTTTGTCGTCCTTGGATTTCTGTCGTTTGAAGGTCTCAAGTTGTCTTTTGACCTGCTGCAGTTCTTCGTCTCGATGGAGAATTGACTCCTGGGCCTTCTAAAGAGCCTCCTCAATAAAAGTGAGTTCCCTGACAAGTTCGGTCTTATTCCTTTTTAGCTGTTCTAATTGGTACTTCAACAAGTCGATCTCCTCCTTCTTTATTGCTAGAACATTGAGATCGAAACTGGCAAGGCTCGCCAAACATTGGCCTACAAGCACCAATGATCTTAAAGCGTCGGTAGATCGCTTCTCCTCCCTTTGTTTGTTAAGGAACAACCTCTCAATTGGTGATAGAAGATTCCTCAGGTACTCCATTGCAGATCGAAGGTTCTCTCTTGCAGATGGAGCACGAAGCATCAGATCTAAGGGTCCTACAGGAGAAGTGGATGCAAGCAAGCGCCAAGCAGGAGTCACCATCTCCAGAGATCTCCTAGTTTTCATTGTCATCACCAGATCCTTCTCCAGGTTGTCAACCATCTTCTCCATCCGTGCTACCTCAGCTAGATCCTTTATTGAGTATTCCTCGGTGCTCATTTTTGGTGTTGTTTCCGACGACGTCCCATCGATTGAAACTTCTTCTGGAGAATCTTGCACCACGATTTTTAACGGTCGGGACGTGGGCTCAATGGTAGGAGCGGCATGTTTTTCTTCTTCCCTAACCACGGATTTTGTTTCAATGATCAAAACCATGACCTGTCTCCTACGAGCCAGAATCTGCTCAAGTCTCTTCACGCGTTGTGAATCCATCTTACCCAAAAAATTGTAATAGGAGAAGATCTGTGGCTACCTGTGCCCTCAAAATGCAAATTTAAAGGAGGAAACAAATGAAAAGCCGTTGCAAAGTAATTAAAACCTAGAACAGACCATCATTTAAGTGGTCCCATCAGTTATGCTTGTCCATGTCAATCAAATTTAGCTGACTGTTAGGATTTGATGCTTCAAGATTCAGCCCACATTGAGCCCACAGTGAGGTTTGCGGTGAAAAATGGAGTCCAACGAGATTAAGATCACCCAAAACGGAGCTCGGATGGAGGAGATACGAGCTTTTAAAGTCGGCACGAGATTCGAGACGGTGGAGGATCGTCGGCGGCCGGCGGCGGGCGCGCGGCCCAGCCTGGCACGCGGTCCAGGCGGGCGCACGGCCCAGGCGCACGCAAGCCCACGAGCGGGAGCAGGCCGGCCTAGGCCCAGCAGCCTGCTGGCCCTGTTCACCGGTCCACCGTGGACCGGGCAGTCCACGGCTGGGCCTGTGGACCGCGTGGGCATTTTTCATACATTTCTCGTGGTCCACGATACTATTTCGTGAACCGGAGCGCGATCTGAGGGTGTGGATGGCTCCCGGTCTTGATCCGACGGTCCAAGAGTTATCTGGCTTTGTTTAGAACTCCTAATCATTCTTTAATCAAGTTTTAAGCCCTTTAAATAGGGCTGATCGGTAACAGAGAGGGTGTGTGGTTAGTTTTTTGCGCCGTACGAGAACCCAGAGAAGAGAGAGGCGGAAGTGCTGAGAGAAGGAGCAGGAGGCTCCTGGACAGCGGTCGCCAGGCACTTTAGGGGTTCAGGGGGTCTTCCAAGAGAGAGAGAGCTTTTGTGAGGGAAACTTCTAGTGAGAGAGAATTGGATGTACAAGGGTTGAGGGTGACGTCTCCTCTTGTAAATTTTTTTTTCATAGTAAAGTTTGCATGCCCCGTAGAGGCAAGCCCTTTTGTGGCTGATCCACGTATTTTAATTGTTTTTCTTTTGTTTTTTTTCTTCTTTCTTCCTGCTGCATCGCATGGTACTGAAAAGATCTTGAGAGGTGGTGTCCTGGCCAGACATCCACCCAACACTGACATCCCGAGCCTTAAAAGCAGGCATAAGGGCAGGAACATACGATACCGGATCCGAGGTACTTTTGAAGTACTCCCTTCACTTGATTCTCAGATGCAGGAGTAGGGGGTAGTGTTATAGTGGTTACCATGAGCACCTTGGATCGACACTGTATCACAAAGCATTTCAAGCTCTCAGATCATTAACACGACTACTGACTGCCGTATGAGCTGAGGAGTCCGTCTATCTGCTGAGCTGACGTGTCTGCGAGGTCTAACTTATGTATGAGCTATCTCAGCCAACTTATCCCTTCCTCATGCATGACAGCTGTCCATCCCGAATAGATAAGATCGGAGTAACCATCTCCTCTGATCTTGTGGGAGCGATAAAGGGCTGAATTATCTCGTCCAATTTGGCATATCCAATGATCCCGTAATCTCGGAATCATACGATCTCACAGCTAACAACCCAGCTGTCCGACATCCTTCTATATAAACAACCAGAGCTCCAAGGACCCAGATAAGTCAAATCAAATCCCTCTCAGAGAATCCGTTGCTGTTTTTTTGTTCTTTGCTTTTCTGACTTGAGTGTCGGAGGATCTTCGCCGGAGCTACAACCTCCGATTTTAGATTTGTTTTGCAGGTCACTCCAGCGCCAGCATCCCTGCACGAAGATTAGGTGTCCATCATCCGACCTCGACTGATTTAAGCAGCAACAACCATAATGACATCAGAACTAATTTCTTCTATATTTTCTTTGAAAGTGTTAAATCATATGACATTAAAAGATAAATGGTTTTAGAAAATAGGGAGGAGGTTCTTTGATGACTTGCTATGCCTGAAGGACTTCTTGCTTTTCACGGCAATCTAAAGTTTGCTATATTAAAAACTATAACTGTTTTTTGGTTCTTGATTGCATTTGAGATTTTTTCAAATAGCAATGCTCTTTGTAATTCTTTGTATCTTCCTATTTGGGAGGTGAGGTAGAGGATGTGATGGGGATTCTACTTAAGCAGCATCTTGACATGCCTTAGCAGCATGGTATAGTCTCTGATTTCTTGGAAAGCAATGGCACAAATCAAGATGATAATGTAAAAAATGACAACAGTGATGGATTAACTCTCCAGTCTGACACAAATACATCTGCTGATGATCCTCTAGCGAATGCAAGTGCTAAGGAGATCTTGATATTGCCGGAAGAGAGAACTGATGAAAAGTTGGAAACCTTGGTGGCTCTCGAGCAGAATTTTGATGGAAATACCGACCATGAAGAAAGTTGCATGGATCATGGCAAAGACAATGATCATAGATCATTGGCAAATAAAGGCTTAAACAATGATGCCAATGTAATTGCACGGCACGATGCGAAGAGACAACTTGTGAAAATCCAGTGCGCATTGAAATGATTCAAAATAACTGCATCTCTAAATCAAAAAAAAGGGTAAACTGAGGCTTCTATGCGTTAGAGTAAACTCTGTATAATCAAGTGCTTGATGCTTGGTTTCTTGGTATTGTAAAGTTTATAGAGGTTCTCAACTTTTTATGCTATATCCTTGTATTAGACAAACTTTCTGACCATGACATCAAACTGTATCGTCCGTGCCATGCATCATAAATGAGGGTACTGATATTGATTCATTGATGATTATCCTATGGCACTTTTAATTATCCAAATCCTACGATAGCGGAGGAGGGGTAGGTGGTGACCGCATCCACAGCAATCTTAAGGAGGAGAAGGGGTTTCGACGTTACGAAGCCTCGCTCGCGATTCGCTCATCCTCCGTTCGAGAGTACGGAGGGGGAGGAGGGGGCTTTGCCTGGGATAGATGGGGAGGAGGGGTACCGAAGACCGGCTGGCGATCAGACGACGTGACAAACAGAGACATACCATTGCTCCGTTTTAATATATGTACAATAGATAATAGATATAATAGATTAAATCGGTTGAGTGCTTGTTGAAGATCGAATGAGGATGCACGTTACCGCTTACCCAAGAGCCTCGATATTTCGACCGGTCCACTGAAGCTGGTTCATGCAATAATTTCTCCCTGGACTGCGCAAAATTTCTCCGCAGCCCCATTCACCTGTCCATCCATCCTCTTGGGCGCTCTTCTGAGAGGATGGTGAGGAGAAAGAGGCGCCGAGTACCGGAGGCCCTCCGGCGGGCTTACGGCGACCGCGCCAGGCCGCTGGAGGAGATCATCCTCTCCCTGCTTCCGCATCCGCCGCTGTTGTCCCCGTCCCAATGCCGGTGCGGCGGGCGGCGCTGCCTCGGCTGCGGTGGCTCCGGATACCTTCTCCGGCGAGACGACCCGCCGGACTACCGGAACCTCCTCGTCCGCGCCGTCTGCGTTGTGCCCAGCGGCGCGCCGGCGCCGCCCGTTGTCTACTCCTCCGACCCTCCCTTGCCACAGCGCCGGGTGAGCCAGTGATTTCTAGACCATAAACCCTCGCGTGATCTGAGCCGTTGATCTGCCCCATTCACTTGATCGGACGACTCGGATGGGTGTTGAAATGTTAAAAAAAAAAAAGATTAAAGTTGTAATTTTGGATGGAGTTTGCGTGCAGTTTTTTTGCTTCCTTGATGTCAGAAAAAGAAAGACAGCATATGCCTTGGTTTTTATTTTCTGAAGTTTTCTGATGGTGTTGAAAAAAAAAATATTTTCAACTCATTGTGTACCATATATATCTGCCGACTGAGATAAACAAATGACTGAGATGTACAGGCATTTGAATGGATAAAAGTTATCTGACAGTTCTGCACTCAATCTTTGGTCACCCTGATTAAGAAAGTTGAAGTCAAGTTTGGTTTTCTTGTTTTGCCTTCGTTGTTTTCAATAGGGTGCTTATTGAACTTCCACTGATTTATAGTTCTCCTATTTTACAATTTTGCCATTTTAGGTGCTCAAGTTCAATTTGTCCTAATGCACCTGATAGTGGTACGACATGCTTTTCCTACGCAATAATATTATGTGCTAGACTAGAGGAGATCTGTTATGCCTTTGCTAAAAGATGTATTTGCATATGCATTGTAACAATTCATGCTTAGAATGTTTGTATGATTCCTAACATGAGTGAATTTTGTTTACATATACCCAATAAATATGCTGTCTACACACATATACATACACATGTACATGTGTATGCATGTGCACAACTGCACATGCATGTATATATACATGTATGCATGTACATATATAAAGGTATGCATGTGTATATATGCATAGCTTATAAGCATATAAGTTAAAAGGTTCTACACTTGTAACTTTGATGTCCTGTTCTACAAAGAGGGCATGAAGTCCTTTGGGCATGAAAGTTAGCTATAAATTCTAAGGGGATTGAATATCACTATAGTTTCTACTACTAGATCAGCACCAAAATAATTAGTTTGTATGAGTAACTATTGAAATCATGGTTTTGCTATTCCTTCCTTTAAAAAAATTGCCCTTTGGTAATCTACAATGATCCTCCACTAAGTTTACTCAACCATCAACATCCACCTGCCCAATTCCATGATCTACACACTGCCAGCACTGCCTTTCATAAGACTCAAATAGTTGGTTCCAACCAAGCAAGATGGTCTTGATTGCAATGATTCAGCTAATTATGCTTTAAAATTAAATGACATCTTGAAAATAAAAGATTGTGATATGTTGGTTTTGGTCAAATATCAGCAAGATGGTCTTTTTTTTTTTTAAATATGTCCAATCACATCAGTGGTGGGGTTATGATATGTGAAGACTTCAATTTTTAAATCAAGCTTTGGATTACCTCTTTGCCCCTATTTGATCCTTGTTGCTTCATTGTTCATGTGATGGAGCTTTTGTAGATATTTGCATGACTGCATCAAATTGTTTATACAAAGTTGTAGTGAAGCAAGATCTTGGTGATTGAAATCAAGGTTTTAAAAGCCAAGGTTTTAAATCCCATAGGATAGAGGTGTCCCGGTATCTCCATAGAACGGGATGCCCTGCTGTCCCGTCCTATCCTGATAACTGTCCCATTAGATATTTGGTGTCTCACTCCTCTTATTCTTTTCTTTCTTTCTTTTCTTTCCTTCCTTCTTTTCTTTCTTTTTCTTCTACCTTCTTTTCTTTCATTTCATTTTTCTTTTTTTTTCTTATCACTTCCGTTTTTCTTTTTTCCCTTTTTTTCGTCTTTCTCTTTCCTTACTTTCTTTTTTCCTTCCTTTCTTTTCTTCTTCATTTTTCTTCTTCTTCTTTCCTTTTACCTTTTCCCTTTCTTCATCTTCTTTTCTTTCTTTCCTCTTTCTCTTCTCTCCCTACATGGATTGGTTTTGGAGTCTCGACTTCGTCTTTGTCCTGTTTTCTCATGGATCGAGGTGAGATGGCTGGAACGCCCCTGTCCTGTTGGGACGTAAAACCTTATTAAAAGCAATGATGTTATGTTGGTACTTTGAGTAGTGCTTGCATGGAAGATGAGGAAGGGGAGGGAAAGTAGATAAAGATGTGGCAAAGGCGAAAAAGAAGGATGGATTGGTGGAGGTGGAGGACAATGAGTGGGAAGGAGAGGGAGGAAGATGAGGGTTGAGTGGAAGGAGAATGAGGAGGGTAAGTTTAGAAGGAGGAGAGGAGGATGCATTGGATTAGGAGGTGAGACACACCCTTGAACTTGCATTTTCGGCTCATATCTCAAATATCTGCTTGATATGCATATATAGGTTGTTCTAGCTATATAGACACCTAGAAGATTGGCATGTGGTCTGGTTGCATATTGGGGCCACTTGATCATATGTGGAGTGGCTGGGGCCATGACATAGTTCCTTTTCTGACAATGGCCTGAATCTTCTATTTAAGATTTGCACTTGATATTTATTTATTTATTGGTTTGCTTATTCATGAACCTACTTCCTATGTGCTATTTTCTTGTTTCTTTTTATATTTTTAAGAACTTTTTGAAACCTCTGCTTCTTAGCTCCTGCACTTGAAGCTGCTCCTAATTTAGCTTATTAAAAGTAGAATTTGTTTTGTCCTCTCTTTTTTTTTTTAAAGTCAGACTTATTAATCATGATCCATGAATGTCTTCTTACATTTAATAAGTGCAGAAAGCAGAGAACTCAATAGTTGATTCCCACTTATCACTTAGGCTAAGAGAAATCTTGCAGGATTGGGCCAGATTTCCTGCCAGATTCATGGATTAGGTAGCCTAATTGAGTATGGTCCATATCAATCCAATACCCTTGCAGTCTAAATCTTGTGGGAGGGAAAAAGGACTTCCATGTGTTCTTTTTTCCTTCTTGCAGGCTAACAGGCCTACAGGCTAGGACAGAGGCTCTTAGAAGATTGTGAGCTAGATGGGCCAAATGCCTGATTCTTAAAGGATATTCCTGCAGGAATATCTACACATGCCCTTAATATTTAACAATATCTTTATTTTATTGACCTCTTATCTTCCTTTTATTGCATCTATATATTGTGGCTACTCCTTTATGTAAAACCATCCTTTTTCAGTCGAACTCTACAGCCACCTGCCTAGTAATTAAATGTTGGCATGCCTTGCTGTCCTCTACTACCTATTATCCTCTATTCAGGATTTATCTTACTTTCTTTCTAATATATATATGCATGTCAAATAACATATTAGTGGGGCCATGATATGCCAAGAATTATATTGCCTCTTTGCCCCTATCTGACCCTTGTTGTCTTCATTATTCATGTGATGGAACTTTGAGAGAAACTTTCATGTTTGCATTAAATTGTTGATACAAAGTTATAGTGAAGCAAGAGCTTGGGGGTAGAACTCTATGATTTAGAAGTGATGATGGCAACACCTACCATGGTGCTTGTGCAGAAGATGAGGGAGGGGAAGTGAAGTAGACAAAGATGTGGCAAAGGCAGAGTAGAAGGATGGATTGGTGGAGTGGGTACAATAAGGAGTTGGGAAGGATGGGGAGGAAAAGGAGGGTTGAGTGGAAGGAGAATGAGGAGAATAAGTTTGGTAGGAGGAGAAAAGGATGCATAGGAGGTGAGATACAACCCAGAACTTGCATTTTCTGCACTTGTTACAAATCTGTGCTCAGTCTGCATATATAGGCTGTTGTGGCTATACAGGCACCTAGATGACTGACATAAGGTCTGATTATGTATTGGTGCTGCTTGACCATATGTAGATTGGCTAGGAGGCCTTGGCGTAGTTTCTTTTTTGGGGCAGTGACTTTGAACCTTCTATGCAAGTTTTGCATTTGATTTTTATTTTGATTTATTTTGTTTGCTTGTTCATGAACCTACTTCCTATGCGCTAATTTGTTTTTTATTTATCATTTTTTATCTTTTTAAGAACTCCTTTAAAATCTCTGCTTCTTTGCTCCTAAACTCGACCTTGGTTCCAATTTATCTAACAGAAAGTAGAATTAGTTGTTCCTCTCTGTGTCAACGTTTAGCACAAATTTCCATCAAAGATTGACATCTTTCATCGTGATCCATGAATGACTTCATTACTTTTTGTAAGTGCAGTAAGTGACAACTCAATAGGCCATCATCACAGATCACTCAATGTTCAATCAAATCTTTGTCATATTTATCTTTTTTCTTTCTTTATGGCGTCTATATGTTGTAGCCACCAAGGTTTGCCATACCATGCCGAATCGATCGGTACACCTCATATTGTATCGGACCGACGGAGAACCGGCACGATTCGATCGGTAAATTCGGTACACTGGCGGTACGGAAGGAAAAAAGAAGAAAAGTGAGAAAGAGAGAGAGAGGAGGAGAGGGAGGGAGGTGGGAGCCGTCGGAGGTCGGCTGAGACCGTCGGAGGGCTTCCGAGCTCCATATCGTCTGATAGGACTTTCAAGAGAGTGAGAAAGAGAGAGAGAGCGCTCGGGAGGAGGGACCTGCCGGACGGACGGCGCCTCCGTCGCAAGGCCCCCGGTGGCCGGCGAGCCGACGCCAACGGCCTGAGGGTGGTCGAGCGGGCGGAGCCCCTCCACGACTCCGCCCCCTTCTTCTTTTTCAAAACAGACAGTCGTCTGTTTTGTTTTTTTTTTTTTGTTTTTTGATTTTAAACTCATGAAGTCGGCAACTGAATTTTTTTTAAAAAAAAGCAAAAATCGTGAAGCCGACAAACTATTTGCCGGCTTCACTTAAAATTATATTTTTTAAAAAAACTTGCGAAATAGGGACGACGCCCTTGTTTCACGCCTGCGGCGCTACGCGGGTGGACTGCGCCCTCCGACGGTTGGCCGGAGACTGTCCGGTGGCCCCGCCGGCTCCTTTCCCTCCTTTTTCTTTCTTCCTCCTCTCTCTATTTCTCTCTTTCTTTCTTTTTCTTCTTCCGGTTCGGGTCCGCTTGCCTTCATCGGTTCAGTACAATACGAAATCGTACCGTCGATCGGTCGATACGGCTGGCGGTACCAGTTCAGCATACCTTGGTAGCCACTTTTTTTTTGTGTTGACATTTTAATGGGTGAGTTATATATTTATGTACATTTTTTTTAGAAGTAATAGAGATTCATAATCCATAAAATGAAAAAGGCAAGAGTAATTGTTTTGTGCAAGTTTTGCAATACCATTTTCGGTATATGTACTGTACCAGTACCATTTGGTACGGCGTCGGTATGGGACGCTTTATGATATTGACACTTGGTATGCCTCTTGTATCAACTATCAGTTTGCTATCAGTGCAGTATGGCACACCCTATACGGGATGGTATGGTAAACCATGGTTTCACATCCCTTTATCATGGTGATTAGGATAATAGAGGCCTAACAGTGGAAACAAAGATATGTTAATTTACAATTGCTAGTGATTAGTTCTTGCAGTCTTAACAAAAGGAGAAAAAACCTTGGCCTCCTCATCCCAACATAAAGTATTAGTTTAGATGCTCCTTTAAAGGCCAAATCAAAGAACTCTTCTAAATTGTTCTTTCCAGACTTCCCACTTAACTGTGTGCCTTGTGGGAGATAACCTTCCATCCCTTTGAGCAAGGGGTCATAATGCTTAACTTCTTTAGCTTGTTTAACTTGATTCAACTCGTTGTAGGTCGGTTTAAGTTACTTATTTAATAAAATGGTCAGTTTGGGTTTGGACATTTGACCTGTTTCATAAACAGGTCGGGTTTGGGCTGACAGATTTTTGACCTATCCTATATCGGACCTGACCTGTACCTGATTCAATGCGACCTGATTGCCAACCCTACTCTACTGTTTAAGGAGAATCATGCATGTATCGGCGGTATCCTAGTTTTTGTACATAATGAGAGGATTGACAATTAATTTTTGCATCAGATCTTTATTGATGACTTGAAGCATAAAATCATATTCTTTTCATAGAATTGCATATATGCCTTCTGTTAACTTTGAATTGGAGCAAAGTCTTTCTTTCATCATTTTTGAGATCTTTTATTTTCTTTTGATATATATTCTGCATCATTTAATAAATGAATAAGATGAACTCATTTGATTTTGTTTTGTTCATGTTTTAAGGCAGTCTAAGTCCTGTTTGGTTGGTTTCTATTTTTTACTGCAGTGAGCTTCACCATTCATATGTTAATATTTGATGCAACTCACTGGGCCTAGTTGTGGGTGTCATACTTTATAAATAACGAGTCTAACTGTACTTTTTAGTATCTATATGTTTGCATGTACATGTACATGTATATGCATATTGCGATAGGCATAGATATACATATATGTGAATACACACATTTGTCTAGCACATTTGACAATGTCCACACATATTGATTATGTTCTTGAAGCATTACTTTATATTCAGATTGTTGCGAATACAATGGAGTTGATAATTGAGAAGCCACAAGAGTTCACCAATGTGCTATGCAGTAATTATGATAAGGTATGTTGATGACTTGGTAGTTATGAATGGGAATGCGGTGTTCTTTTGCATTTGGTTTTATATTGGAGATAAGAATCTATGTTATCTGCTTATAGTTCAGAAAGATGAACTGTGGTTGTTCATAAATACTTTCGGTGACATGTGCAAATAAAACATGTATGACTAGAAATAAGGGCTGGTATAATGATTGACTGACTGCTGCCATCAATGCTGCAATAAGAAAGGGAACCTGAGCATTTAGTTGTTTACTATGTTGTGACATGAGCTCATGACAGGGACATCAGCTTTTTGTTTACAAGATTTTAAAAGTCATTCTCAATTGATGTACTTAGAGAAAGTAGCTGCACTTTTTGTAGCTAAGAGCATGATATATGTATGTCATTGTTGATATTCCATCTGCTTGCATAGTGGCTGCTGATTCCCTTAGTTGCTTTTATCTTTGTTTAAGTAACTTTGCGTGATTGTATTATTCATTTGTGTTTGCTAGCAAAGTTGTTTCAGCCCCAGTGGTGAATTTCTCTGTACTTGTGCTTGGGATCTTCTTTTGACTAGAGTAAGTTCTTAGATCTTCAGCTCCTTAATTCTTCTGTTTAATTAAGCTTGTTGTTTATTGTTAAAAGGAAACCTTGTGAAATTTGCAGATTGGCAGTCCATTGATGGTTTTTCTTCTACAATTTTCATCTATTTTTGTACCGGTTGCAAACAAAAATCACTATCAGGTTACAGGAACCCCATTGAATAGAATTCTTCAAAGTCCAGAATCTTTGCATACTGCATCAATGTTAAAAAAGCAGCAGTCATTATGCTTGAAGAACAAGTCCAATCTGGTAATCATGACTTTTCATCTGAATTCAATTTTTTACATGACTAATTATGCTTTCTGTTCTAAATTATTCTCTGAAATTATAGCTATATGCAAAAACTTTGGATGTCACTTACCTTTTTAGTATGTTTATCAGATTGGATTTTTCTTGTATTGAAATTCTTCCTGAAACATAGTATCATATATTTGTTAGAAGTGTACTGAAAGCACATGACTGTGAATGTTAGGATACCCAAATGACTCAGTCACTTGAATATGAAAAGTGAATCATAATACCTGGAATTGAGAACCAGGCAGAGCAAAGGAGGGATACATGTTCATACAGTTTATTCATCAAACCACATAAGGAGCAATACTGCATGGTTTCATACATGAAATGATTTCTTAGCACACAATGAATTAGTATCGGGGAGATCTAGATAATGCAAAACTCACATCCAAGATAGAGATGGATTATACAAATTCTTAGAGCTTTTTTATTGTACTTCTGTGACATCTCCCACATGCGGGAATTGGCTAAGAAGGTCATGAAATTAGAAGTAGGGGGTTGCATTTAAAAATCCTATAATTTCGAGGTTGATTCCGAACCAGGGTTCGCCGTACCGGGCCGAACCGCCCGGTACGGGGCGTACCGAGCCGGACCGGTGCTCAAACGGTCCGGTTCGGACCTTTTTTTTAAGAAACAGTCCGAACCGGTACCGAACCGAGCGGTTCGGTCTGGTTCGCTTCCATACCGTCCAAAATCGGACGGTATGGTCCGGTTCGGTATGAACCGAACCGTACCGACACCCCATGTGCCAAAAGTGACGAGGGGGGAGGGGGGGTCGGAGATCACATGCATAAAAGGCCTTACCTGCTTTGGAGTTCTCTGAGATGTCTCAGAGAACTCCCTAGGGTCCGAAGGTCTCAACGAAACCGTTGAGACCTCCGAAAAATTAGAAAAAAAAAAAAATTTCGTCAAATTGCAGGAGTGGTTCGAGGAGAGGCTGATCTTTGGCCGGAGATAAGATAATGTGTTATTTTCTTAGTAAATATTTTTTTTTAAATTTTTGTTGTTAAAAATAAGATAAGAATGAGAAAGAATGAAAATAAGGAAAAATCATGCCAAAATCTTGTGATTTTGGGATGATTTAATTATATGTGATAGATCTTTGGAAGATCTACACGATGACACCAAAATTGTTAATTTTCGTTAATTATATATTTTTTAAATATTTTTAAATATTTATTTATTTAAAAATTAAAAAAAAATTTAAATTTTATGAAAAAAAATCAGAGTTTGGGAATCATATTTAAATGATTCAAACTACTTAAATCTAATTTCTATTTTTTTTCAAATATTTGAAATTAAAAAAATATTTTTTAATTATTTAAATTTAAAAATTTAATTATAAAATAAAAAATATATAAAAATAGTGTTATATTTTAGTTAATTTAAAAATATTATTTGAAGTATATAATATATTTATTTTGAATTTATAAGTTTTAAAATAATTATTAAAATTATTTTAAAATTATATATAATTATTTTAATTATCGTTAAACTATCGTTGTTTGTTATACTTGCATATATTTATAAGAAAAAAATTTAGAGCATGACGTTCATTCACTTTAATTAATCAGCTATTTTATAGTATATATTTATTTATATAAAAATTATTAAAAAAATAAAAAAATAAAAAATCAGTGTTAGTTTTGAAATTGAGAATAATGTTTAGAATGATTCAAAACAATTGAAATATTTGAATCTAACTTGAGATTTTTTTGAAATTTTTTTTGTAAATATTTAAATAGTAAAAAATATTATCAAATAAAAAATATATGTAATTAGTATTATATTACAGATAATTCGAAATAATTAGTATTTTGTTATATCTGCAGAAATGAGTAAGAAGAAAGATCAAGAGCGTGACATCGGTTGGGATCATGGCGGGATGCTCTCGGCTCAGCATCATTGGAGATGCAAATGGTGCAACACAGAGTTCAAGGGAGGAGGAGTGACTAGGCTGAAGCAGCATCTAGCTGGTGGTTATCCTGATATGTTGATGTGTCGAAAATGTCTGCAAGAGATCCGACAATTGATGAAAAAGCACTTTGCTGATTCGAAAGCAGCGAAGGAAAGGGCAAAGCAGAAAAAGATCGAAGTAGACCGTCGAGCTGCAGAGTCACCTTCTTATCACTCTAGAGAGTCAGAGGAGGCTTCTGCTCCAGATGATGAGGCACAGATTGAGGCTGCCATTCATACGAACTTGGCGGATCAGTACCAGCAGGAGGAGATGGCCCGGTACAGAGACCGATTCGGACCATCATGCTACGAATCAGGATCTGGATCAGCGACTGGTAGGGGAGAATTCGAGTTCAGGAGGACTACCTCAGTCAGAGAGCCTAGTGGTAGAGGGAGCAGACGCAGCATGTCTTCTTTGTTGGGAGCTTTTGGCAGTAGGAGGAGGTCCTCCAGAGATATTCCAGCAGGAGCCAGCATTCAGGATTTGGATCCACATGCTTTGTCCAGCAAGGATTCAAAGCAGCAGAGAATTGACAGTATGCTGAAAAAAGATAAGAAAAAGGATATGTGGCGAGCTATTGGATCATGGTTTCATTTCAGTCATATTTCAGTAAATGCAGCAGCCAATCCTTACTACCGATCTGCTATTTCAGCCATAGAGACTGCCGGCCAGGGTGTAGATCCTCCAGGACCTAAGGACATCTATGGTCAGCTTCTTGACAGCAATAAGGAGGATCTGCAAAGATGGATTGCTTCTTACAAAAATAAATGGCCTACATATGGTTTGACAGTGATGTGTGATGGTTGAACAGGTCCTACTAGGCGGAGCATCATTAATTTTTTGACATACTATGATAGAAAAATATTTTTTTACAAATCAATCGATGCTTCAGATAAGATGCACGATGTCACATATATCCTTGGTCTGATGGAGGTGATTGATTCAGTGGGTGAGCAGCATGTCGTGCAAGTCATCACAGATAACGGACCACAATATAAGACTGCCGGAGAGTTGCTGATGGAGCAGCGACCGCAGATATACTGGACCCCATGTGCTGCACATTGCATTGATCTTATATTGATGGATATCGGAAAGATTCGCAGGGTGCAGCAGGTAGTGGAGATTGCCTAAACCATTACTAGATTCATCTACAACCACACATGGGTTCTTTCATTGATGCGGACGTATACTGGGGGGGAGATCTTACGATCGGGTATCACACAGTTTGCTACGTACTACATAGCACTTGATAGTCTTCTTCAGAAGAAAACAGCCCTACGTCAGATGTTTGTCAGTGCCGAGTGGCAGGAGAGCAGATATGCGAGGGCCGGCACTGATGGAAGTCATGTGGAGAACTTGGTGACGAGTCAGTCATTTTGGCAGCGGGCTGAGAAGATAGTGAAGGCTATTAAGCCTTTATATGAGGTGCTTCACGCTGTGGACAACGAGAGATACCTCCAGATGGGCTTCCTATATTACATGATGGAGAGGACAAAGAAACAGATCAGTGAGAATGATCCTAAGCATGCTCAAGAATTCATTAACATTATTGAGCGCCGTTGGGACTATCAGATGGGCAGAGATTTGCATCTAACTGGTAAGTTTGGATTCAAGAATGTTTTAAAATATTTTTTTGAAGCATGAAAATAAAATTGTGCTTAATCAATCTTGAAATTTATCTGCAGCTTATTACTTGAATCCGAGATTTCAGTATACTATTCCGGGGATAGATATGGATAGCGAGCTTCTTGCTGCTCTTTGCAATGTCATATATAAGATGGTGCCCGATGCAGAAATCGCTTCGTTGTGTCTGCAAGAGGTATGCTAGTTTAAAATAGATGTAATTATTCAACTGAATTCGATCTGATATATTTATAAATAATAAATATATTTTATTTCAGACGAAACAGTTTAGAGAGGGATCAGACAGTTTTGGAGTCTCATCAGCTGTCGTAAGCAAAAAGCAGATGAATCCAGATAAATTACATATCAATAATGAGCAATGTAGATTAATATGTAATTTTGCTTAATAATATCATCAAATTTGATATATAATTTTACTTTTGTAGCTGAATGGTGGATTCATTTTGGAACGTCAGCAGAAAATTTGAGACATATGGCGTCCGTATTCTTTCTCAGACGGTCTCTGCTAGTGGCTGTGAGCGTAATTGGTCCACTTTCGTCCTTATCCACAGCAAATAGAGAAATCGTCTGATACAAAAATACCTCGATGATCTTGTATATGTTCACTACAATCTGAGGTTGAGGCTAAAATATATTCAGGAGGAAGTTCAGTTGAAGTACACTTATCCGACGCTGGATGATTATGCCGATGAGGATGACGATCCGATCATCGGATGGCTTGCAGGTCAGCAGCAGGAGCCAGAGCTTGATGAGCCAGGATCTCCTCCACGACCAGCCAATGTGGTGGCAAGGGAGATCAGGGTGGATCCAGGGCAATGGACAGAAAAAAATATTCCACATAGGATTTCAGCTGATCAACCACAGTCTGAGGAGATACAAGGGACTCATTCATCACATGACTCGCTATCCGATACATCTTTCCAGATATTCGAGCGAGAGATGTATAGATGTTCCTCCCGGCAGCCAGCAAGAAGGCATCCATCCTCTCAATCACAGGAAACTCAGTCACAGAGGGGCACAAGGGGGGAAGGAAAAGACAGTTGCACGTGTACCACTCTCGAGAGTACAAGAGTGATCTGGTTCAGATACGGACACCAGGGAGAGTGATGATGATACTGGTAGTAGTAGCCATGGATTTGATGATCAGGGAGGAACTGGAGGACAGGAGACCACCGTTTGTGAGACACAGCTATAGGGTGATATTCGATTCACCGGTGAGTCTCAGTTTACGTATGTCACACAGGATAGGGATCATGGTGGATGAGTCGGTAGAGATCGTGGGGAGCCGATTTCATATAGACGACGGGCTCCTAGAGGTCGTCCAGCACATGATGCAGCTGCGGATGATCTTGCACGTGGAGTAGGGTCTATGGATGTATCTGGATCATCCTCGCATCATGGATCCTATTATCCACAGTCACCTTATGATCCATATGCATATGGTGCATCCGAGGCATCATCTTCTAGTGGTTACTACCCTATGCAGCTTGGAGCAGCTCCAGGATCAGATTTTGCTACTGACATATTTGGATGGGCTCCTCCACAACCGTACCATCATCTCGAGGATACTTCTCAGAGTCAGAATTTTAGCGAGAGGTCTGAGATGTCTTACAATCCAGAGAGGATGCCTTATGGGATGATGAATATTCGAGAGTACGATGTAGCTTGGCTAAAGGGTTGGACTGATGTCCCTTCAGACTATGTTGATGATCCAGATATCTACGAGCATCACAGACACTCGATAAGAAATTAAATGCAGAGTACATCTTAAGGTTCGTATATCAGTTATTTGGCTTTGTACTTAAATATTTAGATATATTTTAATGCGTATTTTATATATTTTTTCTTTAGTTTTAAGATGACATAGTTGAAATATAATGTAAATAAATATATGTTTGAAATTTTGGATCAAGAATCTTTGTACCGCAACCTAACTCCAAATTGAACCAAAATATGTCAATAATATGTAATATAATGCCATATTGAGGTTGTATTTATCAATTATTAACTTTAAAAGTCAAAAAAAAAAAATTGAAAATCGAAAAAATTATGTACCGATATCGGACCGGTACGCCGGGGCGTACCATGTGTCGGTATGATACGGTACCGGTACCGGTACCGTACCGTACCGGTCCGGCACCGGCACGCCAACCGGTACCGATACAGCGAACATTGTTCCGAACCATGTAAACTTTTCCATCCTTGCCACTTCCTCCCCCCAGTCCTTTCATCCATGCTGGAAGCTATCCCATGCCTATGATAGAAACACTACCAAACAGATACCTATTGAAGTTTGGGCTCATCTTATATTGCTGTAATTATGCAATAGACTGTCATTCTTGCAATGCAAAGTTTGATTTAATTCTTATGCCCAGAGTTGATGATCTTCTGACCGTGGTTGATCCGCATGGGTCCTTTTGATCATGAACTATAGGAACTAAATCCAATCAATTGTCAGATTATAAACACATTAAGGGTCTATTTGGATATTTGGGCTCAAAATTTTATGGGATTCATTACCCAACCACCAAAATTACAGAATTATAGGCTGGGTTGGCTTATGTTACAACTATCCATGACCATTTTTTGAGTGGGCTGTCCTGAATCCCATGTTTTTCCTATAGAATTTTGGGCCCAACTATCCAAATAGGCCCTAATAGTTTGAAGAAACACACACAAAAAGTCAAAAATAAAAAAAAAAAACTAAAAATGACTTTAAGAAATATGTGCCCCCTTTAGTCTCATAACAAATTCATGATCGAGAACCACACACTAAAAAAAACCAAAAACACCAAACTGAAGAATATGCATCATAACCCAATATTAAGTTATTCCTTGTATGTCTGTGCAAGTCAAATGACTATAGGGTAGAGAGAGAGTGATTGGATTTATCTGCACATGTCATCATCATAGTATGGGCATAACAATGTGTAGATGTACAAAAGAATTGATGTTTTACACAAAATTCCATGGCTATTTCAAAATCTCCATACGGTTTTACTTTTGGAGCTAGCTTAAGGTTATGTACTTTCGTACCCTAATCCTTTTTGAAAGCTTGCTCCCTAGCTTCGACACCTAAATCCCCTCTGTCGTAGGTAAGGTATAACAAGAAAAACAAATTGGTGTAAATGGGCAATCAGATCTGGTGGGTGTACCTATCATAATATAGGTAAAACTGCATGTTGTTGTATTGGTTAAAATCAAGGTTTTAAATCCTATGGGATGGCAACATCCTGGTTTCCCATGGGGTGGCATCCCACTGTTAGAATGCCGGCATTTTTCATGCATGCAGATTTTAAAACAAGAACAGTGGAAATAATATAAATTAAAACACTTTTAATCAGAGAGGCATGCATGAGATCTCATCTACAAAAACACCTAACAAGATCTTCATATGAGAGATGAGATTCAGATATGAAATTATAAAATAGAGGAAGATTTGATCTTCACCTTGCGCGGGTAGATCTTCACTGTGATCTGATAATCCGTGGATGTCTTGAAGGTTCCTCTGAAGCTGCACACACGTTTGGCCTCTACTGGTACCTACACGAGGCTGATCTGATCAGGAGATTCCATCTCACTGGGGTGTTAGCTCCTTTATAGAGATCGCTCCTTGGATGCTAAATATTTTCTCTTGTTTCTCTTCTCAAGAGACATTAGAGAACTTAGAGGAGGAGGAAGAACGAAGAGGAGATGGGCATGGAAACTTTTCTTTTGGGATGTCCAACACTTGGACATGGCACGAAGGGAAGAAGAGAGAGGCATCCTAAAAGTAGTGCACGCCCTCCAATCTTTTCCTTCTTTCCATGCGTGAACTCTTTCACGCATTCCCCACTCTTTAGATCTTAGGAGGCACACCACTTATCTCTCATTCCATCCTAATTCAAATCCAATTCAAATTAGGATTTTAGGATAAGAGGCTTGAAAGAGAAAGACTCTCTCTAGGGGGTGCCACTTATTTCCTTTTATTTCTTGCACCAACCTCTTCTCACGCCGCACCCCTTCATTTGTTTCACGTAATTCTCCCTCTTTATTTTTTTCTTATGTGAGATGGATGAGAGGAGGCACCATCTGATTTCATCCACATCCCTATCCAAATCCAAATCAAATTCAAATTAGGGTTAGGGATAGAGTCTTGAGAGAGGACTCTCTCCAAGGGGGTGCCTCACTTATCCCATCGCAAGAAAAAACACGTTAAAACTTTTAGCGTGAAGATATGGGGTGTGAGCCCTTTTGTGTGTGGATCCTCTCTTGGACCAAGTCAAACACTGGGTCCAAGTCCAATTGGGTTTGGATTTCCATATGATATCTAATCTCAAATCAAAAGGAGTTCTAGTTTCATAAGGCTGTAACCAAATCAAACCTTTTGACTTAGTCCAACCCAATTTGACTCAAACTCAGACTAAGTCCAATCAAATTAAATCCTAATTTAATTTGACTAGGACTCAACCCCAATTATTTGATCCAATCAAATAATATAGCAACAATTGCAAATTAATCCTCCTCTAACTAACTCTTAGCAAGTCCTCTCTTGTAATTTTTACAAATCAGTCAAGCATCAATTATATTGATTATCGAATCGTTTAGCCATTCAAAATCGCATTTCAACTGTCCGATCAGTCAGGATCTTTTATATGTGTGATCTCCTAGGTTCTATTCTGTTTGGTAGTGAGATATATTGTGATCTCCATCATGAATATTATTGAAATTTTTTTTAATAGATTAGAACAATTTCAACTTACCAAATGAGAATTATTGATCATCAAAATAATTTTCGTTGGTCCCATAATCCACCAATGATGCCTAGCAGCATGTAGTGGCAATCAAGCAGAATGAAAGGTATTGAATCTCTAGGTGTAGTTATCGTATGATACAGTCCTTCTATTGTGAGTCTCGATAAGATAGAGGTTATGGAAAACTCGTCAAATTCCATCATTCATCTTATGTAAGATTTATTCGACTCGAGCTCATACTGTGAAATCTTATAAAAATATTTTTTCATTATACACACTACCATGGCTATGGTCTTCAAAACTCAATCTCATAAATCACAGAGGACTATTCCTTATCTACCAAGATCGATAGATCCCATCTAGGTGGACATCCTACTCCAACAAACCTACTGTAGCCAATCTGCATCTAAGAATCCGAATAGCTAGGGAGCAAGTGTATGTACAATCAAGCTATAGCAATTCTGTTGTGAATAGCCGAGGCACCACAGGTCAAAGAACCAGTCACACACTATAGCATCGAGAAAATTATTGACGAATGAGTAGACATCCAAGTGACTTTTCGTATTGGTCACATTCGATATCTTTGTTCTCTAACAATCACCTACACGCTCGCTTTAGTGTCCCCACATTGTAGACTCGAGACTCATCCATCCAAAGGAAGCGATCAGTGCACCAATCTTACCATATCAATCATCATCTCTGTGATGATCCATCGATCGAAAGTATTTTAGGAATTAATCACCAATGACACATGCTTCAAATTCTCAACTCTTGAGAATATGTGTCATCATCTTATTAATTTTTTGGATGATTCATGGACACATACACAACACGAATGGTATTAAACTACCCAATCGTATTATTAAATAATAAGGTCAAGTGTAAAACTATGTCTTGAAAAGAATAAATGTGTTAACTAGACTGGTTTCTAAGGCATACATCTAACACCCACCGCATCCTGGTCAAGCATCCTGATACTTGCCTATGTACTTGTATGTTTTTTTTTCCTGGATAGGAGGTATTTCATGGTGGAAACACGCGACAAAATAATCCTCTTGCTTCAGATTTCAGTGACGTCAACTCTCAGAAAAAAAGGTGGCAAGCATGCTAATTGAAGAGAAAGAGAGAGGGAAGGGGAGGTTATAAAAAATGAAAGGGGAAAGGAAGTGAATAAACAAAACTAAAAGGTGACCTACTTCTGATGGTTGATGATTGAACGGATGAATGGATAGATGAATGATAGAATTTAGAATGCTTTGAGATTTGTGTGGTTGGTGATCAAACGATAGATTATGTGAAGGATGGAGAATCTTTCTTTTATACAAAATTGCAACGAGAATCTTCGCGAATCCTCATCTACTCCATGTGAACATCGAGAAGGCAAAAAGAAAGAAAAAGCATGTTAGGCTCTAAGACCCATGACTGGCTGAGCGCCGCATGACTCCCTCCTCCCCCCTCCCTCCTCCCTCTCGAGCAGTTCGACTGTCTAAGGCCATGTTCTAAGCCCGTGACTCCAAACCCGTGCTTTGCTCATTATGGACAAACACGGAATAGGGGTTTTTGAGCGGTCTGAGCTTATGCTTTGCTTATTGTGGAAAAAAATGAAAGAAAAAGCCCACCAACTGAGCTTCCTCCCTCCCTCACTACGACAATGCCAACACATTAGTGGAAGAAAAGAAGGTAAAGTCCTTCCTTCTTCCTCTTGGTGATGCTTCGAAGCTCGAAGCATTGTTGAAAATAAATGAGGGCATATCCTGACCGGGATGGTTATATCGGCATGTGACCTGGATAGGATTAAGGTGGGATGGTTGGGATGGGAAATGAAAGTGAGTTTGGGGCTCCACACTCATCCCACATACTGTGATCTCACTGGAATAGGATGGGATGGCCAAGACGGTCCCGATCCTATCGGGATTCAATCCAAGGTTTGGCGAACTGCCTTGTATGGGGCGGACTGTACCATACTGGTATGCCGTACTATACCGACACTATCATACTGTACTGAACTACATACCGACATTGTAATAAGATAGTATTGTTATGGGGTCCGATACTAAGACGGTGAACTGCTTCAATCCTTGGTTAAAATTTGTCGATTATGTCAAGAGTATCTCTAGGTTAATACATGTAGTGGCAAGACAGTTTTTTCAATGAGATTGTGAACAAAAGTACAATGTTATATTGATCTTCTAAAAGCAAACTTCCATGGCATGAGGATTACACATTTAGAATTAAAAATTCTTGATTGATGAAGATATTGCAAAAAAAATTTGGAGTGGTTAAATAGGGCATACAAACGGTGGTTATTGGAATCAAAAATTATGTGAGGCTAGAAGCTTACTATATCCCAATTCAATATGTGCATTCTGTAGAAATGCATTTATCTAAAATGCTTGTTCATTTCCATCCATGTCTCTATGTTCTATAGGCACTATTGCATTTAATCATGTTAAGGTGTTCTTTTCGCATTACATGCTGACACACATATTCCATTAGCTGTGCCTCTCTCACACATTTTCCCTCTGTTATTCCTCAGAACATTTATCACAATGTTATGCTCCACGAAAATGATTTGAATGCTAGATGTAAATATGACGAACAAAAGCAAAGATTTTACAGATTTCTTATCATCATCTGTTCTATATTTGTTTCTGTTTTTGATCATATTCCATCTCAGTATCCATTGCTCTTAAGATCACTAAGATATTATTGAAGACATTAAACCAGAACACTGTTCTCCTCATTATTTGTTTGATTTGCTTCAGCATTCCTTAGGACCTAAATTGAAGAGAAGGCGAGATGACCTGGAGAAGGGACCAACTATGAATTTTTTCCCATTTGTTCTACAGCCAAGAAATTCACTGGGTGTTGATTACTTAGGTTCTGATTGTCATGGCATCATAGTTGCCAAGCAGAAAAGACATGCAAATCGTAGTCAAAGAACGAGCAGGCAGACCAATGTACAATGTATTTTGGGGGACCAAACTGCTGGCATCACCACTGATATCAATATCTTCTCTACAAAAACTCAACATAGATCAAACACTGATCTACATTTGCACTCTGAGGAATTCATAAGACAGCATTCTTGTAATGTAATGGGTCAAACATCTGCACTGGAACAGAAGAAATCTACATGTAGCCTTAAAAATTGTACAAAATCTGGCAAAGCAATCAAAGCTGAAAACTTTTTCTCTTCACATGCAAAAGTGATGCATCATAAACAAGAGGTGGTCTCATGCTCACAGAAGAAATGCAGTGCTGTTGATTCTAATATTGTGGATGCTTTCAAAAACTCTTCCTTGCATGGCTTCAGTAACGCGCCGATAAAGCACAGAAGATTGTTTAGCTGGCAGCGCCACAGAAAACACAAGGTCAGTTGTTCTGGAGAAAATCTTCTCATGGGAAATAATGGAGGGCCTTCTGGGATGAATCTCAAGCAAAACAGCAATGCAGATTGTAGTCATCAGCCTGTAGAATCAGCAGTGCCATTCATCTATGACATAGCCAGTGAATTATGTGATGTGAAGGATCAGGAACTTGCTAGTTTTCCTGCATCTGTAGTAATGGAAGATGCTGAAGCAATTAATAATCTAAACTCTCATTGTGTGTGTTATGAAGAGGTGTACCAAGGAGATTCACCGTCTGCAGAAAACAACCATCATTTGCCTAGAGCTATGTCAGAGGATAAATGTAAAAAAGAATCTCATGCTGGTATGCTTAGCTTGAAAGTTCAATCTATGTACTTACAAGAGACTGCCAATGTGTTCTTACACAATTTCAAAATATTTACAGAATCACCTCCAATTGAGCTTCTTTCCAATTATATTGGGTCCTTCAAGAACCAGCATGTACTTAATTACCATTCAGATAAGGTTAGCCTGATAAATTTGGCTGAATATTTCAAAGCAAGTGGTTGCTTTTGATGCTGTCTTAATACATTGTTATAGGATCCAAGTTCTGCTCCAGCACTTGCATCCTTCTTATACTTCCTCCTAACTTGGTTAGCGAGTTATGCTTTACACTGATGTTACCGTAGTGATCTTCTGGATTGCATTCATTCTTATTAAGTCCATCATTTGTTTATGATATACCTTGACGTTTATAAATTATAATTCAAATGCTGAAATTTATCATATTTTAATGATGTTACAAAAAAAAAATCTGCAGATATAAAAGATGCATTATCTACTATTCTTTAGCGCAAAATACATTATGGCACTTTTAGGTGGTTCAATCTGAAATATTGGACTTTCTTTGATTGGTTTTGTAATCCTATGTTTATGTGGCTGTAGAATTATTTAATTTTATTTCTGATTTATTTTCAAACTTTCAATTGTGCAATTCAATCTATCAGATGCTTGCATAAGTAAGTGGCTCTAATTGGGCCATCCATTTTGTTTTTTCCTTTTTTCCTGGGGGCAGAAAGGTGAGAGCATAAATAACTTTGTTAGCAGCAGAATAAAAAAAAATGCGGCAGTATGACGTCAGATCCAGTAATTCTGGTGGAGAACTGGACTCCCATTCAGTGGATTAGGTTGCAGACATCCTGCTTGGAAAACCAATCTACAATTTGGTTGGCCTTGCATTAGACATGAGAGACATGAAATGTAGCTACATTTTGCAACATCAAGTGAGTATCCGAAGGATAGGGTGCTGAATGTTTCTATCATTTGTGAGCCATGTGTACTTTCATGGAGTCAGCTAATCATGATTTTAAATGGAATGGAATGGATGACAGCATGGATGGCATTCTATGTCTATCATTTTATTTTTTAGGCTTTTTATCAAGGTTCTAAGTTTTGGCTTAAACTGATCGGTTTTGGCCTAGACTGAACCAAAATTGACCCAGTTTTGTGTTCTTTCAGTCAGTCTTGGTGGAAACTGCCTGAAACTAACAAGGCTGCTTTATATCTTGTTTTGCTAATGACAACATTGTATCTTTACTATGAATGGAGCTATATAATTTCCATCTTCAGTTATTTTTTTTCTTTTTCTTGAAGCAAAAGAAGAGATAACATATATGATCCTTGACAAGCCGAGGACTTCGCAAAAGGCTCATAGTCTCTTACTGTAGCCCTTCGTAAAGGCTATTGTGAAAAACTAATTTCAAGACATGTCATATCAATAATATCTCTTTTTATATAAAATAAAAATGACATTCTAAAATGGCATGCATTTCATCAAATAGCCACTTGATCTTAAAAATATATGAAGAATTGCCAATTTGATATGATTGTAAGTTACAACAAAAAAATAGAAGATATATGAATGTAGTTGGCATTGTAAAGCTTCATTTCATGGTTCATATAATGAATTTTTGAATAATTAAATTTCAAGATTTGATTTATATATATGTATGTATATATGATGCTTAAATTTCACTTATATGTGATATTAGTTTCATTTTGTAATTGGCTAAACTGCAAAAATAGAGAGCCTTTATAATGCAAGGCTCAAAAGGTTTCATAACTACTTTTATTGGTTTCTTTTATTTTTCTTCAATTTTTTCTTATTTCTCCATTGTTTTTGACCAAAACTTGAAACAAAACTTCCAAAACCACTGAAGTTGCCAAAACTGAAACTCCATGTAGCCGGTCAAAACTGAAACTGAAACTAAGTTTTCAAATCTTTCTTTTTATGATGTTCCATGATAGGATGAAAATATATGATACCATTGTTAGATATATGCCTTAAAAGCCGATCGGACCGATATATTAATTCTTTCTAGGATATAATTTTGTGCTTGACCTAATTAATTAGGGTAGTTAATTCTATTCATGTAGTATGTGTCCATGAATCATTCAGAGAATTAACGAGATGATAATACATTATCAAGAGTTGAGAATTTGAGGCATATGTTATTGATGGTTAATTTCTAAATTGCTCCTGATCGTAGGATCATCACAGGGACAGTGATTGATCCGGTAAGATTGGTACACGGATTGCTTTCTTTAGGATAGGCGAGTCTTAAGTTTACAGTGTGGGGACACTAGAGCGAGAGTACGGATAGTTGTTAGAGAATAATGGTACTGAGCGTGACTAATACGAGAAGTCACTTGGATGTCTACTTACTCTTCAGTAACATTCTCGATGCTGTAGTTGTGTGAGTGGTTCTTTGACCTGCGGTACCTCGGCTACTTACAGTGATGTTGCTGTAGTTTGATTGCATATAAACTTGGTCCTTAACCATATGGATCCTCACGGTGTATGTTGGTTACAGTAGGTTCGCTATAAGAGTAGGGTGCGCACTTAGATGGGATCTATCATCTATCAACTTTAGTAGTTAAGGAGTAGTCCTATGTGATTTATGAGACCGAGTTCAGAAGACTATGGTCATGGTAGAGTGAATCATGGAAAGGAGTTTCTATGAGGTTTCACATATGAACTCAAGTCGAATAAATCTTACATATGATAGACGATGGAGTTTGACGAGTTTTCTATAATCTCTATCTTGTCGGAACTCATGATAGAAGAACTGAATCACACGATAACTACATCTAGAGGTTCATCCTTTTGTTCTGCTGGATTGCCACTATATGCTGTTAGGTATTACTGGTGGATTGTGGAATCAACGAGAATTATTTTGATGATCAATAATTCTCGATTGGAGAGTTAGAATTGTTCCAATCCATTGAAAGGAGTTGGAATCTATCTTAAGAAAACGACATAGTCTTATGATGGACTCTTCTTGGTGCATCTCAACTCGACGGGGTGTCGGTGAGGAGGAATTGGATTCTATTCGATATAAATCCAATCCATGATGAGCATCACTGATCCTCCCTTATTTTTTTTAGGAATAAATTTTATTTATTGAATAAAGTTTCCTCTAAGTCTTTCTTTTCACGCCGTATAAGATGTTGCATGATTAAGGATGTCCGGTCCATGTTAAGTGTTGATATATGGATTAAGTTAGAGGTTAGGTCTATGAGACTCGTTTCAGAGTATTCTAAAGGTTTTGGGAATACTTTCTTCCCAGAGGATCATAATGTGATTGTGACCCGACATGCTATGTTTTTAGAGAAATAGTCTGTCTAAGATGGGATAGTGGGAGGAAAACTGAGCTCAAAAGAGAAAGTCTCTTAAGAGCAATGAGTCATAGGATCTATATAACCTATTCATATTGAGCCAGTACATATAGTCCCTCTTTCATTTTATAATCTCCTATCTTACTGAAAGATAGTTAGGTATTTTGACAGAGGACATAGAGGAAGTGTTCCTCATGGGAATAAGGAACATAAGTTTGGTGAGATCAAATCGTTTGATGTGATCAAATATTCTTTGAGAAAAATATGTGTTTATAAGAAGGTCAGTGAGAGTATTATCATGTTCTTCGTATCGTACGTGGATGACGTCCTCCTGGTTAAGAAAGTGTTCTTATCCGATAGTGGTTTAAAAATTGGTTATCTAAACTAATTCTCTATAATGGATCTTAGAGAAGCATCTAATAAAGATTTATGAGATAGATTTAGGTCTATGAGATAGACCTAAGGGGATGCTAATTCTTTTATAGAAAAGATGCATAGAGGAGGTGCTGAAGAGATTAAGCATGAAAAACTCAAAAAAGGATTTTTACCCTTTAGGCATGAGACTGATTTCTTCAAGGAGATGTGTTCTGACATATTTGAGAACATTCAGCAAATGAGCTAGATTCCTTATGCTTTGACTAAAGGGAGCCTCATGTATGCCATACTATGTACATGATCTATTATAGACCTTGCTGCGAGTGTCACAAGCAGATATTGGTAGAATCCAGACTGAGAGTATTGGATAGCTGTGAAAATTACTTCTAAGTACTTGAGAAGCACTTAGAATATGTTAATGGTCTTTGGGAGGAGAAGAAATGTTGAGAATACAAAGATTCACAATTTAGACTTAATGTCTGATGTTGATGGCAGAGAGTCTACATCAGAATGTGTTTTCTTAAGCAATGAGATTTGGTATATTGGAAGAGTTTCAAATAACTATCATTATAGATTTTAGAAATCGAGTATGTCTTGCTTATGAGGTAGTTAAGGAGGTATTCTGGTCTGTTGCAGAATTAGATGTAATGTCATGAGATGACACAACATTGTTCTTTGACAACATAGTCATCATAGTTCTAGCTAAGGAGCCTAGGTCTCATCAGAATTTTGAGCAAAATAAGAACGATATGATTCACGACTATTCCGAGAAGTAAGACTTCGAGGATCAGAGTAGACCCCATAAAAATGTGGTGGGCCAACTAACTAAATGACTTAGCTAGCCAAGACCAAAGCACATCTTGGAGAAGATAGGGCTTAGATTTGTGCAGATTGGCTTTAGTGCAAGTGGGAGATTGTTAGATGTATGTCCTAGAAGCCAATCGGACCGGTACATTAATTCTTGTTAGGACATAATTTTATGCTTGACCTAATTAATTAGGGCAGTTAATTCTATTCATGTAGTGTATGTGTCCATGAATCGTCTAGAAAATTAACGAGATGATGACACATCAAAAGCTGAGAATTTGAGACATGTGTTATTGATGGTTAATTCCTAAATTACTTTCGATCAAGGATCATCATGGGGACGGTGATTGATTCGGTAAGATTAGTGCATGGATCGCTTTTTTTAGGATAAACGAGTCTCAAGTTTGCAGTGTAGAAACACTAGAGCGAGAGTGCAGGTGGTTGTTAGAGAATAATGGTACTGAGCATGATCAATAGAGAAGTCACTTGGATATCTACTCACTTGTTAGTGACATTCTCGATGCTGTAGTTGTGTGAGTGGTTCTTTGACCTATAGTATCTTGGTTACTCACAGTGAGGTTGTTGTAGTTTGACTGCATATAAATTTGGTCCCTAATCATATGAGTCCTCGCAGTGTGTTGGCTACAGTAGGTTTGCTGTAGGAGCAGGGTGCGTACTTAGATGGGATCTATCGACCTTAGTAGTTAAGGAGTAGTCCTATGAGATTTATGAGACTGAGTTCAGAAGATCATGGCCATGGCAGAGTGAATCACGGAAAGGAGTTTCCATGAGGTTTCACATATGAATTCAAGTCAAATAAATCTTACATATAACAAACGATGGGGTTTGATGAGTTTTTCATAACCTCCGTGTCACGCCCCCGATCCGAGATTGTGAATCGAGGGTCATGGCAACCGCCGCATACTTATGAAAAACTCTCTCCATAAGCATGCAAGGCATCTCATCACGATATCAATGCATCACAGTGGAATAAATTCAAATATTTATTATTCAACTCTAATTCAAGTAATTAAAATAAATATCTTACATCCAATAAAATTTTTACTAAAAATAAAACAATAGGTCTAAGTTCAATGAAGTTGACAATGCTAAATCTTGCCTCTAAAAGCTCTGTCCCAATATTTCTTCCCACGCTCGAAATTAATTGTCTGAATCTGAAAAATAGAAAGAAAGGTAATGAGCTAGACAGTCCAGTAAGTAACAAATATCTCAACTAGATAATTCAGATACTATCAAATTTTCAAGAACAATATTGCAATTAAACATAAAAATATATTTCATGCTGATTTAATGCAAATCTAATATTTTCAAATATTCACATATAATATAATCATAAATCCGATTCGATTCAAAACACTCGTAACTCAACAACCTTGACTATGACCAACGTTTAACCCCCATTGGCGGAGTCCACAGAATACCAGCGTACAACCCCCACTGGCAGGGTCCACAAACACCAGCGCATAACCCCCACTGGCAGGGTCCACTGAGTACCAATGTATAATCCCCATTGGCGGGGCCCACTGAAACATAGTTAGGCTGAGAGCATAAATCCGATCTGTATCAAAACATTTTGTATCATAATATATCATAATTTTTCACTGAACATGTGCATAAATCGATATACCATAACATTTCAAAAGCATTTTTCTTTCAAAACATAATTTCATAAATCATGCATAATTTCAGAGAATAATTATTTATTTTCAGAATAAATATAGAATATCTCGAGAAGATGATTCATTACTTACCTTTCACGGAGCACTGATTGAACAGATCGACTAACTTCTAGGAGATTCTTCCGTGCCTAATTATCCAAAATTATATTTTTACATTAATTTTAATTCAAAATTCAATCTAAACAAATCCCAAATCAAAACCTCACTTAAAATCAGACTCTTCCCTAAACTCGATCAAAATCATCAGATGAAGCCTTCCACTACGCTAATCTTAGAGGAATAACTTTAGAGAGAGAGAAATCCATCAAGAGAGAGAAACAATCTAGAGAGAGAAAATTCTAGAGAGAGAAAGTTCAATTTCAGAGAGAGAAAGTCAGGGTTCAGACTGAAAGAAGAGAGAAAAGAGAGAGAAACTATCTCTCATCATTTTTTTATTATTATTTTTATTTATTTATTTATTCATTTATTTATATATATATATATAAGTATATATATATATATATTGTTATTATTATTATTTTTTTCTTTTCTTTTCTTTTTCTCTTTTTTCTTCTTTTTCTTTTTTTTTTCTTTTTCTTTTCTTTTCTTTTCTTTTTCTCTTTTTCTTCTTTTTCTTTTCTCTTTTCTTTTTCTTTCACGGAAGAGGGAACTCTGTTCCTCTTCTTTCTTCACGGAACAGGGAGGTCTTCCTCCCTCTTATTCTCGAACTAAGAGGCCTCCCCCCCCCGCCGACCACCCCTCCGACCGGTGGGGTAGTCCTCGGTGACGTCGAACGGTCAGGTCCGGTGACCGACAGCGGCCCACGGTGACGGCAAATCAAGAATAAAGACAAAAACAGGGGATTCGAAAAACAAGGATTTTTTGAAGGGATTTTTCAGTAGAAAACTCAGTAAAATCCAAGATAAAAACCTCTAAAAGATTGACAGAATAAAATAGAAGAGATTTTACCTAATTTGGATTTGGTTTGACTCAATTTTCGACAGCCACAAGAAGATTAATCCGTTGGCAATATAAGACGAAAGAAGGGAAGAACTCAGTGATTAATCGGTGATTTTTGTGAGAAATAACTGTTGAGATTGAGGTCTTTAAATAGACCTTAACTAGGGAGAGTTTCAATTCGATTTCAATCAGATTTCCTAGATGGTTTTTGGATTTGATTGGGAGAAGAATTCCATGAATTCCTTCAGTTCCAAACTCTCTGCCCGCAGCCTAGCACGTGCTGGCTCCAAAATTTCTCTTTTTTTTTTTTTTTTTTTTTGAATGGGCTTGGGTCTGCTGGATTGGGCTTGGTTTTGGGCTATGACATTCCGTCTTGTCGGGACTCACGATAGAAGAACTGAATCACACGGTAACTACATCTAGAGGTTCATCTTTCTGTTTTGTTGGGTTGCGATTACATGCTGTTAGGCACCACTGATGGATTGTGGGACCAAATGATAATCGATAATTCTCGATTAGGAAGTTAGAATTGTTCCAATCCATTGAAAGGAGTTTCAATGATATTTTGATAGAGATCAAAATATTTCTCACTACTAGACAGAATAGAACTTATGGGGTCACATAAAAGAGGTCTTGACTGATCAGACTGTCGAATCGCGATTTCGAATCATCAATCGCAAGTGGTCTTAATTATCAATTTGATTGATGATTGGACTTAAATGTAAAAGTTATATTGAGGACTTACTAAGAGTAAGTTGTAGGAGGACTAAATTGCAATTGTTGCATATTATTTGATTTGATCAAATATTAGGATTGGATCTTAATCAAATTAAATCAGATTTAATTTGATTAGTTTTGTTTTGAGTTTGACTCAAATTAGATTTTATTAATCTAATGGGATTAGATCTAATGAACACTTGACCCAAACCTATCTAGATTAGGTTTGACCTAATCTATAGCCATGTTTGATTTGGATAGGGTCTTAGTCAATTTAAATCAGATTTAATTTGATTAGATCTGATTTTAATTTGATTTGGATTGGGTTTTATAAGTCTAATGGGATTGGATTTAACCTAATCTAGATTGGATTCCAAATACCATTTGGACTTGGACTTAGTCCTCGACCAAATCAAACAAGGAGAACCCCACATTAAATCCCCACGCCCCTAAGGGCTTCCATGCCCCTAAGGCCTTCTATGCCCCAAAAAATTATTTTCCACGGTGAATTCTTCTTGTTAGGCGTGGAGAAATATTTGGGAGAAAGAGAAAGGGTCAGCGGCACAACATTGGGAAGAGTCTTTTTCAAAACCAACTCTATTTCTTATCCAAAACCCTAACTACCTTAGGTTTGAAAAGGGGATATGATGGGGCGCCTCCTTGTGTGATGAGAACACATCTTGGATGCCCCTTGGAGATCAGACTGGAGTGGAGAATTTTGTGGACGCCCCAAGGTGTTGTGGCATGAGGAATAAAGGGAGAATTCAAAGGTACAACACCCCTCTTCCTTCTTATCTTTTCTTTATTACAACCAAAAGTTGATTGTTAGAAATTCTCCCTCTACCTCCCTTGTCTAAGAGTTGGACATGTCTTCTTCTTCCTCTCTCCCTAAGATGTCCAAGAGTTGGACATGTTAAAATCAGATTTCATCTGATTTTTATTCTTGGTCCATGAGATAGATGGTTCTCTTTTTCCTCTCCTCAGATCTAGTTCAAGGGTTGGACAAGAAGGAAGATCAAGAGATCCGATCTCTTGTCCTCTTCCATAGATCTTGGATTTTCTCTTGAAAAGAGAAAAGTGGAAAAAGAAATCAGATCAAATCTGATTTCGAGTTCCTCCTACAGTTTGTTTGATTCTCTTGAGAAGATAATCAAAAGATCGAACCGATTCGACAATCCAGGGAATGATCTCTGCAAGGGAGCTAGCACCCCGGTGAGATCGAGACTCCTGATCAGATCAGTCTTGGTGGATATTCGTAGATGCCGGACATTTGTATGGCTACAGTGGAACCTCCAAGACATTCTTAGATAATCGGATTGCGGGAAGATCTACCCGTGCAAAGGTAAAATTCAGATCCTTCTTTTTAGATTTTATCTTGCATATATGAAGATGCCTGGGTTATAAGATTTCATCTCTATGCATGCTAGATTAGATTAGATCTAGTTAAAAATTATTTTAATATTGTTCTGACATAAGGTTGTCCTGACATAATGGTAAAACGTTATGTTGAATGGTTGTTCTAGAACAATGTTGAAATAATATAGAAATTTCTGTTTCCGCTACATACTTTGTTTATGTTTACAATTTTTGAAATTTCTGCATGCATACCTGTCGCCATGTGATGGCGAAATCCAACAACCATATCCTGGTGCAAGGCCTTGCACTAGTTGATCTGCCTTAGTCATGGTTCAAAGGATTGGGTTTAATTGACTTGGCAAAAGAGATACAGAGTACATCCATGAGCTCTTATCTGCTTCTTGTCTCCTCTAGCTGTTCTCTTCGCTTGTTCTCTTTGTTCTCTCCCATTTGCTTGTATGTAAACCTAGGTTTGGTCGACTAATTAATTCAAGAAAGGAAACAAGTTTCTTTAAAATGTCTGCCAAATCTGATCTCAAGGGCTGCAGGAAATCCAGGTGTGAACCGATTTTCTGTACTTAGCAACTGTTATAACACTAGAACATGGCTTTGTAAGAAGAAATTCTTGGATATTCAAAGGATCTGATCATCTGATGCTAGCCATATTTGCACTTGACCCATGAACCTAAGTCCATGTAACATCAGTATGAACTTCTTTTGTTTAGATTCACATTGAGTTTATTATTTCACTGGATAGCAGAACCAAGAGTTTGTATATTGATTGGTTTAATTCCTGAAACCCAAGATGCTATACTTGAAATTTTTGATTCAAGAATATTAAACAATAAAATGTTGGGAATACATAAAAACATATTATCAATTCAATTCAAATCTACTTATTTGTTCATTTCAGAAAAAGAATGATGGTGGAGTGCACACAAAAATCAAGATTTCCTCAAATTTGTATAGCTGGTGGGATTTGGGAATTTTGTTATTATACATAATTGATGGCAAGTGCAACACTTTTAAAAGGAAGCAAAATAACTCCTGCATCCCTTCAAACTTTTCTTTTAGTTATGCTTTGTCTCCTAAAGCTATTTTTTTGTTGTAGAATAGGTTTAGAGAGTAGCCATTTTCTAGTTATCATTTTTCTCTAGAAATGAACTTATCCTGTAGTGGAGGGATAAGACTGTTTCGTTGCAATTGGGTCATTTTGTGAGGAATAGGCTCCATTGCTATTTGGTTGGAGGCTAAATTCAAGAATTTTAGCAACTCTTTACAACTATTGGACAAGAATATGCTTATGTATAAATAAAATGTCTAAGTAGTAAGCTTAACTTAAACCCAGTCCAAATCATAATGATAATCTATACATATATAATCAAGGTTGGTGGGAGCATCAGGATGTCTTAATGGACTCATGGAGAACTGATTATCAACAGAAGAACATGATAATGGGTTGGTCTGATGCCCCCCCTTTTGAAAAATGTGCAATGCAAGTAGTGTGTTGGTTTAGTGGTTCCCTGGAACGTGTAATTTATGCAGTTAATAATCGAACACATGGTTATAAAAGATAAAACATCGAGCAATAGAACACTACCTTTTGAATAGGATCAATCTCATGATGTAGCATGCCTTTGAAATTGTCTATTGATTCAATATGAGAGGCGCCTAGGACAGTTGCCATTTTCATTGTGTCGTATTAGCTGCTTGAAATAGCGTGCTGTTCATAAGGTCAATCATTGTGAGCTGGTTTGTCATCATTGCCTCACCCTTGAGTTGCAACAATTACCAACTGGACATCCTACTTACAAAGTATGTATTTGGTAAAGCCAATCTTCATGAAATTTAAACCTCCACGTTGGGCAAATCAGTAACTAGTATGAGTAGTTGCTACCATATGAACTGCTAAGGCAGTAGACAAAATCAGGGCATGGTCGAGAATTAATGCTGAAATTTGAGCATTCATCTTGGCTAACAACAAGAGCACAAGTTTGTAGGCAACACCCTGCAACGTGACTTGGATGATAGAACCATCACCAGTCATTGATGAAAAATCATTAGGAAAAATGCAAGGCAGCATCACAACTTCTTCACATAAAAGAAACTGCAGATTTGGAGAAGAATACTTCCAGCTAACACCATAATTGTCCACTCACATAGAGCCAAAATAAAAAATATAATAAGGACTAGGCCCTTCTCAACTAACACCATAACAACTGGTTACATAAGAGAATGCTATTTCTTTTTAAAAGCTTTTATTAGCAACCACCATAGCAAGCTGCTCGCCTATGAGACTTCCAAATTAGCGAACAAAGCCCTTGTGAGATACGACCACAATTCACTTAACAGGAGAATGCCAATGTAAGGTGAGGTAGGTGCACAACATGGGTTGGCCTCAACATAGAATTGTCCACTCTACCTGGAATTGCTATCCAACCACTCATCAGATGGGGTTGGGTTGAGGTTTTTATAAATGTGGGTTGGGCTTGGGCTCAAAAATTCCAACTCAAATCCCAAATTGTATTTGATTGGAGTTGGCCCTAAAATTTTCCTTATATCATATGATATGTTTCATACTAAATGTTGCATGTTATAATATAATAATATTTCATTCATAATTATAATATATATTTATTTTTTTGTCATAACATGCATGGCAATTTTACCTAAATAATGCTAATTTAAAAAAAATTACGAAAATAATACTATTTCGAAAATATTTACCAAAATACCGTTTAAAACAAAGTCGTCTTATGATAGGGCGATTTTATGAGCTGACTCATCATAATTCATGCCATGTGAAAAGTGAAGTCAACAACTGGTAAGTCGCCCTAAAATAGAGCGACTTTGTGCTTTTTCCAACCACAAGCCCCTGCGATCCAACCATCCTTGTCTTCTTCCCCACTCCTCTGCTCCCCCTCCTCTCGTCCTTCTCCTCTCGCCCTCCCTGTCTCAATCAAGGAGGCCTCGACGGCTTCCCTCAATGGTCTGAAGGCGTGGGGACTCTATGGGATAAGAAGAATAGCGTTGATTGTTAACACCAGCAGTGATGAGAAATGGGGAAGGGAGGAAAAGATTTTTTTCTTTGCCGCTGCCTTTGCAATGCAATGAGAAAAAAATTGTGTTTGGATCGACCTTCTTAGCAAAATGAAGAGATATAGATGATTGAGAGGATTGTAGTTTCATGAAGACTATTTTCTTGGCACTTTGGATAAAAAAAGAAATTAATTATTTTAAAAAATTGGATATGAGATATGAGAAAATATTTGATCTAAATAGTAAATATAGAAAGCAATGTTAAGACATAAAATTCTGAAGACGTGGTTAGGATATGATTGCATGCAAGGAAGAAAAGCCTGTGCTGGTTGGATCGCGGGGTTTGTGGTTGGGAAGAGCACAAAGTCGCTCTATCATAAGGCGACTCTATAAGTCATTCTATTTTAAGACGATTTACTAGTTGCTGACTCCACTTTCCACGTGACGTGAATTGTGGTGAGTCAGTACATAAAGTCGTCCTATCATAGAGTGATTTTGTTTTGAGCAGTATTTTGGTAAATATTTTGGAAAGAACATTATTTTTGTAATTTTTTTTAAATTAGCATTATTTAGGTAAAATTGCCTAACATGCATTATAATATGTTTATATGATTAATAATGGCATTATATTATTATAATGGTATTAAAATATATTTATGCAAATTAAAATATTCTGTGAGGTTTGTTTATTCACTTGACATTATTTACATTTATTTAGAGTTAAACATAGGAATCAGAATTAGTTGCTCCTGATGATTCCCTAGAATGCATACCTTGGGAATGAGAAAACCTTTATGTTTTCTGTTCCTGGCAATCAAACATTGCCATAGAGGAATGAGCTTATATAACATCTAGTGATTTTGCTTTTCTTTCATAAATTCAGTATATGTACAGAGTGGATATGTTTGCTCACCATGTAAAGGAATCCCTAGAATTTTCTCAACCCAACTTATAGTGATAATGAAAGATTAAAAAGATGCCATGATAGGTATTTCAGGTCTATCTAAATTCCTTATTTCTGTTCATTTATTTTTCTTGATTTAGTCTTACTGCCCACCAGAAAACTACAATTTACACTTTATGTAACCATAGATACATAAACCCTACATTATAGTCTTCATGGTTCCATTTTATTTTATGCTCTGTTGGCCTTTTCTATGCCCATGCAGATTGCTTCACAATGCTTTTCTTGCTTGATGTTGCAAGCTTCACCAAAAGTTGCAGTGGGCACTCAAATCAAGAGAAAATATGTTTTTTATAATACATTCTCATCTTATTCTGTTTTCCCAAGAAATTGTATCCTTTTATGCTAGATTGTATAACCTTTCCAGAATGCAATATTGCTTTTGTCACCAACTTAATTTATACCAGATACATACTATAGGAATAGTCCAAGTGCCAACATTAGAATTGCACCTGTCTTGGATTTGAGATATTTGTGTATGTGTTTGTATGTATAGTTGGGACAAGGATTGATAGTTATATTTAAGGTTTAAGCATATGCTTACATGTTATATTGTGTGTATATAGATAAGGATAAATTTAGGGATTTCTGCATAGATATGCTTATTTGCTTATTTACTTGAAAATTCATATCCATCCAAAAGACCAAAACTTGCAATTGTGCTGTCCTAAAGGTCTAAAACTTCAATGGCACATATACCTATCCAAAATATGGAAATTGTGCACTTACAAAATCTAATCATTTTCAAACGAGAAGTAGCAATGTCATATTATTACACATCAACAAAGTGAAATGCAGACAAACTATTGATACAAAGTTTTGGAGATTTTCCTCGAAACTCTTGAAGCTTATATGTCACCGAGGAAAAAATAGTCCATGAACAAGCTGTGCAAACTTTTAAGTTTTAACCTTGCCAAACTAATGGTAAAATGACAGAATAGAAAGAAAAAATGATGGGAAGGATGCGTGTGCAAGTTTTAGAGCTTTTCAAGACCATGTACTTTTTAAAGTGCGAGCATATATATGGGAGTTGCTAGGGATAGATATGCAGAAGTCCCGTAAATTTATATGAATTTATAAGATTGGTTAACTGGTCAAGAATTACCATGTAAAGAGGTCAGCATAGCAATAGACTATTAATTTTGAATCTTGTTTAATAGTTGCTGCCCTACAGCTGGGTACATGATGCTTCCCTTTCAAATTGTTGGTACATATAGTTCATTGGTATTTTACTACAGCTTTTGTCCAAATACAGTTCACCTTTTTTTTTGTTCTTTTAATTCACATCATTATGATGGACAAAAACTCATGGCAACATTATTTATGAACTAGGGCTGCAACTTGGGAAGGTTGGGTTAGGTTGAGGTCTAAACCTAACCCAACCCAACTCTATATCTCCCAACCCTAACACATCTCGGGTTGGGATTTCTCCAATCCAGCTCAACTGTGCCTTAAGCTAAACTAGGGTTTGGTTGGAGTAGGATTTGATTGGTTGGACTGGATTAGGTTGGATTGCATTTGCAATTTAAGATTGGGGAAAGGCTTGCACATTTTTTTAAGTTAGTTTTGGGCTAGCTGGGATCTTATTTGTGCGCATTTACATGATTCTACAATGCAATGAGGCTCAAAAATATATAGTCAAATGAAGCATACAAGTATTTTATGGAACATAAATATAAATTCTATATATTTACTGGGTTGGATTGAGTTCTTCAGATTTCAATGGTGGTAGGGTTGTGTTTTAGTAACATTTAAGCTTGACATTAACCAAACACAACTTGTGGTTTGCTTCAGATTTCTGAGCAAAGGCCCAAGTGTCCTACCCAAGTTCACCAAACCTACAGATTGTGATGGTCGGGTCCAAGTTGCATCACCCTCTCAATTATTTCATGTGTATTTGGTGAAATCTCGATGGCTATTAGAAAAAGATGATAGGAACTTGGGAAGACTTGTCACATGCCTATGAAATGTAGGGAAAGCCTTATGTCATCTGTTGGGGGAAACTTCGCACGGGCCGATGATATGAAGAAGCCCAAGGCCCAGGATATCCAAACCTAGTAAACCTACCTACCAAGACCCTCGCCAACCCCTAGTCGGCCGTAACCATTGTTGCTCTGTCGTCGATTGGTCTTCGATATTCGCATTTTGCATCCTGAGCAGACGAAAATCCACTGACTGTCGTTCAGTAACTCTCACACATGGTTGCTGATATCTCTTCGTCGGCTGACTCCTGTAGGCCAGGCTGATGAGTCGACAGCAAGTCCAAATGGCTAGGTCAACCCGATCAGAAGACGGTCGTCAGCCGATCACACCCAGCCGACCAAATTTATGCTATTGAACAGATCCCAACTTTGGATTTCTCCATCTGATGATGGAGAAATCCAATGCCAGCCAGACATCAACTATCGCAAGGTTGATAAGGCAACCACAATCGCCATATCTCAAGAATCTTGAGCGATAGTTTTGCCATTACACGCAAATTGTGCCCTAGCCGGATGGGATCGTGCCAACCAACTTACCAACCAAAGCAACCGCCTCCGTCCCCAAAAGGAGGCCCAAAAGGGACCCTAGAAAAAAAGTACATCGTTTGCCTCTCACGCTCCATCTGTTGAACGAGAGTTCTGACTTGAGCGTCGGAGGGTCCCTACAGGAGCAACCTCCGGTCAGGATTTTTTTGCAGGTCACATTCCAGGAGACCCCACCTCGCCATCCACTCTAGCGTCTTAGCATCTTGTGGAATCTCGCACCAATGGATTAGTGCTAAAGGGTCGAATCCATTCGGAGGAGTGCGGATCGAGGACAACAGAACCATGCCATCTTAAGAGAGTTTCATCCCGTCATACCAACGCCACCACCTCTCGATCGGTGGGGAGCCAGCCTAACAACCAAGCTGACAATCGGGTATAGCCGCCAGTGGCAGAAACTCCCCTATCTTCTCAGCAGGCGTTGGTTACGGCGGACCAGTTCAACCTGCTCTTTCAGTAGGTCCAGAATCTGACAGTCGCTGTCTAGGTGATCCAGGCTGCTCCTATGCCTTCGCAGGTAGCATCGCAACCTGTTCAGACAGTCCTTGCACCTCTTTCAGCAGCACCACCATCGAATCCGACTTCGCAGCCACCACTGATCTGAACGAGGCCTGCCTGAAGGACTACCCTCTACCAAGGATTGATCAACTAGTTGACGCCACCTCAGGCCATGAACTCCTAACCTTCATGGATGTCTTCTTCGGTTATAACTAAATCTGGATGGCACTTGAAGATAAGGAGAAAACATCTTTTATCACTGATTGTGGTTTCCTTTGTTACAGGATCATGTCCTTTGATTTGAAAAATATAGGTATAATTTATCAGCATCTCATAAACAAAGTCTTCAGGGATCAGATTGGACGAAACATGGAGGTGTATGTGGACAACATGCTCGTCAAAAGCAAATCTGCAAGAACCCATATCGACGATCTCGGAGAAGTCTTTGCTATCCTGCGAAAGTACAGGATGAAGTTGAACCCAGCCAAGAGTGCTTTCAGAGTGACTTCTGAAAAATTTTTAGATTTTATGGTATCCAACCGAGAAATAGAGGCCAATCCGGAGAAGATTAGAGCTATGCAGGAGATGGCTCCCCCACGGATGCCTTACAGGAAGGATTGTCGCTTTGAACCGGTTGTTTTAAGATTAGCTGAACGGTGCCTGCCTTTCTTCAAAATCCTGAAGCAACCAAAAAACTTTCAGTGGACTGAGGAGTGCTAGAAAGCCTTTGCAGATCTCAGACTATCTTGATTCCACTCCACTATTTGGTAAGTCTGATCTTGATGAAGAGCTATTTTTATATCTTATGGTTTCACCTGTTGCAATGAGTGCAGTGTTGGTACAAGAGCAGAGCAAAATCCAAAAGTCGATCTGCTATATCAGTCGAATCTTGAGAGATGCGGAGACCCGATACTCGAAGTTGGAGAAATTGGCTTATGCTCTCCTTATTGTGGCTCGAAAGCTCCGACCTTACTTCCAAGCTTACATCATCGTTCTCCTGACGGACCAATCTATAAAGAGCATCCTCCATCGGCTGGACACGTTCGGACAGATTGCAAAATGAATGATTGAGCTTTTTGAGTTTGACATTCAGTACCGACCGATGAGGGCTCTTCAGAAAACTAGTATCGATTCTTGGGTGATGTATGTGAATGGCTCATCCAACTCTGCGGGATCTAGAGCGGGACTGATCCTCTCGGATCTGGAAGGGACAGTAGCCGACTATGCTTTACGCTTCGAATTTTTAGCAATAAATAATGAGGCCCAATACGAAGCCTTGGCTGCAGGACTCTGAATAGCCAGAGAACTAGGGATACGGAACTTGAAGGCTTGCAGTGACTCCCAGCTGGTTGTCAGACATATTCAGGGCAATATGAGGTCCGAGGGGAGAACATGGTAAAATACATCTAGAAGATTAGGGACCTAGCATCCACATTTAACAGATTTGAAATCCAACAGATATCCAGATCGGAGAACTCTAGGACTGACTTGTTGTCTAAGTTGGCGATGTCGGCGCCATTCGAGTTGTCCAAGAAAGTCTTTTTTGAAGTGATGGGCCGATCAAGCATTGAAGAACTGACGATCATAATGCAGACAGACGAGGAACCTTCATGGATTGACCCACTGATCAATTATCTTAAAGATGGGGCGCTACCAATAGACTGGAAGGAGGCTCGAAAGGTAAAATACCAATTGTCTAGATATCTTCATGAAAGAAAGCTGTATAAAAGGTCCTATTCACCGTCTCTCTTCAAGTGCCTATAACCATCCAAAGCCGATTACGCACTTAAAGAGGTGCATGAAGGCATTTGTGAGAATCATATCGAAAGAGAGCACTGGCTTACAAGCTCCTTCGATAGGGATACTATTGGCCGACTATGCAAAAGAATTTCGAGAACTATGTTATGCAGTGTGACAAGTGCCAGAGGAACTCTAACATACGAGTACTTGTAGTGCCGATGTCCCTTATTTGCATTCGTTGGCCTTTTGCATAATGGGGGATGGACATCCTTGGCCCCTTCCCATTGGCCTCGGATCAACATAAGTTCTTGCTCGTCACTGTAGACTACTTCACTAAGTGGGTAGAAGCCGAACCACTGGCCCGCATCATGGAAGCAAAGATGATAGATTTTGTCTAGAAATCAATCATATGTCGGTTCGATCTACCTCGAGTATTGATCACTGACAACGGACATTAGTTCACTGGAGCTAAGTTCAAAGAATTCTATGAAGAGCATGGGATCTCACATCGCCTTACCTCTATAGCTCATCCTCAAGCCAACAGAGAAGTCGAGGTAACAAATCGGACTATTTTATGGGGCTTGAAGATAGGATTAGACAAAATCAAAGGATCTTGAGTCGATGAACTCCATGTGCTTTAGGCGTATCGGACAATGCCAGGAGTTCCAATTAGGAGAAATCTCTTTCAATTTGGCCTTCGGGATGGAAGCAGTAATCCTTGTTAAGATTGGGGCCTCGTCGGCACGAGTTGAGAACTATGACGAGCTGACCAATTCGAAGAAGCTGCGCACTTAAACTTACTTGAAGAAGCTGGAGAAGAGCATGCGTTCGAATGGTATCTTACCAATACAAGGTTGCTCGATACTACAACTCCAAAGTTCGGAACAAGGTCTTCAGGGCCGACGATCTAGTCTTGCACAGAGTAGAAGTTTCTTAATCTGGAGAATGCGGTAAGCTAGCCCCAAACTAGGAAGGTCCATACCAGGTAGATAAAGTCATCAAGCCGAAAACCTACCGCCTGAAACAACTCGATGGAACCCCGCTCTCTCGATCAAGGAATTCAAAAAATCTTCGTGTATTATCAATAATGTATCACACAACATTAATAAGACCCTTGCTCTCCAAGAGAATGGTTTTTTGTCCACTCGTCAGCCCACGATCTCCGATAACTGAAGGAGCCTTTGATCGGCTTTACATTAAAAACGATCTTTGATCGGTCCGACTGAAGGAGCCTTTGATCGGCTTTAAAAATGACCATTGATTGGCCCGACTGAAGGAGCCTTTGATCGGCTTTCAATTAAAAATGGTCTTTGATCGGCCCGACTGAAGGAGCCTTTGATCGGCTTTCAATTAAAAACGGCCTTTGATCGGTCCGATTGAAGGAGCCTTTGATCGGCTTTAAATTAAAAATGATCTTTGTTTGGTCCGATTAAAGGAGCTTTTGATCGGCTTTAAATTAAAAATGGCCTTTGTTCGGTGTGACTGAAGGAGCCTCCGATCGATTTAAAACAAGATAGCCTTTGATCGACTTGATGGAAAAATAAGCATCGATCGATAATGACATATGCGAACGACACAAGGAAAAATAACCTAGTCTTTCATTAAAAATATTTACAAGAAAAATGGTGCTTCGAGCACCGTCCAAAAAAAAAAGGAAAAAAGAAAGGAGGAGAAGAAGTGGATGAGTTTACTCATCCGAGAAGAAGGCCCCCACCTTGTTGTTGTTGCCTCGGAGGAGGTAGCTAAGGCCCAACTACGGCATCATCTGCCACAAGCGGGCCTTACAGTCTTCAAATCCAAAGACAGGCGATGGCGGCAACACCAGTGACCTCTTCCTCGAATGTCGTCGAGGTCTTGAACTAATGCAGCGCTCGCGGACCATATAAGAGATCCATTGGGTGGAGAAAGAGGCGCTCTCACCCCTGACAAGTGGTGTTGGTTTTTTCTTAGACCTCTCGAAGGGAGCAGAAGCCCAACTCGACTGGGAGGCAGATTGCCCCAGCTCCCCTTTCTTCACCTTCTTGGACGAGAAGGCCTTCTTGGAGGTGGCCCTCCTCTCCTTGACCAACTCTTTGATAGATTTCTTAGAGGGCATCATGGTAACGAAGGAGAGGGGGAGTTTTCGCAGGTACTACGGGAAGAAGAGTGGAAGGTGAAGTTCTTGCGAGCCATTAGGCCCACTTTATAGGTGCGAGCACCTCCATTGTTCACCAATCGCCAGCTTTGACGGCATAGTTGTTCCCCAGGCCATAAATGGCATGTCTTCCCAACCTCGAAAACCAACTCAGGCGATGTTTCGCAGATTGGTACATTGCCAGGTGGCATGTCCTTACAGGCTCGAAGTGGTCACCAAAAATTTACTCCGTTAGAGGAAATAGCAACCGTTATTCCTTAGAACTATTGCCCAGTTATGCCACGCCCTCTTAAAGGCGTCAGGATTTACGAAGCACTACCTATAGTTAATACGAAGAGTGGTTGACATGATAATTGTTGAGGAGTTCTCGTCAGGAATTTGATAAGCAATCCAACGACGACGCCAGGTAACATGACTAAACAACAAAGAATGCAATGCAGAAAATTTTTGCAAAATTTTTATGACTACAAGAATGTCATCACCCGAAATGAACGATGAAAGAAACTGTTACACTGGACCATAACCAATCCTAGCCTCTAAAGCTTTGTCGGGAACCACCTTGTGGATCTCTGCACTATTAGGACCAAGCTCGTGGATCTCCACCCTCGAGACCTGCATCGAGGGGCAGAAAACTCAGTGTTGCCTTCGGACGAGAAGTTGAAAAGATCTAGCCTTGGGAACGCTATCCTAATCTGATTCCTACACGTCCAAAAGCCAGCTATGTAACTTGCATCAAACATATGTCGGATCGTATCATCTAGAGATGCGGGGTCGATTAGTCTTTGTTCGATCAGGCTTTGGGATTTTATGACCGTTGGCCGACTTTCCTTCGATTTGTATTCGGCAACTGCGTTCCTCGAACGCTCAAGCCTTGAAATTTTCTCCCGGGCGACACAAAGATCTTTTTGGAGCCACACCATATGATCAACGAAATTCCCTCTAGCTTCTTTAGCAGCAGTCTCCGATGACTCTAGTTTTGAAATCCTTCCCTGAGCCCGGTGGAGTTGACTATGGAGGTGGTGCTATTTAGCGGCGGCACCCCAGGCGGCTTTCTTGACAAGTCTCGACAGCTTTGCGGATTCAGTTGCCAGTCGAGCCTTCTCTGTGGAATGCATCTTGTTATTCTGACGAATGATCGATCTCAACTGACCAACTTCCATCGAAGCCTCGTCGAATGCCTTCTTGGTCTTCGACTGCTCCTTCCGGGTAGCAACTTTCTTGTTCAATTTCTTGACCCTTTTTTCTAGGTCATTTATGCGTGACCTAATCCTTACAGCAGAAGCTGTCGGTAAGGGCTCGGCGACAGAAATTGAAGGAACTTAACCATCGAGGATATGCTGACATGACTGAACAAACTAAAGAAGGATAGTGTAAATTTAAAAAGGGACAAAACCTTGTTTCACTAACAATGACTTTTCTACAAAAGGGAAAGAAAAGAAAAAGTACAAGGCATCTCATCGTCCAACCTCACCTTGAAGATCGGGGGAGCTTGGTACGGCCCCTGATGGGCCTGAGGGCACATCAGTTGGAGGAGTCGTCTCCAGAGCTAACATATCGGTGGTAGGTGTCCCTCCAGCTTGCTCTTCCCCCTCATCCTCATCCAAGGAGAGGTCGGCCTCAGGGATTCGAGTGGCAACTCGATGGTGGCAATCCTCGAATCTGGTCTTGTGTCCCGCATTGCAGGACTCCTGACTGAGCGTGACCATGGCGTCATGAAATTTCTCCGATGCCTTGAAGCTATCAACCACCTGAGCCTTCTCCCACTCAAAGTCTGCTGAAATTCTGAAAGCCTCCACTGTCGTTGACAGGCCTCAGCAATCTTTCCTTCGGCCTCCTATTTGGCCTCGACGATCCGGTCCTTGGCTTTCTTCTCGGCTTTTGCAATATTGGTAGTGGCCTCCTGTAGCTCCTCCCCTTGTCGGGCAAGATCAGTAATGACTTTATTCAGAGACTCCAAACTATTAACCTCCCCCCTCAGCTTGCGCGCTGCCTCCATGGCATCAGATTCAGCCTTCAAGCATAGATTCCTTATCATCTCTGCTTTGCATGCGTGGTTCAAATGAATGACCAAGAAGTGAAGTATTTGCACAGAAGCCATGTTAGGAAAAAAGATGAAGAGGAGAAAAAGGGCAAGGGAAGTATCTGGTGCATGGTAGTCGTAGAGTGTCGTTGTAGGTCATCAAAGTCCATTCCATTGATTCCTCTTAGCTCCACTAGGAGCATTGTCCTCTCAATCAGCTCCTTGACAACCTTCTAGTCGTCAAAAATCGCATCCTCGGGGATGGAAAGAAGGCGGGCATCCGGATCGACTTGGTCATCCAGGGGAGGCAATCTGCTCAGATCTACGGCCACAAATGGCCGAACCCTAACTCTGTAAGGGGTGCAGGAGAAGTCGCAGGAGCCACAGGTGGCAGAGACACTTGCGCTTGAGTAGTGAAGATGGGGGCCGCAGCCGATGGAGATGGACTCAGGGGCAGCAGTCGCCAGCACGACAGTGGCCTCGATAGCTGAGGCCCGCTCGTCCGCAGCCTCTTGTTGGCGGACCACTGATTTCTTGGGAGTGCTTTCTGGTGTCGGAGTCTTCTTCTTCCGAAGGTTTCGCTTCATTTTGGCGTGATCCTCAAACCTCATCTCTGCAATCGACAAAACTCGATCAAAAACGAAAAAGAAAAAATAAGAAAGATAGATGACTCCATTACTCACCTCTGGGATCGGCCTGACTGAGTCCCGCATTATAAAAGGCTTCATCAGATAGTAACTCATCGACGGAGGGAGCTTTGAAATCCCTAAGGATCTTAAAATGACCCTTTTCCTCGGCCCCTAATTTTGGGATTTGGAATGCTGAAGCCTCTGGCCGACCTTAGCTCGGCAAATTCTAATTATCAGCAGAGGAGCTAGAAACAAACAAAAACAGCTCCTTCCACCCATGAACGGAGGAAGGAGCACCCTTTATCAGAGGAGAAATTCTCCTTTGGAAAGAGACGTACCACCAATCCTTGGCATAAGGATGCTTTTTGACGGTAAAGAAAAAATGAAAGAGAGATAGATGGTCGAATATTGGCCATAACACAGATGACCAAAAAACCTACAAATCTAAAGAAGCTCGGAACAATCGCACAAAGGAAAAGGCCATAGAAGCGGAAGATGTTAAAGATAGAGGAGGAACATAAAACCTTAAGCCTGCTCGAAGTGCTTCCTCATGCATGTCGAGCCATCCAGGAGGTGGATTATTTACTCGGTCGCTAGCCCTAGGGAGTTCTAGATTGAAGTCCAGAGGAATTCCATACCAAATTCGTATCCGACTCAAGTCGTCCGGATTTAGTATGGAACCATGGGTGCTGGGCCCGATCTCGCTTTGTTCAGCCATTTTCAATCGAAAAGGCTAAAAGATTGTCTACAAAAAGAAAAAGAGAAAAGGAAGATAAATACACGAGGAAGGGATACCAAGGAAAACCTATCTGAGAACGAAGAAATAGGGATAGAGAAAAAAAGCAGCGAGAGAATACCTTCAAAAGCAACTCCAAACGACCGCAACACAGACAAAAAGAAGAGCTCCTTGTTCCAAGAAGACCGCAACGAAGACAAAGCTGAAGGAGGATGAGTTTGGCGCAGTAGCAACCCCAACAAAGAGAGCAGAGAAAAGAGAAGGAGAATGGAGGGACCTAGAAACAATCGAAGGGGCTAGAATAGATTCTTCTCCTATTTATAGCTGAGGGAAGATACTCGCTAGATATCGAATCATCTCCTGTCAACAACCTACGGCACGTGGCACCTTCCCATTTGATTAGCCGCTACCGTCAGTTGGATAAATTGACACCACGCTTCAAAAGGAGATTTCGAAAAGATGCCCATTATATTTTGTAATAATGGTTTGGCCGCGCCGCCTCATTTTCGCCCCAAAAGTCGTGCGCATCCCATCGACTGAAGGATCTTTTCATTATCCTTGGCTTAAGAAAGCAGGTATACTTCACCCGACCGAAGTTCAGACTCAGAGTAGGGGGGCATGTGTTGGGGGAAACTTCGCATGGGCCGATGATATGAAGAAGAAGCCCAAGGCCCAGGATATCCAAACCAAGTAATCCTGCCTGCCAAGGCCCTTGCCGACCCCTAGTCGGTCGTAACCATTGTCACTTTGTCGCCGACTGGTCTTCGACATTTGCATTTCGCATCCTGAGCAGATGAAGACCCACCAACTGTCGCTCAGTAACTCTCACATATGGCCATCGATATCTCCTCGTCAGCCGACTCCCATAGGCCAGGCTGACGAGTCGACAGCACGTCCAAATGGCTAGCTCAGCCTAATCAGAAGATGGTCGTCAGCCGATCACACCCAGCCGACCAACTTTATGCTACTGAACAGATCCCAGCTCTAGACTTCTCTATTCGACGACGGCACCAGTCCTTGGCTCGCTGACGCCAGTGAACACCAATTCAAAATTCAATGCCAGCTAGGCGATAACTGTCGTAAGATTGATAAGGTAACCACAACTGCCATATCCCAAGAATCTTGAGCAATAGTTCCGCCACTACACGTAAATTATGCCCTAGCTAGACGGGATCGTGCCAACCAACTTACCAACCAAAGCAACCATCTGCATCCGCAAAAGGTGGCCCAAAGGGGATCCTAAAAAAAGGGATGCCGTTACTCTGCCTCTTATGTTCCATCTGTTGAATGAGAGTTCTGACTTGAGCGTTGGAGGGTCCCGGCCAGAGCAACCTCCGGTCAGGACTTTGTAGGTCATATCCTAGGAGACCCCACCTCGCCATCCACTCCAACGTCCCGGTGCCTTGCGGAATCTCGCACCAACATTATCAATTGGAAATGGCTATAAATCTTAGTTAGCCTCTTACTGTCTAATGGAAGGCCTCTACTTTTAAGTGTCTTCAAGTTTCCTTTCATACAAAATTCTTTCCTTGCATCAACTATACTGAAACTATGTCTACGCAAGGCCATATTTTGTCTCCACTGCACATCTTCAAGTGGTTGTCACACTTTTTTTTCCAGTTTTGTCTACCCAATTTCCTTATTATGCTGTGGGAACATTGGGCTTTGATTTAAGTGCTTTTTCCTTGATACGCCTTTCATGGTCTTCAGATATCTTGACCAGGTTGAAACCAAACAACTATGGTGCAATTTCTCTTATGAAGCATATTTTTGGGTTTCACAATGAACATCTCAACTTGCTGACATGTATTAGTTGTAATGGCTTTTCTGCCATCGAATCCAAATGCTTGTGAGTATAACAATTTATGGATCTAAATTCTTTTAGTTAGAAATTACTTCTATGCTTTGGGTCTTTTAATTGAATATTTCATGCTATTATGAGCCATCCATAACAATGCTTATTTGCTTGTCATTGAAGATCCATTAGTTTAGTTTCTCTTAGACTTAAGGAGTGTTTTTACTTACATTCTCTTGTTCATCCATTGCTACATCACTATGTTTGTCTCATGCAGCTAAAGATTGAAAGTACATCTGTTTAATTACTATTTACATAATCTATGTTTGCTGTACCATCCCAAACCACTCGGTTTGGGGCATACTGACTTGTGTGAGGTCAAAATCAGCACGAAAACATGATTCAAGTTGGTATAGGTCTTTGTCTGTACCAACCTGTATCGAGCTTAATTGCAACTTACTGACTGGTACCACCCAGAATCGGGTGCATACATTAATCGTACCAAACCTTTACCATTTAGTTTTGGGTGGTACCATGATAAGGTGTGAGAAAATGGGCTTAGGAGCTATCTTGATATGAGTTGCATATTGTACCGTATTGACCTAGTAATGTACTAGTATGGTGCCCAATACTGAGGTTATAGATTGTCTACATAATGAAAGGAGGTAATATTGTGAAAAAAATCTTATATAATGCTTAATAAATAATGAGTGGTTTGGATTTTAGAACTTTATATTTTCTTTTTCCTTATATTTCCTCTATTTCCCTTTCCTCCATGTCATGCACTCTTCTATATCTTCTCCATCGCAAGAGTTTAATTACAGCCTTTGGATTCCATTGAAATGTTAATTGTCTCTGTGTTTGATTTATACAAGTTGCTTATGCTTGTTTTCTCTAATAGTCTCTATTATGGGGGGAACTACCCACCCGACCTTGGGTGTGACTCAGCACCCACCTTGGACTAGTTGTCGATGACCTAAGAATAGGGAGCAGACCGGCCTCCGGACGAGGAGGCATCTCCCTACTACATGCCTATCACACAAGCAGCCAAAGAGCTCAATATTGGAATTACATCGTCATCAAAGGATCTCTTCGAAAATCTGAGTTCTTCGAGGTGGATGGAAGATTGAATGATCAAATAGTCCCGTCAAGATGGCTTCTTGACATTGGCTATGAACCGACCTCGTGCTTGGGCACGCCGACCTCAAGGTCGGACACATGCTGATCTTGTAGCTAGTGACCTAGCACACATTTGATGGACCATGGATTCATACCAAAGTACCACTTTGCTGTCTTGCTGATCATGGACCATTGGCCATCTAAAAGGGAAAGTTGACCTGAGGGATACCAAACGGTTGACCCCAGTTCCGGGCATGTGCCCTAAATCCTCGCACTTGATGCCCGCGGATAACACCCACAACCAATACCCATGATCTTCGGATTGGTGGGCATGGATTCTCCATTTCTATTACCGAATTTGAAGGTAATGCTTGACTACTCCCCCTTTATATAGGAGGGAATGATGGGACCCTCAGGTAAGTGACAGTAGAAGGAGAACAACACCCACTCTCTCTCTCTCTAACTCTTCTTCTTTCTCTGTTCTTAGACTTCAGCTAACTTAAGCATCGGAGGGTCCCCCACCGAAAAAATCTCCGATAAGTATAGACTTCTGTTTCAGGTTCTCCAAGGTGCGGCAACCTTGGCCCTTCATCAAGCTCTAGGTCAGTAGGTGACCAACCTCTACCAATTCTACCTGGAGACCAGTTGGAACAGTCCCTATCATGAAACCAATAATTCAATCACCTTTTGTTAGTCCATCTATTATAAAAACTCTAACCTCAATCTAATCTTTACCATTGTTGATTTTGCCATCATTCTCGTGCATATGACCTAGGAAGCACAAATACTTTAAATCACATGCCGCATCTGTATTGGATATGAATTGGATATTGATGCTTGTTGGATATATCTTGGATACTTGTTTGGTTAAGTATCCAATTTTTTAATATTAAGAAGACAATCTGGACACATCCAGCTAATCCTGAGATACTTCTGATACCTTAAAAATGAGGAGGGCATTTTCTTTCTTTTCCAATAGTGAATGGCCAATTTTTGGAGCCATAATTTAATATTAAACTGCGAAGTATGGACAGGGGTTTAGATGCGATCATATAAAATATGGATTATGTTATTTTGATAGCATGCTATGCTTTGCAAATGCTTTCATACATATATTTGGATATATATATGTATATGTATGTATATAAAATGTATGCACATACGTATAAAATGCTCATACATGTTCATTCATTGACATATCCTAGCTTTATCTGATACTCCTTTCTCATGATTTGTAGTTCCGGTGTATTTGTATTATGTCATATTTGTATCGCTTCTTTGTGTCCATTCTTCTTAGCATACAACCATTTTTCAAAATACTGCAAGCTTATTCCTCTGATGGAAGATATCATACTTGGAAGTTGGAACAAAGTTTGAGAGCATTCTAGATAGTTTGTACTGAGGGAAAATTGATATTTTTGGTGTATCAGATCATTAGATTGTGTTCGCCTCATTTTGTCATTGCTTGTGAAAGAAAACTAAGCAGTTCAATGCATGCAATTTTAAAAATTTTGCAGCGAAACATGATGGATTAAACAATTAATCTACATTACATGCACAAGATCTAATCTAAACTACCTTGTCATGATCTATGATATGATTAAATATGTAATTAAAATCTGAAAATAATAAAATCTGCATCAATTGTATCGATGCTCTAGATCAGATCTAACCATTAGATCTGATCCGATCTGATCTAACAAGTTTCGAACTCTTTACTAGAGTGCAAGTTGCTGATCTCCGCAATTGAATCACATGGATTAGAGCTCCTTCAGGTTGCTCGGAGCCGCACAAGGTGTTCGGCCTTTATGGATCGTCCACACGAAGATCGATTGTTGATCAATCTCTTCAGGAGTGTTAGCTTGCGAAGATCTTTGATGGCTGATTTAACTTCTTCGAATCTTTTAGACACTCTAGAGAGGGAGAAGAATCAAGGAAGGAGGCAAGGCTAGAGAAACCAATTTTCTCTTTTCATGAAATCACTTATATGGGGCGTCCAACTATTGGATCCCTTTTATAGGTGGGCTAAGGATTATAGGGTTAGGAGGAGGCACCAACAAATATCACGCCACAAAAGATATGGTGTCCAAAATTCAACACCAATATTTTGTGATGGCATGAGAAAGAAATCAGATCTTTCTCACACCAACCAACTTCTTAACGTGAATAAGGAATATATTTTTGGCGCCACCAATACTTTTTCATGAAACTTGATTTATTTATTTCTTATCTTCTTATTTTTGATTTGAATCAAATTCAAATCAGGAAGGAGATAAGGATCATGCTCATCATGAGTGCCGCCCACCCCTTTTCTGCTTCCTCCTTTCTCATGCCAAAATTCCTCACGCAAACTTCTTTTGCATGTAATGAGTGGCGTGGGTCCTAGGGCATGCGCAAGGGAGAGAATCCCAAGTGGTTGGGACCCTATAATTTCTTATTTGATTCCAATCTAAATCAGATTTAGTTTGGATCCAATTAGAGGAAGAAACCTAATCTAATTAGGAACACAATCTCAATAAATTCCTAATCCAACTAAAAATTAACTGAATTCAAGTTCTGATCAAATCAGGAACTAATTTTCCTTGTAATTAGATTTGATCAAATCAAATCCAATCCAAGTCAAACTGAATCCAATTCAATTAGACTTGATTCGAACCTCATTGCTCAATCAAATTGAGCCAATTAGCAATCTAATTGTTAATAAATCCTCCGTTAACAGTGGAGTCCCAATCCAGTGGGACTTTTTACCAGATCAGCCATATGATCAGACCGAAACTTTTAATGTGTGTGACCCCATAGGTTTGAACCTAAGCTGGTAGCACAGAAAAAAATTCCTATACTAATCGATGTAATCATCTAGCAATGAGATCCGATATTCGGATAGGCCGAATGATTGCAAAGTAACATTCAAGAACCTACTGACGTATGGTTACCGTATAATTCATCCCTTTGATCTTAATGCTCTAGATGATCTAGTGTTTAACTATCAATCCTGGAATAGTCAACCATAATGTATTTCAACCTTTCAAATCCATCACGTGGATTATCCTGATTAAGATTTTACTAAATTGAAATACACTGATGTTAAGGTTTGTGGAACCGATATCGATGGCCGTATCGATCGATTGGCGGTAAGGTTCGGCATGCCCCCATTTCGTTCCAAATCGAGGCAAATCGACGAAGGAAAATAGAGCTGAACCGGAGAAGAAAAGGAGAAAGAAATAGAAAGGAAGAAAGAAAAAGAGGGAGGGGGTCCATTGGAGGGGTCGTCGGAGGGCCTCCAACTGGCTGCTGTGGCCAGCAGGGCAGCCCGACGTGAAACAGGGGTGATCCGTCCCTTTTTTCTATATTTTTTTTAGAAACTTTTTTAAATGAAGCTGGCATTCGATTTGTCGGCTTCATTTAAAAAAAGATTTTTTTTAAAGAATACGGGAAACCGGGGTGGATTGCCCCTGTTTCACACCGCGGAGATGCCGTCAGACGGCCACGACAGCCCATCGGAGGCCCTCTGACAGCCCTTCTGATGGACCCCCCTCTCTTTTTCTTCCTCTCTTTTTCTCTTTTTCTCTTTTCTTTTTCGGCACCGGCATGTGCCATTTTTTATGTCGGAATCATCCCGATTCTCCATCGGTACGGTTCGGCATGCCCCGAATCGGCCGATTTGGGATGGTTCTGAAAATGCTGATAGATGCATTAACTCCTTTTTTGGAGGGGTTAAATCCCATCTTGACTCACGCACCAACTTGACAAGTATTTGACTGCACCCAAAAATTTTTCGTCACTAAATTAGAAATTCAGGTAATCCAGCACCAAAATATAGTAAGTTGCTTACAAGTCTCCGTGATGATCTCTAATCGGAGGGATATTTATATTCATACTCTTCGCGAGCTACTCTTGACAGTAGAGTACTCCGCAATTGGTCACGTTCGGTGCAAATGTACTTCTATATTCCACCTGCATGCCATACCAGTGTCTCCATACTCTTTGGTTAAGAGGACAACTAACCCATATGGCACACAATGACTTACACTTGATATCGCTATCGTCCTATTAATAGTATATCATTTGATTGTGAATATGTTTAAGGACTAAATGATAAATCTTCCTTTATCGATGAAATATAGTCCTAAGGACTCCATTATAACACAGGAGTTCCAAGAAGATGGACAAAATATGATGAAAAGGCTAAATAATATTTATTAATAAAAATTCATATACAATGTGCAAATATGAGTACAACCGTCAACAGGCTGACGATTGATTTTGAGACAATTTTCAACAACTTTCAAGTATGGTATCATATATCCATCTTCGACTTATGATCATCGAACTTCTCGACTCCGAGGGTTTTAGTAAATGGGTCGGTCAGGTTCTTCTTTCCGTCGATCTTCTGAAGGTCAATGTCACCTCGATCCACGATCTCTCGAATAAGATGGTAGCAGTGCAGAATATGTTTGGTGCACTGATGGGACTTCGATTCTTTGGCTTAAGTTATAGCTCTAGTGCTGTTGCAGTACAACAGGACGGCCATCAGTGGAGGGTGCCACTCCGAGCTCATCAATGAACTTTCACAACCACAGCTTCCTTCGTAGCATCAGATGCCGCGATATACTTCACCTCGTAAATAGAGTCAGCCACGATGTGCTGCTTGAAATTTTTTCAGCAAATTGCTCCACCGTTTAGGATAAACACATTCCGACATGTTCTTATTATCGTCATGGTCTGATTGAAAGCTGGAGTCAGTGAATCTCATTAGTTTCAAGTCAGATTCTCCATAAACAAGCCACTGGTCTTTAGTATTTCTCAAATACTTAAGGATGGTTTTTACGATCTTCCAGTGATTTTCTCTTGGATCAGACTGGTATCTGCTTACTACCCCTAGTAAGTATGCCACGTCTGATCTCGTACATGTCATGACGTACATTATAGAATCCACTGTCGAGGCATGTGGAATTCTAATCATATGCTCTCTTTTGAGGAGTAATCGGACAATCCCTCTTTGAGAGAAATTTCATGGCCTATCGATAGATAGCCTTTCTTGGAATTCTCTATGTTGAACCGCTTCAGCACGGTATCTATGTATGTGGACTGGGATAATTCGAGTATTCTTTTCGATCTATCTCTATAGATCTTCATCCCTAAGATGTAAGACGCTTCTCCCAGATCCTTCATAGAGAACTGAGATGATAACGAAATCTTTATTTTCTGTAATGCAGGGACGTCATTCTCGATTAAAAGAATGTCATCCACATACAGAACAAGAAATACAACCACAGAGTTGTTAATTCATTTGTAAATGCAGGGTTCTTCATTTCTAATAAAACCATACGTTCTGATCACTTTATCAAAATGCATGTTCCAACTTCGAGATGCTGGCTGCAATCCATAAATGGATCTCTGAAGCTTGCACATCTTAGACTCATCTATGGATGTGAAACCTTCAGACTGTATCATACACATCTTTTCTTCTAGCTCTTCATTTAGAAAAATTATTTTCACATCTATTTGTCAGATTTTATAGTCTATGTGCTTGCTATCGTAAACATAATCTGAATGGATTTGAGTTTTGCCACAGAAAAAAATATCTCGTCATAGTCAATACCATAATACTGACGATAACCCTTGACAACCAGACGGGCTTTATAGATCTCTACCTTTTCATTTGCGCCCCTCTTTCTTTTGAAGATCCACTTACACCCTATGGGTTTAACCCCTTCAGGTGAATCAACTAATGTCCACACATCATTGACCTTCATCGACTCCATTTTGAGCTCCATGGCTTCAATCCATTTATCAGAGTCGGGTCTCTGCATTGCATCTATATAGGTGATTGGATCCTCATTGTTCTCTCCATCTCGGATCAAAAAACCGTAGTATCTGTCCAGTTGACATGATACTTTATTGGATCTCCTTAATGGTGCCTCTACAATAGGATCCGGATTTGATCCTATCAAATCCGATTCTGTGGGTTTACTAGATTGTGTTGGTTTTATTTGTTGGACTTCATCAAGTTCAATCTTAGAGGCATTAATTCCTTCTTCAAAATTTTTTTTTTCCAAAAAGACTGTCTTAAGGCTGACGAACACTTTTTGTTCATCAGCAAGATAGAAATAATACCTCTGAGTTTTTTTTGGGTACTCTATAAAAATACACTTGTCAGATCTAGCTCCGAGCTTGTCTGTTTTCAAATGTTTGACATGAGTTGGACACCCCTAAACTCTTAGGTGAGAGAGCACTAGCTTATGCTCCGTCCACATCTCATGTGGTGTTTTACTCATAGATTTACTCGGAACCCTGTTAAGTACATAGCAAGCCGACCGAGTGCAAATCTCCAAAAGAAAATCAACAGACTACAAAAGCCCATCATGGACCGAACCATGTCAATAGAATTTGATTTCTCCTTTCTAACACACCATTGTACTGTGGCATTTCAGGTGTCCACTGAGAGAGAATCTCATTCTCTTCTAGATATATCAGAAACTCGTTAGAAAGATATTCACCTCGATCAGATTGAGATGTTTTAATACTTTTTTCAATTTGTTTCTCTACCTCATTACGGAATCGTTTGAATATTTCAAATGATGCAGACTTGTGTTTCATCAAGTAGACATACCCATACCTAGATAGGTTGTCTGGAAACGTAATAAAATAGTGATACTCACCTCTGGCACTAGTGCTCATGGGTCCACATACATCAGTATGTACAAGACCCAGAACATCACTGGCTCGTTCACCTTTTTCAGTAAAAGGTGACTTGATCATCTTCCCAAGTAGACAAGACTCACAGGTAGGCAATGATTCATAATCATTGTTTTCAAGGATTTCCTCTTGAGCTAACCTATTCATCCTGTTCTTGTTAATATAACTTAGCCTACAATGCCAAAGGTAGGCATCCGTGACATTATCTATCTTAGGGTGTTTATTCGATGTGTACATTACACTATGCCGTGATATAACATAATTATCATTGTTCATTTGTCCATGCATTACAGTAATACCATTCAAAATGATATTATCAAAATTTTTTTTTATTGAAATCTCATAATTTTCTTTGGCCAAAAGGTCTACAGAAATTATATTCAATAAGAAACTAGGATAAAAATGACAATCACTAAGAATAATAAAATGAGAATCGAATACAAGCTTGATAATTTCTAAAGCTAGAACTGGAACTGATGTTCTATCTCCAACGTTTAGGAATCTCTCGCCATCTTGAAATCTTCTACTGACCTAAGTCCCTGCAACGAATTGCAAATATTAATAGGACTACCAGTATTTAATACCCAGGTCATTGTATCAAAAATTGAGAAGTTGCAAGGTATTATCGTATAATTATCTTGCTCAGCAACCGATTGTTTCTTCTTCGGCCTGTTCGGATCAAGGGATGCTATGTATTGAGGATAATTTCTCTTCCAATGACCCTGCTTTCTGTAGTAGAAGCACTCTGTCTCACTCTGTCGAACTTGGACTTCTGAGTCTGACTCTTAGCATTTTGTACCTTTTTATTCTTCTTTTTTTTTCTTTCTTAAAGGGACGACGTCCATCCGAAGAAGATCCTCCCACTACATTCACCGTCTTCTTGTGGAGCTGGTGATCATTCTCAAAAGTTTGCAGCAACTCCAACAAATCGTGGAGTTCACTACAGGCTTCGTCATTCGGTAATGATTGAGAAATGGTAAGTAGGATTTTGGTAGAAAATTCGGGATCGCATCTTTCCCAAGCTGTTTGTGCAAGGAAAAGCCGAGCTTGCTCAGACGCTCGATCTGTTCGATCATGTACAATACATGATCGGTGATCGATGCTCCCTCCCTCATCCTGGCATTGAAAACGGCATAACTAGTCTTATGCTGCTCAACGTCGTCGGGAGTGCCAAAAGACTCGTTTAACATCTTGAGCATATCTTCTGGCCAAGCTTCTTCGAATTTGCGGCTGAACTCGTCATTTATGGCCGCCCGCATGATACAACGCACCATGGTGCAGTCGTTGAGCCACTTTAAGTGTCTCGAACCACACTGTGAGCGTTCGGAGCGGGCTCCTCAGATGCCGGATCTGTAAGTACGTACAAGATCCGCTCATGCTTTAGGACTATTTTCAATTTTTTATGCTAGCTATCAAAATTGGATCCCATCAATTTTTCATTGTCCAACAGTGATCGGAGCGACAAGTTGGTGGCCATAACTGCACAAAAAGAAAATAAAAAATCTAATTAATATATGAATTGATTAAGCCTAAAGACATGGACTTTAATTTAAATGTTCTTTCACTATTTTATACGAATTGATAGCCTCTACCTCCAATTCGAAGAATTACCCTAATTTCTTAGCGGGTACTGGAATCTACACAGACTGCACACGAGTCCGACTTTAGCCGGCCCACTCATGTGGATCCATGGGTAGGTTCTTAATTAATTATTTCACTAAACAATTTTTAGTAATTAATTTTGCCCTAAAAAATTTTTTACTTGACTTTTGTCTTTTCTGCAGGCCTTGATTAGGTCCAACCATTAATATGATCATACTTAGGAATCTAACTACCAAATGATCAGGCCCGACTTTGGTCGGCCAATCTGACCACTTGCTAGAAAGACTCGACTGAGCCATCATATTATGAATGATAATTCCAATAGCAGATGAGCACCAAGCCTTTGGGCCTCCAATGATCATCCAACTAATGGATCCATTATCACCCAACTTAATGGGAGGCTATGATCTAGTTATCATCATAACTATCTCATTTTAGGGACCTAATAATTTAGAGGATTCAATTGATGAATTAAGAGAAGAGTATCGGTCAACCAGTTAACCACAATCCTCCCACCGACTTCATCAAGTCATTGAATTGGATTAGTGACATATTGGTTGAATGGCACCTAGATCAGTCATATTGATCAACCTTAGTGGTATGGGTCAACTCAAATCACTTAGTGGTCTAATCAAAATATAATCCATCAAGTTGGCTAGGTAAGTGAGATCGGTGGGAAGGTATGCTAAGCTTGCTTTAAACACCATCAAAATGGTCAGGTAAGTCGCTTCCAATTAAAAACCATCGGTCGAAATGCTAAACTTGCCTTAGACACCAATTGGTTAATTAATTTTGATTTGACCAGCCTAATGACTTGAGCTCGACCACTGAGCCTCAATCAAAGTCCATTTGGTTTAATCAAAGATATGGACTTGACCAACTACAGCTATTGTATTGGTTTTAGAGAAAATCTAATTTAATTTAATTCAATTTTTGATTAGATTTAATCAATTTTTCTATATGGTCTATTAACTTTTTGAATCTAACTTTAGATCTTCTAACCCAATTAAGAGCACCTAATTAGAGCTAACCCATGCCCCCATATTTTATGCAGTATCATTAGATCTTTAATTCATAATTTTAGATCCAATTAGTTCAATACTTAATTCTAAATTAAGTCTGAATTTAACATGGGTTCAGGTTAAATTTTGAAATAATTTCAATTTTGTAAACCTTTTATTCGAATTCATGCAAAATTTTCATCTCTAAAAATTGGGTCAGCTCAGTCCTAGACTCAGCCGACTAACTACAGTGGGTCGACCAAGTCGGGTACTTGGTCAGCTAACTATAGTTGAATAGTAACTATTACTGTTTAGCCTGTGGCAGCTTGGTCGACTCAGTTCACAACTGAGTCGGCTAAAACAGAGACTGGGTCGACTTAATCAGCACTGAGCCGAGTAAGTTAGCATGCCAACTGATTTTTCAGAGTTTCAACATATGAAAATTTTGCATAAACTGAAACAAAATCAATCATAAACTAGTTTTTAGATCATATCGAAACTTTTTATGATTCCAGACTTTTTTTTTCATGATTAAAATAATTTTTAATTCTTTAGATTAGATGATTTAGTTTTCATTCATTTTGTATCATATACAATCAATGTTAGGGTTTCAAGATCTAGGGTTTTATAGAAAAGTAAGTTCTTCTTTTCGCGTTCTTCTTCATGGGACCTCACAGTGGCACCCCTACACGTCATAGGAGCACTCCATTGAATGGAAGGAGAGGATCATGTAACCCTACTTGCTTTTATGACAGGACGGCCTGGGATTATCCATTTCGAGTACTTTGCTACTCAGATCATCTAATCTAACATATACAGGACTGATCAAACATCAGATCTGAGTATAAAAATTATTTAGATCTAATCTGACAACATAAAATCAGATCTAAATACATCTAAAATCATATCATATCAAACGAGGCTCTGATACCATTTGAAGAAAAATTAGGCAGTTCTATGCATGCAATTTTAAAAATTTTACAGCGGAACATGATAGATTAAATAATTAATTTATATTACATGCACAAGATCTAATCTAAACTACCTTGCCATGATCTATGATATGATTAAATATGTAATTAAAATCTGAAAACAATAAAACTGCATTGATCATATCGATGCTCTAGATCAGATCTAACTATTAGATCTGATCCGGTCTGATCTAACGGGTTCAGAACTCTTTACCAGAGCGTGGGTTGCTAATCTTCGCAATTGAATCACGTGGATTAGAGCTCCTTCAGGTTGCTCGCAGCCGCACAAGATGTTCGGCCTCTATGGATCGTCCACATGAAGATCGATTGTTGATCAATCTCGGGAGTGCTAGCTCGTGAAGATCTTTGATAGCTGATTTAACTTCTTCTTCGAATCTCTTAGACACTCTAGAGAGGGAGAAGAATCAGGGAAGGAGGCGAGGCTAGAGAAATCAATTTTCTCTTTTCATGAAATCACTCATATGGGGCGTCGAACTATTGGACCCCTTTTATAGGTGGGCTAGGGATTAGGGTTAAGAGGAGGCACCAACAAATATCACGCCACAAAAGATATGGTGTCCAAAATTCAACGCCAATATTTTGTGATGGCATGAGAAAGAAATCTGATCTTTCTCACGCCAACTAACTCTCAACGTGAATAAGGAATATGTTTTCGGCACCACCAATACTTTCCTATGAAACCTGATTTATTTTTTTCTTATCTTCTTATCTTTGATTTGAATCAAATTCAAATCAGGAAGGAGATAAGGATCATGATTCATCATGAGTGCCGCCCACCCCTTTTCTGCACCCTCCTTTCTCACACCAAAATTCCTCACGCAAACTTCTTTTGCGTGTAATGAGTGGCGTGGGTCCTAGGGCATGCGCAAGGGAGAGAATCCCAGGTAGTTGGGACTCTATAGTTTTTTATTTGATTCCAATCCAAATCATATTTGGTTTGGACCCAATGAGAGAAAGGAACCTAATCTAATTAGGAACACAATCTCCTTAATAAATTTTTAGTCCAATTAGGAATTAACTGAACCCAAGTTCTGATCAAATCAGGAACTAGCCTCTCTTGTAATTAGGTTTGATCTAATCAAACCCAATCTAAGTCAAACTGAATCCAATTCAATTAGACTTGATCTGAACCTTATTGCTTAATCAAATTGTGTCAATTAGCAATCTAATTGCTAATAAATCCTCCATTAATAGCGGAGTTCCAGTCCAGTGGGACTCTCCACCATAGTCTCAATCCAGTGGGACTCTTTATCAAATCAGCCATCTGATTAGATCGAAATTTCTAATGCGTGTGACCCCATAGGTTCGAATCTAAGCTGGTAGCACAAGAACAAATTCCTATACTAATCGATGTAACTATCTAGCAATGGGACCCAACATTCGGATGGGCCGAATAATTGCAAAATAACATTCAAGAACCTATTGGCGTATGGTTGCTGTATAATTCATCCTTTTGATCCTAATGCTCAAGATGACCTAGGATTTAACTGTCAACCCTGGAATAGTCAATCATATTGTATTTTAACCTTTCGAATCCATCACGTGGATTATCCTGACCAAGATTTTACTAAATTGAAATGCACTGATGCATTAACTCCTACTTATTCGGAGGGGTCAATCCCATCTTGACTCACGTATCGACTTGATAAGTACTTGACTGTGCTAAAAAATCTCCCATCATTGAATTAGAAATTCAGATAGACCGGTATGAAAGTACAGTGAGTTACTTATAAGTCCCCGTGGTGATCTCAGGTCGGAGGGACACTTATATTCATACCCTTCGCCAGCCACTCTTAACAGCATAGTGCTCCGCAATTGGTCACGTTCGATACGAATGTACTCCTACATTCCATCTGCATGCCATACCAGTGTCTCCACACTCCTTGGTTAAGAGAATAATCAACCCATATGGCATACAACGACCTGTACTTGATATTGCTGTCATCCTATTAATAGTATATCATTTGGCCGCAAATACGTTTAAGGACTAAACGATAAATTCTCCTTTATCGATTAAATATAGTCCTAAGGACTTTATCACAACACAGGAGTTTTAAGAAGATGGACAAAATGTGATGAAAAGGCCAAATAACATTTATTAATAAAAATTCATATACAATGTACAAATATGAGCACAACCGTCAACAGGCTGACGATTGGCTTTGCGACACAATTCCCAACAGTTTGTTTGTTCAATTCTAGCTTTAATAAATTAATCATAATTTCTGCAAAGTAAATTAGGCAAGGAAGTGTTCCTTCAAATTGTTTTCCTTAGCTAATATGGTTTTCTTGCCTATGTAAATTGTCTTAATTCCATAACTTAGACATAGAATATAGTCAATTTAACTGACTTATTGTGCAGAAATCTGGTGCAAATATGAAATCATATGAGAAAATATTTGGCATGCATTCGAATTCTGGATTTTCTTCCACTAGATCCATATGTATTGGTTCTTCATGAAATGGATTTCCTTGTGCTGTTTTATTTTTTTCTTTTAAGAAAGTATCAATTGTATGGTTCTCATCAAACAAATCTTCGACCAACTGTTTCTTTTTTTCTTTTTGTGTTTATGTTACCAAGTCTTTGTTCATCATGTTTGATGCATGCTCGCCCATCACAGAGGAGTGGCATTGATCACATCCGGAACCTGGACTTGCCATGCAATCTACTCTTCTTCATCTACTGTCTTGCCAAATAATTGTGATAGTCATATTCTATTTGATTGAAGCTAAGTGAAGTTTCAATGACCTCCACCCCTGCTCATATTACATCTACAGGCTGCTGCATTGTACTGTTCCAGCAGTCATTACTTGCTCAGTGTTATATTGCAGGAAGTGAACACAGTAATCAAATCTCATGAGAGAAAGAGAGAGAGAGAGAGGATGAGGAGGAGGAGAATAAAGGGATGGATAAATAAATTGAAGGGAGAACAAAGAGAAGGCAGGGTTATTCCCTTTGGTGTTCATATTGTAAGAGCTGATTTTGTTTTCTCTAGAGAGATAAGTTATAAATAAACTTATATGCCCTTCAGAACAACAAAATATTCAAAATTGTAGAGGGTGCAATAGTCGTTATGTAGTTTATTGATCTAAAGGAAGTGAAAGTAAATTCTAGCAATATTACCAAAGGTTTTCCTAAACTTCAAATGCTTTTGCTTCATAAATTTATTAGAATACAGCAAGCCCTTGTATTCCTCCCTTTATCTCATAAAAAAAGGCAAATTCTTAATAAAATATCTAAAAGAAGACCCTGTTTACTTTGCCACAACTTATGTGAGTTATTGTTTGAGCAATAATCAGCAAATGATTATTTCTTCATATTTCTGTACAACTCCTTTAATCATCCTAAAAATAAATTTGAATGTGTAGGATGACAAATAAATCTTAACCTATGCCCAACCTAATTCTTATGGCATCAGAAATCAGAGTATGTAATGAAGTATCTTTTGCCAAGAGCACGATATTCCGTACTGGTCCGAACCAGTCGATATATCTCGTATCGTACTATATTGGCAGGAAACTGGTTCGGTTCAGGTTGGTTTTTCGAAAAATTATCTGAATTGGATCGAACCGGTCAGTTCGGTACGGTATCGGCCTGAACCGTCTGAGATCGGGTGGTTTGGTCCAGTACGGTGTGGTACGGTACTGGTTCGGTTCGGCTTGATTTTTTTTTTGGCCATTGGATGGGATTTTTTTTTGAATTTTTTATTGTCGGTACTGTTAGATGTATGCCCTATAAGCCAATTGTTGGTCGACACATGTAATTTTTCTGGTGGCATACTTTTGTAAATGAACTTTTCAAATCAATAAAATTGTATTTATTTTCATTCATGTTGTGTCATGTATCCATGAATCATCCAAGGAATTAATAAGAAGATGACGTATTCTCAAGAGTTAAATTTAAAATATGTCATTGGTGATTAATTCCCAAATACTCCTAATTGATAGATCATCACGAGGACGGTGATTGATTCGGTGAGATTGGTGCACAGATCGTTTTCCTTAGGATAGACGAGTCTCAAGTCTACAGTGTGGAGATACTGGAGCGAGAGTATAGGTGATTGTTAGAAAATAATGGTACCGAGCGTGATCACATGAGTAGTGCATAGATTGCTTTCCTTAGGATAGACGAGTCTCAAGTCTACAGTGTGGAGATACTGGAGCGAGAGTATAGGTGATTGTTAGAAAATAATGGTACCGAGCGTGATCACATGAGTAGTCACTTGGATGTCTACCCACTCGTTAGTGACATATTCAATGCTGCGGTGGTGTGACTAGTCCTTTCACCTGCGGTACCTCAGCTACTCACAATGAGGTTGATGTGGTTTGACTGTACATACACTTATTTCCTAGCCATATGGGTCATTGCGGTGCATGTTGGCTGCAATAGGTTCATTGTATGAGTAGGTTGCACCTAGATGGGATCTATCGATCTTGATAGACAAGGAGAAGTCTTATGCAATTTATGAAACTGAGTTGAGAAGTCCATGGCCATGGCAGAGTGAATGATGGCAAGGAGTTTCCAAAAGATTTCACTTGTAAACCGAGTCGATTGAATTTTACATATGACGGATGTGGGGTTTGCAAGTTATCCATGACTTCCATCATGTCGGTGTAGGAACCAGATCTAGGTTTCAGGGTTAGATCTTGAAACTTTTTCAAGATCAAGCAGCGGAAGACTAAAATAAATCAAAATTTATTTTCTAAAATCAGAGAATCCCTAGATCTAAGATCCTATTACATGATTATTACATAGCATTAAATCAGAAATTAAAATATATAGAGCATGAGCTACATGTTGATCATATCAACATGTTTCTATACTACATCTAATGTATGTATTAAACAATAGATCAGATCTATTACCTTGCAAGTTAGACGTTCTAACCTTGCTGATCCGAGCTTGAGGATGATGTTGCAAACCGCACATGCGTCCGATCTCTAGGAGTCGTCCACACGAGCCCACGAATCTCTATCAGAAATCCTGCTTCAGGAAATCAGCACAGTATGTTAGTACTGTGCTGATCCTTCTTCGATGGTTGATCAGGTGCCTCCTTGATTTGGGCTCTTCCAAAGATGAGGAGTTTTAGATCTGAGACGCTCTCAGAAAAACTCAAGATGGAGGAAGGGAAGAGATGAAACTAACAATCCTAGAAGAAGACCCTCTTCTTCTTGTCTTTACTCTCTTTTAGACACCCTGTCTTGTGTCTATTATATCTCCACGACCCAAAGATCTTTCTCTCTGATTTTTGGATGCCCCAAAGGTTTCTCAAATCTCTGTGTTCTATGAAAATTTCATAAAAAAACTCATTTTATAGAGAGAGATATGATAGAGTCCTTGTCTAGGTCAAATACCTAGTCAAGGCTTATCCAAACATGGCAAGATAAGGGGTGCTCAAGAGTTGGGCGCCTCCTTATTTTCGTGCATGGACCCCCAGCAAAGGGTGCACAATGTGTGCCCTATAAGCCTCGAAAATCCCAAAAAAAATCTGGATAAATTTGGTGCAAAAAGGAAAGAGTTTTGGATTTCTAAAACTCTATCCATAGAATTTGAAATCCAAACTTATTCCTACTTTGATTTGATCCACAATCACTTTCCATGTATGAAAGAAGAGAGGAAACCTTTTGGACGTAGGAAAGACCTGGGAGAGGGCTTTTGTTGCACAAAATAAGAGGAGATTAACGTGGAATAAGAGAGAGGGCGTGGGGGGGCTTATGTGGCGTAAGGTGGAATCCTAGTCTTACTAGGATTCTGTCTTATGACTTGTTTTAATTTGGTTTCTCAAACCAAATCAAACCAAAATTAGATCAACCCAATTAAAATAGGTTTTAATTCAATTAAGAACCTAATTTAATCAGATTTAATATCTGATTTAATTTTCTAATCAAATTAGAAATTAGGTTGACCCAAGTCCTAATTGAACTAGGACTAGTTTTTTTTTTTGCACTTGGCTTATACAATAAACTAATTGGACTTGATCCAATCAAGCCCAAACCAAACTAATTAAATAATATTCAATTAGACTTAATCTCAGCCCATTGGCTTAATCAAATTAAGCCAATTAGCAATTGAATTGCTAATCGATCCTCCTGCAACACTTGCACTAGATTAAATATCAATCGTATTGATCATTTAATCCTAGAACGATTCTTAATCGTTGATCAACCATCCGATCGGATCATGAACTCTAATGTGTGTGACCTCATAAGTCCGAACCTAAGTCGGTAGCACAGGAACAAATTTCTGTACCAATCGAAGTGACCATCTAGCAGTGGTATCCGATGATCGAATAGGTCGAATGTGTAGAACATTTTTAGAACCCATGCGGATATAGTTTCTATATAATTCATCTCCTTGACCAAAATGATCATAGGACACTTCAGAGTTCAACTGTCAACTCTGATCAGGTTGTCTACATTGTATTTCAAAATATCAAATCCATCTGATGGATTACCTTGGTCAAAGTTTTGCTAAATTGAAATACAGTGACTCATTCTTCTCCAACTCTTGGAGTGGTCAATCCCATCTCGATCACACTCTGACTTCGCAAGTGCTTGACTATGCCCAAAAGTCTTCCGTCACTGAATTAAAAATTCAGTTAGTCCAGTATCAAAGCACAGTGAGTTGCTTGCAAGTCACTGAGGTGATCTCAGTTCTAAAGGACACTTATACTTATATCCCATCAGAGACATTCTCGATAGCAAAATGCTCTGGAGTTGGTCACGTTCAATGACGATGTACCCTTACATCTCACCTGTATGCCATACCAGTGTCTTCACACTCTTTGGTTAAGAGGACAACCAACCCATATGGCCTACAACGATCTATACTCGATAGAAGCTGTCGTCCTTATTAACAGTCTATCATTTGGTCGTGAACAGTTTTAAGGACTAATCGATAAATTCTCTCTTTATCAAATCTAAATAGTCTTAAGGATTTCATCATAACAACGGAGTTCATTAGAAGATGAAAGTTTATGATGAAAATGACAAATATATTTTATTTATTAACAAATCAATTACCATACAAGATTGCTCAACCGTCAACAGGCTGACGATTGATTTTTGGGACACATTTCCCAACAGTCGGGACTCACGATAGAAGATTCGAATCAAATAGTAACTACATCTAGAGGTTCATTATTCAGTTCTGCTGGATGTTCACTATATACTGCTAGGTGTCATTGATGGATTGTGAGATCAATGACAATTATTTGGTGATCAATAATTTTCAATTGGCTGAATTGGAAGTTCCAATCCATTGAAAGGAGTTTCAATGATATTGTTGATGGAGATCACAATATATCTCAGTACCAAACAGAATTGAACCTATGGGTTCACATATAAAGGGAATTGGTCTATGATGGTTCAATTGGGCTCATAAAATTCCAATTGAGTTAGGATTTGGTGAAATCCTATTGGGTTTAGGAATACTATGCTAGCACATGGTTAAACTCAATTCTTCATATGACTTAGATTTGTGTTCCTTTTAGATAAGGACTTGATCAAGTTAAAGCAAGCTAGTGGGCACCAAGAGTTGGAAACCCAAACTCCAAATTGGATTTGAAATCCTTATTAGATAAGGATTAAAAGCAACCAATTAAAATTGGATCTCTTTGTAGGACTTGGATTTGATCCATGTTGTGGCCAAGTTGGTGCCACCTATGTGGATAAGGATGAGAGGGGCCACTCCCCACTTTGATTGGGTCAAAGGGACTCAAGTCCAAATTGGATTTGGTTTAGAGTCCGATAGAGGCAAAGATATGGTCAAAAGAGGAGTCTCACTTTGATAGGATCAAAGCCCAAAAGCCTTAGGATTCATGCCTATTTAAAGACCCCCTCACCAAGGGGTCAAGGCATCTCAAGTTCCATGCCCCCTAGCCTCTTCAAAGCCCCCTCTCTCTCCTCTTCCACGTCCTTCCTCTCTCCCTAGAGTTCCCATGCCCAAGGGTTGAGCATCCAACCTTCTTCCATGCCCAAGGAGTTGGGTGCTGCTCTTCAGGCTTTAAGGGTTGAATCTTGAGATTCTACGTGAAGGAAGAAGACCAAGAGGAGATCCAAATTAAGATCAAAGTTTGTTGGTCCATCTTGAAGAAGGATCAAGTTCATGAGAAAGCATCCTAGAGCTTTCCTGTGGATATCTGTAGAGGTCGGATACGTGTGCGGCTCTTCAAGCAACTTCAAATCCACGATCATCAAACTGCGGTGTATATCTATCCGTGTAAAGTTGAAGATGAGATCTTCATGCTTATGTTTGATATTTGCTGTTTATAGGTCTTAAGAACGTGATAGGGATGATCTCATGAGATGAGATCTAAAAGATGCATGTTAGAATAAATCGTTTCTGCTGCTTGTATAAACATTTTTGTTGTTCTAGCATGCATGCTGTCCTAGTTTTTCCTTCAATTGGTATCAAAGTAAAGATTGCATGATCATGTTCTTGGATCTGGAATTCAGATTAGATCTAAATTATTTTGCTTATGATTAGATTTCTATTTTAGATTGGATCTAAAAATTCATGTTTATCAATTGTATATGAAGTTTATATGCGATCTGAATTTTATGTTTTCAAATAAGCATGATTGTTAGATTAGATCTAATTTTTTATTTTATTTGAATCTGATTTTTTGTGCTTTGATCTGAAATTTAGATGAGATCTAAAACATTAGATCACAAATTTTAATGAAAAATCAGAAATTATAATTGACAAGAACTTGGGTTAGTCGAATCACATCCTGACATAAGGTTGTCATGACATAATTTAAGTTACGTTGGAAGGTTGTTCTAGGATGTTATGAGATGAAATCCTAATTATACATTTAAAATTTAGATTGAATATGAGATTCTAGATTAGAGATCTAATTGATAAGCAATTGGGTTAGTCGAATCACATCTTGACATAAAGTTGTCTTGGCATAATTTAGGTTATGTTGGAAGGTTGTTCTAGGATGGTGAGAGATGAAACTCTAATCATGAAACATCTTTTTGAGAAAAAGAAAAGACATGATTAAATCAAATCGATTATAGGATAATCATTTTGTGTCTTCATGGATACAAGTAATGATTAACCCAATTACTACAGCCTTTAGTGAAGGATGTATCATGAACACACATTGAGATGGTTGTAACCTTGCAGTTTGTAATGAGGAACCTAAAGCCAAGCCCAATGTGAATGGATTAGTATATTGGTGTCTAAGGCAAGTGCTTTGAAAGGTGGTTATTTAATTAGGACCGTTGTATTTGCACGGAGAGCCTCCCACCGATCATCATTTATCTGGCCAATTTGGCTGACTTGATTCTATTTGGGGTGCTTATGGTTGAGTTCACTACATTTGCATTGCACCATGAGATCGTTTTGGTGAGACCAAGCCAAGATCTCTCTAGTAGATCTAATTTAATTGTGGATTTACATGCGATGTCGATTAATAATTAAACCTAAAGAAGATCTAAATCAAATCTTCTCATAAAATATTAAGTCTAGCGGTCTTCCACCATTATAGATGTGCGGGTCCTTCCGGATGTTGACTGTTCTCGGCTCATCACAATGGTTCAGTTGCATCAAGGAAGACGCAACCACTCTATAGCATGAGATGCTCCAGGGTAAAGATGGGGTTGGATCTAATAACTATCAGATGAGGAATCCAATGATGGCTTTACACCTGTTGGTGAACAGTGGGTCTGACTTAATTAAGAAATAAGGCCAATAATTGTCAGGTGAGGCTTTAGGACTTAGAGGCCGGAGATCGCTACAACATGCTTGGAGAAGTATTGGACAAGAGTTATCCACTCATTGGTTGACACATCCCCAATAACTGTCAGATAAGGTGGCGTGCCAATCGATGGGACCGCAGTACCTACTAGAAACACTAATGGCGAAGGGGTTTTCGTTTTTCCACCAGAGGAGTATGGTAGATGTTTAGCCCAAACCTCAGCCCACCAAAGCCCAAAATAAAAAAAAAAAGGAAAAACAGGGGATTCAAACCGGGAAGAAGACTCCCGATAGGAGTCTTCTTCTCCGGCGAGTCCCGAGCAAATTAGGACTCCTAGGATCCCTCGGAGTCCTAGGGTGCTCTATAAGAAGACCTCCTCCCTATTGAGACCGATCATTGGCCTCCTCCCTCTCTCTTTCTCTCCGTTTCTCTCGATCGAAGGCCGCGGACACCCTTTGATTTCTCGCCGTGATTGCCGCCGACGAGGTCTCCGGAGGCTGAGGTAAGTTTTCCTCTTCCTCCCCTCTTTCTTCTCCTTCCTCCCCGTGCATTTGTGCGCGGCTGCCGGCGACGAAAGTCGCCGATTTCCGGTCGGGAAAGACACCATGTTTTTGAGCTCTTTTCCTTGAATTTTCCGGCGCCGGCGATCGGAATTGATCGCCGGCCACCCTCCTCCGTGATCGGGGGAGTGATTCCCGTCGGCCGCCGGCCTCCGCCGCGGTGGCCGTGGCCCGAACGGCCGATCAAGGCCGGAGAACCCCCACCGTCCCCTGTTCGGCCTGGAAGGAACCAAAGAAGAAGAAGAAGAAGAAGAAGAAAAAGAAAAGAAAAAGAAAAAGAAAAGAAGAAAAAGAAGAAAAAGAAAAGAAGAAAAAGAAAAGGAAAGAGAAAAAAAAAAGGAAGAAAAAGAAGAAAAAGAAAAGAAAAAAAAATAATAATAAAAATAAATAAATATATATATATAAGTAAGTAAATAAATAAATAAATAAATAAATAAAAAATTGAAATTGATGAGAGAGAGAGTTTCTCTCTCTTCTCTCTCTTCTCTCTCTTCTTTCAGACTGAACCCTGATTTTCTCTCTCTGAAATTGGACTTTCTCTCTCTACTTTCTCTCTCTAGAATTTTCTCTCTCTAGCTTGTTTCTCTCTCTTGATGGATTTCTCTCTCTAAAGTTATCCTTCTAAGATTAGCGTAGTGGAAGGCTTCATTTGATGATTTTGATCGAGTTCAGGGAAGAGTCTGATTTTAAGTGAGGTCTTGATTTGGGATTTGTTAGATTTAATTTTGAATTAAATTAATATAAAAATATAATTTTGGATAATAGGCACGGAAGAATCTCCTAGAAGTTAGTCGATCCGTTCATTTAGTGCTCCGTGAAAGGTAAGTTATGAATCATCTTCTCGAGATATTCCATATTTATTCTGAAAATAAATAATTATTCTCTGAAATTATGCATGATTTATGAAATTATGTTTTGAAAGAAAAGTGCTTTTGAAATGTTATGGTATATCGATTTATGCACATGTTTAGTGAAAGATTATGATATATATTGTGGTACTAAGTGTTTTGATATAGATCGGATTTATGCTCTCAGCCTAACTATGTTTCAGTGGGCCCCGCCAATGGGGATTATACGTTGGTACTTTGTAGACCCTGCCAGTGGGGGTTGTGCGCTGGTATTTGTGGACCCTGCCAGTGGGGGTTGTGCGCTGGTATTTCTGGACCCTGCTAGTGGGGGTTGTGCGCTGGTATTCTGTGGACCCCGCCAATGGGGGTTAAACGTTGGTCATAGTCGAGGCTGTTGAGTTACGAGTGTTTTGAATCGAATCGGATTTATGATTATATTATGTGTGAATTTTTGAAAATATTGGATCTGCATTAAATCAGCATGAAATATATTTTTATGTTTTATTTGCAGCATTATTCTTGAAAATTATATAATATCTGAAATATCTGGTTGAGATATTTGTTACTTACTGGGCTGTCTAGCTCATTACCTTTCTTTCTATTTTTCAGATTCAGATAATTAATTTCGAGCGTGGGAAGAAATATTGGGACAGAGCTTTTAGAGGCGAGATTAGCATTGTCAACACTTCATTGAACTTAGATTTATTGTTTTAATAAAATTTTTATTGGATGTAAGACATTTGATTTAATTACTTGAATTACAGTTGAATAATAATTATTTGAATTTATTCCGCTGCGATGCATTGATATCGTGATGAGATGCCTTGCATGCTTATGGAGAGAGTTCTTCATGAGTATGCGGCGGTTGCCGCGACCCTCGATTCACAATCTCGGGTCGGGGGCGTGACAATTAATATGGTATCAGAGCATAAGTGGATAAATTATGACACATAGAATTTAACATAATATGAGTGTAGGTGGGTAGACATTAGGAATATTGGGACGTTAAAGTATGAGCATCATAATAAACTCAGGGAAGAGTCTATGCGCTTACTCAACAGAATCCACAGGCTTCCAATACAATGGTGACAGGTATGAAAAATTTCGAGGACGAAATTTCTTTTTAGGGGTGAAGAATGTTATAGCCCAAACCTCAGCCCACCAAAGCCCAAAATAAAAAAAAAAAAGGAAAAACAGGGGATTCAAACCGGGAAGAAGACTCCCGATAGGAGTCTTCTTCTCCGGCGAGTCCCGAGCAAATTAGGACTCCTAGGACCCCTCGGAGTCCTAGGGTGCTCTATAAGAAGACCCCCTCCTTGAGACCGATCATTGGCCTCCTCCCTCTCTCTTTCTCTCCGTTTTTCTCGATCGAAGGCCGCGGACACCCTTTGATTTCTCGCCGTGATTGCCGCCGACGAGGTCTCCGGAGGCTGAGGTAAGTTTTTTTCTTCCTCCCCTCTTTCTTCTCCTTCCTCGTGCATTTGTGCGCGGCTGCCGGCGACGAAAGTCGCCGATTTCCGGTCGGGAAAGACACCCTGTTTTTGAGCTTTTTTCCTTGAATTTTCCGGCGCCGGCGATCGGAATTGATCGCCGGCCACCCTCCTCCGTGACCGGGGGAGTGATTCCCGTCGGCCGCCGGCCTCCGCCGCGGCGGCCGTGGCCCGAACGGCCGGTCAAGGCCGGAGAACCCCCACCGTCCCCTGTTCGGCCCGGAAGGAACCAAAGAAGAAGAAGAAGAAGAAGAAAAAGAAAAGAAAAAGAAAAAGAAAAGAAGAAAAAGAAGAAAAAGAAAAAGAAGAAAAAGAAAAGGAAAGAGAAAAAAAAAGGAAGAAAAAAGAAAAAGAAAAGAAAAGAAAAAAAATAATAATAAAAATATATATATATATAAGTAAATAAATAAATAAATAAATAAATAAAAAATTGAAATTGATGAGAGAGAGTTTCTCTCTCTTCTCTCTCTTCTTTCAGACTGAACCCTGATTTTCTCTCTCTGGAATTGGACTTTCTCTCTCTACTTTCTCTCTAGAATTTTCTCTCTCTAGCCTGTTTCTCTCTCTTGATGGATTTCTCTCTCTCTAAAGTTATCCTTCTAAGATTAGCGTAGTGGAAGGCTTCATTTGATGATTTTGATCGAGTTCAGGGAAGAGTCTGATTTTAAGTGAGGTCTTGATTTGGGATTTGTTAGATTTAATTTTGAATTAAATTAATGTAAAAATATAATTTTGGATAATAGGCACGGAAGAATCTCCTAGAAGTTAGTCGATCCGTTCATTTAGTGCTCTGTGAAAGGTAAATAATGAATCATCTTCTCGAGATATTCCATATTTATTCAGAAAATAAATAATTATTCTCTGAAATTATGCATGATTTATGAAATTATGTTTTGAAAGAAAAGTGCTTTTGAAATGTTATGGTATATCGATTTATGCACCTGTTTAGTGAAAGATTATGATATATATTGTGGTACTAAGTGTTTTGATATAGATCGGATTTATGCTCTCAGCCTAACTATGTTTCAGTGGGCCCCGCCAATGGGGATTATACGTTGGTACTTTGTGGACCCTGCCAGTGGGGGTTGTGCGCTGGTATTTGTGGACCCTGCCAGTGGGGGTTGTGCGCTGGTATTTTTGGACCCTGCCAGTGGGGGTTGTGCGCTGGTATTCTGTGGACCCCGCCAATGGGGGTTAAACGTTGGTCATAGTCGAGGCTGTTGAGTTACGAGTGTTTTGAATCGAATCGGATTTATGATTATATTATGTGTGAATTTTTGAAAATATTGGATCTGCATTAAATCAGCATGAAATATACTTTTAAGTTTTAATTGCAGCATTATTCTTGAAAATTATATAATATCTGAAATATCTGGTTGAGATATTTGTTACTTACTGGGCTGTCTAGCTCATTACCTTTCTTTCTATTTTTCAGATTCAGATAATTAATTTCGAGCGTGGGAAGAAATATTGGGACAGAGCTTTTAGAGGCGAGATTAGCATTGTCAACACTTCATTGAACTTAGATTTATTGTTTTAGTAAAATTTTTATTGGATGTAAGACATTTGATTTAATTACTTGAATTACAGTTGAATAATAATTATTTGAATTTATTCCGCTGCGATGCATTGATATCGTGATGAGATGCCTTGCATGCTTATGGAGAGAGTTCTTCATGAGTATGCGGCGGTTGCCGCGACCGATTCACAATCTCGGGTCGGGGGCGTGACAGTAGATTCGAGAAAATAGTGGGAGTAAGTTTGTTTTTAAGATAAATCTCTAAAACAAACTAAATAAATCAATTATCAAAATCTAATTAGAATTTTCTTCCTTCTGTAGGAAATGTCTGCTTCTAACCCTCTTACCCGTGTTTTAGAAACCAACCAACTAATCAGACCTAATTATAAGGACTGGCTCAGGAACTTGAAAGTTGTTTTGAGTTTCGAAAAGCTTAGCTATATCTTGGACCAGGAAATCTCAGTGTTACCAAACCGTCCAACCGCCGACCAACGGGAAGCACTGGATAAATGGACGGATGATGATAATAAGGTTAGGTGTTACATCTTGGCATCTATGTCAAATGAGTTGCAATGCTAGCATGTGGACATGAAGACTGTCAGGACTATCTTGACTCACCTACAAGAGTTGTATGGTGAGAAGAGCCAATCTGTGCGCTACAAAGTATCCAAGAGACTTCAGCGCAAAGAAGAAAGAGGGGCAGTCGGTCCACGATCATTGTTTGACAATGATCAAGGACCTAGAGGAGCTTGAAAAGCTCGACATGACCATGCACAGAGAATTGCAAGTGGATTTGATTCTGCAATCTTTTATAGGTTCGCGTGGACAGTTTATAGTGAACTACCATATGAACAAGATAGATTACACCCTGACTGAATTATTAGTCATGTTGGTGACAACTGAGGGGACCTTGAAGAGTTTATGGCCCATGGTTCTCGCTGAAGAGTGAAAGAACTATCCTGTGTACCTGAAAACCCTAAAAAAAATAAAAGGGGCACACCTTCAGGAGGTGTGTCAGATCTGCTCATGATTGAAACTAATCTTACATTTTCTTTTGTCTCTATTTGGGTTATAGACTTTGGTTCTAGTGCACACTTGTGCATTTTCATGCAAAGTCTTGAGAGAAGTAGAAGGCTTAGAGAAGATGAGATGATCTTTCAGGTTGGCAATGGGGTAAGAGTTGCTACTATGGCTGTGGGCACCTATTCTTTGTGATTACCGTTTCGATTCAGTTTGATTCTTAGAGACTGTTATTATGTGCTTGCTGCTAGCAGAAATTTAATTTTTGTTTCATGTTTAGCACAGGATAACTATATATTTAGTTTTCATAAGGACTTTTGTACCATTTATTTGGAAAATATAATGGTCGGTCATGACTTTATGATTAACAGTCTCTATCAGTTACATGTAGATGTATCTATAAATTTATCTGAGCAGATAGTGAGTGTTGTTGGATCTAAGAGATTCAGGAATGAGATTAACCCCAAGTATATGTGGCACCTTAAGCTAAGTTATATAGGAGAAGAAAGGATAAACAGACTAGAGAAAGATAGACTTTTGGACCCACTGACTATTGAGTCATATCCAGTCTATGAATCTTGCCTTTAAGAAAAAATGATCAAGTTACCCTCTATGGGACATGGAGAAAGGACCACTGAGATACTTTTCTTGGTACATCGATGTGTGTGGCCCATTTGATGTGACAGTCAGAGGAGGTTATCTCTACTTCATTATCTTTAATGATGATTGTTCGTGGCATGGATATGTGTTTCTTGTGAGACACAAATCTGAAACTTTTAAAAAGTTCAAAGAATTCAAATGTGAAGTGGAGAAGCAAATCGGAAAAATCCTAAAGGTATTTTAATCAGATCGAAGAGGTGAATATCTAAGTAGAAAATTTTTGAATTATCTTAAGAAAAATGACAGTCTCATAGTGGACTCCACCTGGAATGTCTCAACTCAATGGGGTTTCAGAATGGAAAAATCGGATCCTATTGGATATGGTTTGATCCATGATGAGCTTCACTGACCTCCTTTTATTTTTTTAGGATATGCTTTGCTTATCGCGAATTATTTATTGAATAGTGTTCTCTTTAAATCTATTTCTACCACATCGTATGAGATATGGCATGATAAGAAACTGAGTCTTGGTAATCTCAAAGCGACAGCAGATGGACAAGTTAGAGGTTAGGTCTATGAGAGCTCATTTTATAGTGTATCCAAAAAGTTTTTTGGATACTACTTTTACCTTCCAAAGAATCACAATGCGATTATGAGCCGACACACTATCTTTTTGAAAAAATAGTTTTTATCCATAATGGAAGTAATGAGAGGCAAATAAGGCTCGAAGAGAGTCTCTGATGAGCAACAAGTTATAGAACGTAATGAACCTATTCTAGATGAGCTAGTAAATGGAGTACTTCCTCCATCTTGTGGATCTAGTAGGATCTCCCATTTTCTTGAAAAATATATGGATATGCTTACAGAGGATGTAGAGGAAATATTCCTCATGGGTGATAGGGAACATGGAGATGATCCTGAAAACTATTACGAGGCGATGTCAGACATCGACTCTGAGAAATAGCTGGAAGCAATGAAGTCAGAGATTAACTCCATGCATACCAACCTGGTCTGGATCTTAGTAGATCCACCTGAAGGTATAATATCTATTGGGTGTAAATAGATCTATAAGAGAAAGATCAGTTCGGATGGGAAGGTGGAGACTTTTAAGACAAGGCTTGTGGCTAAGGGGTATAGTCAATACGAAGGTATTGACCATCAGGATATCTTTTTGCTAGTGGCTATACTGAAATCCATTCGGACATTGCTTCCTAGTGCAGCATCTCGTGATTACGAGATTTGGCAGACGGATGTGTAAACTGCTTTTTTGAATGAATATCTTGAGGAAAATATCTATGTGGAATAGCCTCTTAGTTTCACTTCCAATGATAGTGATCACAAGGTCTGCAAACTGCAAAGGTTCATTTATGGACTCAAGCAAGCATCTCGGAGTTGGAGTACTCGTTTTAATGATACGATCAAATCGTTTGATTTCATCAAGAATGAGGAAGAATCATATATCTTTAAGGTCAGTGAGAGTGCTGTGACATTCTTCGTATTGTATGTGGATGACATCCTCTTAATTGAAAATGATATTCCCATGATGACCTCGGTTAAGGTCTGGTTGTCGAAAGAATTCTCCATGAAAGATCTGGGAGAAGCATCCTATATTCTGGGAATAAAGATCTATAGAGAAATCTAAGAGGGTGCTTGGTCTCTCACAAAAGTTGTACATAAAGAAAGTACTGAAGAGGTTCAGTATGGAGAACTCCAAAAGGGGATTGTTACCCCTTAGGCATGGGTTCATCTCTCCAAGAAGATGTGCCCCAGCACACCTAAGGAGATTGAGCATAAGAGTAAGATCCCTTATGTTTCTGTTAGAGGGAGCCTCATATACGCAATGCTATGTACTCGATTTGATATATCTCTTACTGTGAGTGTCACGAGTATATATCAGTCAAATCTAAACGAGGAGCATTGGATAGCTGTGAAAAATATCCTTAAGTACTTGAGGACTAATGATATATTCTTGATAGGAGGAGAGTTATGGGTACAGAGATACACAGACTTTGTCTGATGTTGATGATAAAAAGTTTACATCGGGATATCGGTGATGCAGTAAATTGAAAGAGTTTCAAATAATCGATCATTGCAGATTCCACCATGGAGGCAGAGTACATCGCCGCTTTTGAGGCTGTTAAAGAAGCTTTCTGATTCAAAAACTTTGTTGCGAAGCTAGGAATGATGACATGAGATGCCATAACCCTCTACTGTGACAACAATGGTGCTAGAGCCCTCATTAAGGAATCAAGGTCTCATCAGAAGTCCAAGCACATAGAGCGACGATTCCACCTTATTCGCGAATACCTCGAGAAGAAGTTCATCGAGGTGTAGAGAGTTGACTCCACGGATAACGTGGCAGACCCGCTAACAAAGTCGCTGAGCCAGCAGAAGATCGAAGCTCACCTTAAGAAGATGGGGCTTATGTTAGTGGCCTATTGGCTTTAGTTCAAGGGGAGATTATTAAATATATACCCTGGAAGCCAACTATTGGCCGACACATGTAATTTTTCTAGTAACATAATTTTGCAATTAAATTTTTCAAATTAATAAAATTGGGTTTATTTTCATTCATGTTGTGTCATGTGTCTATGAATTGTCTAAGGAATCAATAAGATGATGACACATATTCTCAAGAGTTGAGAATTTGAGATATGTGTCATTGGTGATTAATTCCTTAATGCTTCCGATTGATGGATCATCACAAGGATGGTGATTGATCTGATGAGATTGATGCACAGATCGCTTTTCTTAGAATAGACGAGTCTCAAGTCTATTGTGTGGAGATATTGGAGCGAGAGTGCAGGTGATTATTAGAGAACAATGGTACCGAGCATGACCACACGAGTAGTCACTTGAATGTCTACCCACTCGTCAGTGACATACTCGATGCTGTGGTCGTGTGACTAGTCCTTTGACTTGCGGTGCCTCAGCTATTCACAGTGAGGTTGCTGTGGTTTGACCATGGTTCGCCGTACCGGACCGAACCGTCCGGTACGGGGCGTATCGAGTCGGACCGGTCCTTTACCGGTCCGGTTTTCGGAACACAACCTCGAACCGCACCGAACCACCCGATTCGGTGCGGTTCGGGCCCATACTGCCCGGAATCAGGCGGTACGGCTCGGTTCTGGACCGGTTCGGGGTGAACCGAACCGTATCGCCCAGGGAAAGGGGGGAGGGGGGAAGGTGGGGGCCTTTTCACGTGGTTGGGGGGAGAGAGGGAGGAGAGAAATGGGTGTGGCCCACTTCACATGGGGGGAGGGCCTGGTGCTTATTAAAGCACCAGACCTTCGATGTTCTTTGAGAGTTCTCAGAGAACACCTATGGCTACTGGCATATTTGGATGGGCTCCTCCACAATCGTACCATCATCTCGAGGATACTTCTTAGAGTCAAAATTTTAGCGAGGGGTCTGAGATGTCTTACAATCCAAAGAGGATGCCTTATGGGATGATGAATATTCGAGAGTACGGTGCAGCTTGGCTAGAGGGTTGGACTGATATCCCTTCAGATTATGTTGATGATCCAGACATCTAGGAGCGTCACAGACACTCGACAAGAAATTAAATGCAGAGTACATCTTAAGGTTCGTATATCAGTTATTGCGCTTTGTACTTAAATATTTAGATACATTTTAATGCGTATTTTATATATTTTTTCTTTAGTTTTAAGATGACATAGTTGAAATATAATGTAAATAAATATATATTTGAAATTTTGGATCAAGAGTCTTTGTACCTCAACCTAACTCCAAATTGAACCCAAATATGTCAATAATATGCAATATAATGCGATATTGAAGTTATATTTATCAATTATTAACTTCAAAAATCCAAAAAAAAAATTTAAAAATCGAAAAAAAATATTGTACCGGTATCGGATCGGTATGCCTAGGCGTACCGTGTGTCGATACGGTACGGTATCGGTACCGTACCGTATCGGTCCGACATCGGCACGCTGTCCGATACCGATACAGCGAACCTTGGGTTTGACTGTAAATACATTTGGTCCCTAACCATATGAACCATTGCGGTTCATATAGGCTGTAGTAGATTCATTATAGAAGTTGGTTGCACCTAGATGGGATTTATCGATCTTGGTAGATAAGGAGAAGTCCTATGTAATTCATGAAACTGAGTCAGAAATCCATGGCCATTGCAAAGTGAATGATGGAAAGGAGTTTCCATAAAGTTTCACTTGTGAACTCGAGTTGATTGAAGTTTACATATGATTGATGTGGGGTTTGATGAGTTATCCATGACCTCCGTCATGTCGGAGCTCACGATAGAAGGATCGAATCATATGGTAACTGCACTTAGGGGTTCATTATTCAGTTATGCTGGATTGCCACTAGATACTGCTAGGTGTCACTGGTGGATTGTGGGATCAATGAGAATTATTTGGTGATCAATAATTTTAAATTGGCTAAATTAGGAGTTCCAATCCGTTTAATGGATTTCAATGATATTGTTGATGGAGATCACAATATATCTTACTACTAGACAGAATTGAACCTATAGGGTCACATATAAAGGGAATTGGTCTAGGATGGTTCAATTGGGCTTATAAAATCCCAATTGAGTTAGGATTTGATGAAATCCTATTCGGTTTAGGATTACTATGCTAGTACATGGTTAAACCCAATTCCTCATATGACTTGGATTTGTGTTCCTTATTGGATAAGGACTTGATCAAGTCAAAGCAAGCTAGTGGGCATCAAGAGTTGGAAACCCAAACTCCAAATTGGATTTGGAATCCTTATTGGATAAGGATCTAATTAAAAGTAACCAATTAAAATTGGATCTCCTTGTAGGACTTACATTTGATCCAAGTTGTGGCCAACTTGGCGCCACCCATGTGGATAAGGATGAGAGGGGCCACGCCCCACTTTGATTGGGTCAAAGGGACTCAAGTCCAAATTGGTTTGGTTTAGAGTCCAATAGAGGCAAGGATATAATCAAAAGAGAAGTCCCAGTGCAACTAGACATTGACAGGATCAAAGCCCAAAAGCCCTAGGATTCATGCCTATTTAAAGACCCCCTCACCAAGGGGTCAAGGCATCTCAAGTTCCATGCCCCCTAGCCTCTTCTAAGCCCCCTCTCTCTCCTCTTCCACGTCCTTCCTCTCCCTAGAGTTCCCATGCCCAGGGGCTGAGCGTCCAACCTTCTTCCACGTCCAAGGAGTTGGGTGTTGCTCTTCAGGCTTCAAGGGTTAAATTCTGAGATTCTACGTGAAGGAAGAAGACCAAGAGGAGATCTAAATTGAGATTAAAGCTTGTTGTCCATCTTGGAGAAGAAGGATCAAGTTCATGAGGAAGCATCCTAGATCTTTCCTGTGAAAATCTGTAGAGGCTGGACATTTGTGCGGCTCTTCAAGCAACCTCAAATCCACGATCATCAAACTATGGTGCATGTCTACCCACGTAAAGGTGAAGATGAGATTTTCATGCTTATGTTTGATAATTTTATTTCCGTCTTATAGGTCTTAAGAATATGATAGGGATGATCTCATGAGATGAGATTTAGAAGATGCATGTTAGAATAAATCATTTCCGTTGCTTGTATAAAATTTTTTGTTGTTATAGCATGCATTCTGCTCTAGTTTTTCCTTCAGGTACAGTACCATACCATACGGATTAGGAACCGGTACAGGCCTCGGCACCGGTTCCTAAAACCTTGGCCAAGAGAGTAAGATATAAAAGAATGAGCTAAGTTTAAGAAGCCCAAAACTTCTACTAGTTTCATTTGATGCATACGGAACTATTATACATTGCTTGTCATGAAGAACATGAAGGAAACAATTAATTATTCCATCATTTTTTATTTTCTATCTCAACCACTTAGGAATAATATATTTTAGAGGAATTCACTGTCTTGTTGGTAATCTCACTTTCTTTTAATGCCTTTGCATATGAAGAACTGTAGGATGACCTTAATGATAGTTTTGGTCAGTTGTCCAAGATGGTATTGCTGGTGCATCTTTTGGCTTGCTGCTAACATGAATCTTTGGATGCTGCCTATCTTTCTCAAAATGTGAGACAAATTATATCTGTGCAGCCTCAGATTCATGTCTGACACAATCGACAAGCTAGTTGTTGTTTAGGAAGAGGTTCTTGGCTCATTCTCAAGCTTCTGCATATCTTTCTTGGTTGCTTAGTTCTCACTCAAGTTCTTGCATTTGTAGATTTTTACCTTGACCTTCTCATCATCATCATTTTCTTCTTTATCATCAGCATCATCATCATTGTCTTCATCATCATCATCATCTTCTTCTTCTTCATTTGCTTATCTTTTAATGGTGTTAGTTCACCAGGTATCATTCACTTTTAGGCTCGCTTAAAGCTGTCATACAGAATGCCCAGAGGTGCCAGCATAAGAGGTTGCTGCTAAAACATTGCCCGGTTACAACTTTCAGGCAGCATAACAAGGATGAGAATGGGTCAGCATCTGAGGTTCGCAGACTGACATTGTAACTTTTAGATACCACATTCTGAAATTATATGAGCATCATATACAAATAAAAAACTTCTGACGTTAGCTTCTGTTTGTTACCCTTCCAAGTATCTTTGATTATTTAAGCTTGTTGGTAGTGATCTTCTTTGCAAATTTTTGTGCTTGTGTTGAGAATATGTTTTAACCAATGCATATGCTTAAAATACATTTTATTTCTAGTAGCTATCTTTTGAGTGAAAGAGATGGAGTGACACTTCCTTCATCTCTCTCATTCTATTGATGTAAAGATGCATGAAGTGACAGACTGAAAAGCAAGGTTTTTGGAATCGGTACCGGGATCCGTATCAATTCCGGACCAGTATAGTATCGGTACCATACCGTACGGATCAAAATTTTAAATACTGATATAGGATCCGTGCCGGTTGCCGGTTGGTATGGTATGGTATGGCACTGTACGATACCGTACCGACTTGTACCAACAATAAAAAAATTCAAACAAAATCCCATCCAATAGCAAAAAAAGTAAACCAAGCTGTACCACATCGTACCGATGTCGTACTGCACCATATTGGCCCGTACCATACCGTACTGGCCCGTACCGCATCATTCCAGCCCATATCGCATAATTTGGTCCGGTTCAGGTCATTTTTTGAAAATCGGTCTGAATCGAATCGGTTCTCCGTCGATACGGTACGGTACGAGATGTATTGATCGATTTAGATTGATACAGAATATCATGGTACGGACATTTGGTACGGTCAGGCGTGCTGGTTCCAAACCGACATGTAAGTTTTTTTCATTTTTTTCAATTTCTTTTCAATTCAATCTTTTTTTTATTTTTTAATTATTTGAGATCCAAATTAATGTTTTATTTATGTTATATAATATTTCTATCATTTCGAAATAAAATAAAAGAAATTTGAAAAAATATTAAATATATTTAAAGTACAAACTATAAAGAATAATGTACTAACTTCAAGATCTATATTGATTTAATTTCTTGTGGAGTGTCTATGATGCTTATAGATATTTGGATCATTTACATAACTAGGAGGAACATCAATCCATCTCTTTAATCAAGCAGCATTGTATTCTTAGATGCTCATCTAATAAGGTATCTGTATTGGATTATAAGATATCTTAGATTTCTCGTTCAAGCTCTGGCTCTGAGAGGTATCTTCGGATTGATGGTACGGTTGTGGAGGAGCCCATCCAAATATATTGATAGTAATTAGGGGTGGCAATTGGGTCGGATCAGGTCATAAACAGATTGGGTCAGATGCGGGTTGGGTCAGAAAACATCAAATCTGAATCTGACCTGTTTATTAAGCAGGTCAGATTTTTAAACTTGAATCTGACCCATTTAATAAACAGATCATCCAATTCGACCCGTTTAACTTGTTTATTAAATAGTTAACCTGTTGAAGCAATCCGACCCAACCCGTTAACCTGGTTATCGTTTAATCTGTTTAATAGATGAACAACCTATTTAACCAATCCAACCTAACCTGTTTAACCATTTTTAAATAAGACAAATATCACAATTCACAAACAGCCAGCATGTTCAATTCAAGACAAAATATACCATTTCAAATTGAAAACACATTATCCTTGAAGGAGAACAAATGCTGCCACTATTTAACATATGATCACTTTAAATAATATAAAGCATGAGGAAAAAACCTGCTCAATAAAAAAAAAATAGAGCTTGCTAGCCAGATAAGTAATCATAGTGATTTTAAGTCTAATCTCATATCATACATGAAAATATGAAACCTACAATATCCTATTGTAGAATGTAAAATGCATATTTCAAAATATTAAGTTAATATATTACTGTAAATAGCATCAGAATATATTCCCAAATTACATCCCAGTGACGACAAAGAAGATAGCAACGCTACAACAATAACACATACAGAAGATTCAAATAGGATACAACATTAACTCTAAGTCAAATCCTATCACCAACAATATGATCAAATTGAACAGGTAGTAACGGCCTAAGAGCCTAGCTTTTATGAGTTTCAGCAATTAACCGGAGAGGCCCGAGGCTCATGTTGCCCATCATCATAGTTTATAGAAGCCCGGGGCTGATTTCTTAGAAGGAACTCATCCCGGTTCTTGCATGAAAAATTTGTATTTTAGTAATGTTCAATTGAGTACAAAATATTGATAGAAAAAAAGTGAAGGATACAAATATGTGGTACAACTTCAAACATATAGATCTGCTAATCTAGATTCTCATCCATCTCAAGCATGATAATAAGGTTGCTGTATTTGAAAAACATCAGAATAGCAAAGAATGGAAAAGAAAGATCCATGCATATCTAAAAGAGGAAGACGAGGCTCAAATTTGATAATTAATCTACAGCTAAATCAAAACGACTACAATCGGTTGCCTATAGAAGAAGGTCATCCAAGATTGTTGCTGTTAGAAATAGTTGAGTCATCAAACATATATCCGAAAATTATCATAGCCTCCACAATACATGTCCAAAAACATGAACAACGCAATCCAAAAAAGAATGCATAACCATGAAACAACCTGTTTAACCGACCCGATCCAACCTGTTTAACCTGTTTTTAAATAAGACAAACATCATAATTCACAAACAGCCAGCATGTTTAATTCAAGACAAAATATACCATTTTAAACTGGAAGTCTAGAAACACATTATCCTTAAAGGAGAACAAATGCTGCCACTGTTTAACATATGATCACTTTAAATAACATAAAGCATGAAGAGAGAACCTGCTCAATAAAAAAAAAAACTTGCCAGCCAGACAAGTAATCACAGTGTTTTTAAGTCCAATTTCATATCATGCATGAAAGTATGAAACCTGCAATATCCTATTGAAGAACATAAAATACATATATCAGAATATTTAGTTAACATGTTACTGTAAATAGCATCAGAACATATTCCCAAATTACATCCCAGTGATGACAAAGAGGATAGCAATGCTGCAACAGTAACACATACAGAAGATTTAAATAGGATACAATATTAACTCTAAGTCAAATCTCATCACCCACAATATGTTCAAATTAAATAGGTAGTAGCGGCCTAAGAGCCTAGCTTTATGAGTTTCAGCAATTAACAGGAGAGGCTCAGATCTGATAGTTAATCCATAGCTAAATCAAAATGACTACAATTGGTTGCCTATATAAGAAGGCCATCCAAGATTGTTGCCGCTAAAAATAGTTGAGTCATCAAACATGTATCCAAAAATTATCATAGCCTCTACATACAAACCTTAAAACAATTTCAAAATTGCTTAAAGCCCAAACAAGTACCTAAAATTCCAAACAAAGACAATATAACAACATCTATTGTTCTTAGTCAAACAAAAATCAAAAAGAAGTTCTAAACAAAACACAACATAACAAGATAATATGTCTGAAAAATATGAACAACGCAATCCAAAAAAAAATACATAACCATGATTCATCTCATTATGCATTGGGATCAATATTGACCGAGCCTTGAGTTGATTGATTTTCATTGATGGAATTGGAGTTCATGATATCTTCTACAATCTCATCTAACTCGGATTCCAAAACATCTATATTGAAAGATTACAATAGTTAATAATAAACTCATTCAAAAAATATAATAGCAATACAATGATTAAATTATATACCTTTCTTTTCAAATATCCAATCTCGAGTGCAAATTACAGCCTCAACGACATCTAGTTTAAGTGAACTACGACACTTATCAAGTACTCGTCCATCAATACTAAAAGCAGATTCAGAGGCAATTATGGATATTGGAATAGTTAAAATATCATGCATCATGAGAGAAAGATGAGATATCGAAAATGATTTGTTTTTCAAAATTCAAAGATGTCTAAATTGGACTTTCTATCAACTCTTGGCTCATCTAAGTATAATTCCAATTCAGACTTCTGTGCAGTAGTCACAAATTCAAAGCTTTTAAATGTATCAAAATCCTATAACATTATAAAAATGAAATAAGTTATTTATTAGAACTAGTATCATGTATAAGATAATAAATTTATTTTGATAAATAAAAATTTATATTATCTTAAAAATATCTGCTTTTCTACATGGCTCAGAAGTCTCACAAGAAATACTACTATTAATGTCTGTATCAGTTGATGTACCAACAGCTAGAGTTTTAGAAGAAGAAACTATATACTGATTGAAGAGAGAAAACATGCAATCACAGATGCGGACGATTTCGGTACAGCTATATCCATATAATTTTTTGTAACAATACTTTACAAACTGAAATTTATACCGAAGATCCAAAATAACTGTCATGGCCAAGATTAAACAATGATCTGACCAATAGTTTTCAAAATTTCCATACATTTGCTGTGCCATTCGTTGCATGAAAACATCTACACTCTCCATCTCTTGTCTTAAAGTGAGCTCAATCAAAAAAATGAGGAAAGTACAAATTTGCTGTAGTATATTTAACTTTAAAAAATACAAGAGTAGCATCATAGAACACACTCAACAACTTGTTAATTTTCACAATTTTGTCCCACTCTTCTTCAGATGGACAATGCTTATAATTGGAGTCAATTTCAAATAAAAAAAAGCACAACGATAAGCAAGAGCACTATCTAGCATCAAATAAGTGGAATTCTATCTTGTGGGAACATCTTGCCTTAAATCTTTTTTATTTTCCAAAGACATTTGTCAGACACATTTAAAAAACTTTTGTTTTCTGAACTTGTGAACCTCTTACATATTTAACACTTTCACGAACCTTGTAAATAGATTTATCTATCTTCTTTAATCCCTCTTGTACAATTAAATTAAGAATATGAGCACAACATCGAACATGAAAGAACTGACTATTTGAGTAAAGGGCATTTTTCAAATTAATTTGGATCTTTAACATATCAACAAAAACATCATTTACTAATGCATTATCCAACGTCATATAAAATAACTGTTTTTCAATCTCCCAATCAATTAACAAACCATAGATCATTTCACATAGATCTGCCATTGTGTGGAGGGATGAAATGAAAGTTAAGAACTTTCTTTTGCAACACCCATTCTTCATCAATAAAATGGGCGGTTAAACATAAATACCCATCAAGATAATAGAGGTCTACAAATATGAAGTCAAGCTTATCCTAGTAGGAATGAGTATAGCCATAATAATAACTTTTCTTTCTTTTTTATACAATTTCAGCATATCTGCCTTAACAGTATTTCTTGATACTAACTTGACATCCTTATAAACATAAGCAAATAAGGATCTAGTACCTTCATACTCAACAAATTGAAATAGTAGATCATGCTTGATAATTGCATATGTCAACAATTCACGAAATTTTTCTGGATTAAATTTACTAGACTGCATTGATATGGATCCTTGAGATTGTGATAAAATCATCTGCCCCACATCATGATTCTTCTTACAATTCTCTATATGCCGTTTCAAATTTTCAGTCTTAGCCTTACCACCAAAACGATATTCCATGCCACACTTGATGCATTTGCATTTTTTTGTTGCTTCATTTATTTGAAAAAATTGATAAATAGGTGAAGTTAACTTTCTTTTATGTTTACCAGTAGAATTACCAACTGTAGCTGTATTTGAAGTTATAGGTGCCGATTCATTGGCACCATCATCATCACTTCCCAGATCTAAATTGATGACAGGCTCTTTATCCATCTATATCAATAATGAAAGCTTATATTAACCATCAAAAAATTAAAAGCAGTTAGAACATTAAAGATAGGAATAGAAAAAGTAGGCTCAGATTTAGTATTTCATCTATAACCAAATCAAAACAATAACAATCGGTTGCCTGTAGAAGAAGGCTGTCCAAGATTATTGCTGTTAGAAATAGTTGAATCAGGAAAAAGATATTTCAAAATCATCATAGTCTCCCTACACAAACCTTAAAACAAACCTCTACACATAGGCCATATAGATACTGCACATTTTGACGTTCAGCATAAAAAATAGAAATAAAAAAAACCCCAAGACATCAAAAAAACCCCATACAAAAACTATTAGGAACTATGGCGAGTTAATTTTTCCACATTTTGTTACTGAATTAATTCGAATCTATCAAAAAGTGACAAAATTTTCAGTTTTACTATCAATTAGTTCTTACATTAAGTGGGAATGCAAACACATATCAAGCGGAACAAAGTTTAATATATAAATGAGACATGCAAGATAATATATATTAAAAAATACATAATTTTTTAAAAATAAAAATAGATAAATAAATAAATAAAACTAAATTACAGGAGAAAAATGATCGTTTGAGAGCTAGATCGAACATCAATAGGTTAATGCCATTGAACCCATAAATCGGAGCAAAATCAAGAAGGAAAAAAGAAATGACTACTAAAAAGGATTAAAAGCTCTAATTTAAACCAGTCGAGCAAAGAGAATTCTAAATAATATACCAGATCGCTTCTAAATGAGATCCTAGAAACCCTAACGTAATTCTTACTGGCTCACGAAGTGAGTGGCTACTAAAGATAAATCCAAAAAAAAAATCCAACCTAACGACACTCATCGGATCTAGATCGAACACCAACCCCAGAGATCGGAGGGGAATACTTAAGCTTCGGACCAGTGGAATCTCATGATTCCTTCGAGTTTCCTTCAGCATGGCCGCGAACGAAGAGGAGCTTGTAGTGGACAGCCACCTATTGCCGGCGGTGGGGAAGATGGTGGGGGATCCTCAGTCGAGAGGAGAGATGGGATGGGAAACCCTAGAGGAGGGAAGTGGCGAACTGCTATGGAACCGACCGAATGGCGAATTAGTGGAATGACTAATCCCTAAAGCCTTATTCCTTAAAGCCCTAAGTATAACGGGTTAAATGGGTTACAACCCGATCTGGTCCATTTATTAAACGGGTTAAACGGGTCAGCTGTCTAAAATCTGAATCCGATCCGATTATTAAGCGGGTTAAACAGGTCGATCCGTTTATGATCCGAACCCATTTAATCCAAACCCAAATCTGTTTGAGGTGGGTCGAATGCGGGTCGGGTTGGTGGGTCGGGCCAATTTTTGCCACCCCTAGTAGTAATATTCGATCCGTAAGATGCTCCATGCTATATAGGATAGTAGTCATTGGAAGGCGATACCTCGAACGCACCATATCCATATCTATATAGATCATAAGTTGCCTGCGTATAATAGGATCCAAAATGCGAGGGTGAATATGATATATCCATGGATCCTACTCCACGTGCGAGGTCATCTACAGTTGCATCATGTGCTAAACGATCTCTAAGAGTCTGTCGTTTGTATGAAATCGTATCCTTGCGGGCTCTACCAGCCCGTGCATCGTGGTTCCTATCTTGTGTGGTATGCATAAATTGGGACTTACCGGTGAATCGAAGGCTACCCCATGTTTGCATCTCACGAACGATGGTCTCTTGTCCTTCACTCCCTTTCAGGTCATTAGATCCACGTCTACTATCATCGTCACTCTTTGATCTTTGAATTTGAGTGAGCTAACTCCACTCTCGATGAGGCTTCCACTGTCTTTCCTTTGTCTTTTTGTTGAGCAATTGCTTGACCTTCCCTCATGCCCCTCTGAGCAATTACGAGGGATTAACCGGATCAACAACTACCAAGATTAGGTCAAGAATAAAATCATGATTCTTTCCTTTTAGGTATTTGGTTTGCTTATTTAACCATACCATATTTTCTGGTCTTCAAATACCATATTTAGGGGATCCTGTTTCGATATTTTTCAGATTTTCAAATGCTATATTTAGGAGATTTTGTTTTGATATTTAGGAGATTTCTGATTGTAATTTTCACATGCTGTATTTAGGGGATTCTATTTCAATATTTGGGGGATTTCAGATTCTAATGTTATAGCTATAAACAGCCCTTGTAAATGCTCAATTGCAGTGAACCATTCAATTAGAAATTTCTTTCAGACTTTGTCTATTATTCTCTTGTTCTCAAGAATCATTTCTTGAATTCAGAGTTTGTCAGGTCGGTTAGAACCTATTCTAGCCCATCCCCATCCCATTCTGCATCAATTGGCATCAGAGCTTTTCAGCTCCTGGTATGTCTAACAGCAGAGGCAAGAGCAACCATCCTGTTGACGGTGATCAAGGGGTGTACGCCCTTTGGGCGGCGATTTGGATCCAACAGGCAACCATTACAGAATTACGATAGATGATGGAGGGGCTGGTGATGGACGCCAATAGGAATCATAATGAAGGTAGGAGAAACCATGTTGGAAATGATGCTTGCAGCCAGCCTATCGATCAATGCGGTCCTGATAATCAACATAGGCATCCTGCCAATGCTGATTTTTCAGATGATGAAATTAGGGGTTTTGTTGTTAACCAAGGCTACCCTAGACCTCACAAGGGGGCTGAAGATTATCGCCTCAAGGTTGATATCCCTACTTTTAGTGGGCATGTCAGCATTGAGGAATTCCTTGATTGGCTATATGAAGTCGAAAAATTTTTTGAGATGGACGTGCTGGATGAAAAAAGAGTTAAGCTGGTTGCTTATCGGCTTAAGGGAGGAGCTATTGCTTGGTGGGACAACACACAGACTAAATGCCAAAGGCAAGGCAAGGCACGTGTGAAACCCGAAAAAAGATGAGAAAATTGTTGAAAGATAGATTTTTGCCTCTTGATTATCAACAATATCTATTTCAGCAATATCAAGGCTGTACATAGCGTATAAAAATGGTGTCGGGATATACAGAGGAATTTCTTCGACTTTCAGCTCGTGATTTGCTAGAGATAGAGCAGCAAGCTGGAAGGTATCTTAGCAGCCTCAAATATTCAATTTAAGAGAAGATTGGCCTTCAAACAGTTTGGTCAGTCGATGAAGCTCATAATTTGGTACTTAAAGCAGAAAGGCTTTTGTCCCATCAGCCGGCGAGAGCACAAGCCAACAAGCAGTTTTCTTCTAATGCTTCTCACCCATATGCAAGGAAAAATAAGTTGATTTAGCACCTACTCATTCATATTAGTCAGGCAACTAGTGGTAGTGGAGCTGCAAAATCCACAAGTGGAGCCAATTCTAGAGGCGGACTCAGCAAATCATCTGCAAAAAGTACAGGTGTTAGGTGCTACCGATGCCTTAAGCATGGTCATACCTCCAACATTTGGCCTATGCACCAAATGGTGAATTTGACCGACTATGGAGATGAGGACGATGGTGGAGGTAGAGCTGAATCTGAATTGGAAGGTACCGAAATTGCTGAGGAAGAAGGTGCGAGAATTTCTTATGTTGTTCGAAGGCTGTTGTATGCACCCTAGCAAGAAACTTTTCACAACGGTGTTAGATTTTTCACTCCAAGTGTTCTGTCAACAATAAGGTGTGCAAATTAATCATTGACGGTGCAAGTTATGAAAGTTGTCTCTCAAGCACTAGGGGATCACTTGCAGTTACCTGCCACATCCAAAGTCTTACGATCTAGGATGGATCAACAAAGGGCCAAAACTAATAGCAAGTAAAATTTTCCGAGTTCCAATTTCAATTGGAAAATTTTATAAGGATGATGTTGCTTGTGAAGTAGTTGATATGGATGCTAGTCATGTCCTCCTGGGAAGGCCTTGGCAGTATGATGTTGATGCTACTCACAGGGGTAGAAAGAATTACTATTTAGTTGGAAATGTAAGAAAATTGCTATCATTCCTAAAGAAAGAGAGCCTAAGACTTTCCTAGAGGAGGGAAAAGCTTTGCTTTCTATCATCAGCAGTGAGAAGGAATTAAAGGATGAGGCCTACGCACTTGTTGTGAAGGGAAGAAGCCCCTACATTTATTAGAGGAATTCAAGGAGATTGCCTCAGATGACTTACCGGATGGTTTGCCATCTATGTGTGATATTCAACACCGCATTTACTTGGCTCCTAGAGCTAGCTTGCCAAATCTACCATATTATAGGATGAATCCAGTTGAAAGTAAGATTTTGTAGGAGAAGATGGAAGAGTTAATCTACAAAGGCCATATTCGGGAGAGTATGAGCCCCTGTGCAGTCCCTGTATTACTAGCACCTAAGAAGGATGAGAGTTGGCGATTGTGTGTTGATAGTCGGGCTATCAACAGAATCACTATTAGGTACAGAGTTTCTATTCCTCGGCTTGAAGATATGTTGGGCAACTTGGAGGGTTCCACAGTATTTCTGAAGATCGACTTGCGTAGTGGCTACCATCACATCCGCATCAGGCCAGGAGATGAGTGGAAGACGGCTCTCAAGACAAAGAAGGGCCATACGAATGGCTTGTAATGCCATTTGGGCTGTCTAATGCCCTGAGCACATTCATGCGGTTGATGAATCAGGTACTCAAACCATTCATTAGGAAGCTTGTCGTGGTATATTTTGATGATATTTTGATTTATAGCCGCAGTGAAAATGAACATCTAGGCCATTTGAGGGGGGTACTCACTGTGTTGCAAGAAAATAAGATGTTTATTAATTTGAAGAAATGCAGCTTTATGACTTGCAGTCTAGTTTTCCTCGGTTTTGTTGTTAGTGCTGACGGAATTCAAATCGTTGAAGAGAAGATTCGTGTAATTCAGAAGTGGCCTACACACCTAGGATTGTAACCGAGGTGTGCAGTTTTCATGGTTTGGCTACCTTCTACATGAGGTTTATCAAGAACTTTAGCAGTATCATGGAACCAATGACAGATTGTCTAAAGAAAGGGAAATTTGAGTGGACTGCAGCTGCTGATAAAAGTTTTATTGAAATCAAGGAGAGGCTAACTATTGCTCCAGTTCTAGCCCTTCCCAATTTTGAGAAAGTATTTAAGACTGAATGTGATGCTTGTGGGATTGGAGTTGGAGTTCTTTCTTAGGAAAGAAGGCGAGTTTGCTTCTATAACGAAAAGCTCAATGAAGCATGGTAGAAGTGGTCAACCTATGGGCAAGAATTTTATGTAGTGTTTCATGCTTTGAAACGTTGGGAGCCATATTTACTTTCGAAAGAGTTTGTGATTTATTTTGACCATGAGGTTCCAAAGCACTTTAAGAACCAACAGCATGTTAATGAGGTTCATGCGAGGTGGGCTTCTTATGTTGAGCAATTTGCATATGTTATTAAATATAAGTCTAGCGCTACTAATAGAGTAGCAGATGCTTTGAGTAGGAGGGCAGCCTTACTAACTACTTTGAGCAGTGAGGTGGTTGGATTTGATTGCTTGAAGGAGCTATATGAAGGAGATGATGATTTTGGGGAGACTTGAGAGAAACATTTTAAGAAGGAATCAACTAGTGATTTTCATTTTGTAGACGGTTACCTATTTAAAGGCAATCACCTGTGCATTCCTAGGACATCTTTGCATGAAAAGATTATTCGAGACCTCCATGAGGATGGACTTAGTGGACATTTTGGAAGGGACAAGACTATGAAGGATGTCGAGCAGAGATACTATTGGTCACAGCTGAAGAAAGATGTTGGGAATCTTGTTTGTAGGTGCCAAGTTTGTCAAGTGGCTAAGGGTCAAGCACAGAATATGGGATTGTACATGCCACAACCTATACCAAAAAATATTTGGGAGGATCTCTTTATGGACTTTGTCCTTGAACTACAAAGGACTCAATGGGGAGCTGACTTAGTCTTTGTGGTAGTTGACCGCTTCTAAAAAATGGTGAATTTTATTCCATGCCAAAAGACTAGTGATGCCGTGCATGTGGCTAAGCTGTTTTTTGCTGAAGTTGTACATTTGCATGGTGTTCCAAAGTCCATTACATCAGATCATGACACCAAGTTCCTTGCTCATTTTGGTTAACTTTGTGGAAGAGGTTTAGTACCAGCTTGAAGTATAACGGTACTACCCACCCACAAATAGATGGGTAGACTGAGGTAGTGAACAGGACTTTGGGTAGTTTGATTCGGAGTATATGTGGCGAAAAGCCAAAGCAGTGGGATAATGCTCTTGAACAGGCCGAGTTGCATATAACAGCCTTGTCCATAACTCAACAGGAAAATCTCCATTTGCTGTTGTGTATACAAAGACTCCTATGTGAGAGAATAATGTCCTAAAAGCTAATCGAAATTTGTATTTTGATGATTTTTTTTTATCTTCTTGACTCATGTAATTGATATTTTATGGATAAATAAAAAGTATTTATGTTTCATCATATACTGCATCTTATATTTGTTAAGATTATGATGAACCCTATAGGTTAGGAAAATGGTTTTAGGGCTATGATGAGATCATATTTGTGAGACCTAAAATCCTAATCTAAAATATTTTCAGTCGTTGGATCATTGAGTCGGAATTAATATTTTCAGTAAGACTAGCACATCATATGTATGCTCGATGGAGAGGGTGATTAATCTCACAATCATTTGTGTGGGACACGAATATAAAGATGTGGGTGCTCATTAGAGAATGAGCTCACTGAATTGATCCCTCTTGAGAACATCTTATGCAGTCTTACTTACCTGTCAGAAGATGTTTCTCTTAGTGGGAGTTGTGCAAGTAATCCTCTGACCTGAGACTATCATAGAACCTTGTATACATTAATCTATGTTTTGGTTCATACTCATTCATGACTTAGTTATGTACGGAGTATTCTGGATATGGTGGATTGTGTATAGAGGTTTTGAGTAGGTTAATATGGAATTGATCACTTCTGGTAAGAGGAGATTGCATCCTACTTGCTCTAATCAAATGATGATTCAAGGAGACTTTGATCAAAATAGAATGAAAATTAGAAAGTATTTCTAATATTTTATTAATCGAATCATCATCATAAGATTGAGAGAAATATGAATATGAAATCGGATTTGACAAGATTCCATGTCCATAGTCATATTCGGGATGCAGTATGATCGGAGGATTCAATTGCACGATAACTTACTATTGAAGGATATTTTTGATATTTCATCAAAATTTCATATCTTCTAGATAGTCATGATATGTTGCTAGACGTCGTAGGTTTGATCGAATTAAATAGTTTAATTTGATCGTCAATTAGAAAGGGTTTTAATTGTTAAAATTAGGTTAGCTTGATTGAACCTAAATCGGTTAGATAGGATTCTAATCAAATTAGGTCAATTTGCACTCGGACCTACGACTGGCTAGATGTGGAATCCAATGGGTCACACACAAAGGAAATTAATCAAGAGTCTAATTGGATTAGATCATGTTTGTAGGATGAACATGCTAGCACGTGTTGCAAACAGCTCCTGTGTTTGAATCGGATTCGAATTTAGTTCCAGATTGGGCTAATTAAATCCAATTAAACTTATGTTTGGATTGGGTCTAGTTTGGGATGACCCTTGGCTGGTTGTGCCAAGGGGTTTAGTGCCAAGAATCAAGCTTCCCACATGCCAAAGAGTCTCTCTCTGTCGCGTGGGTGTTTTCTTTCTTGCGCACATTTGAAATGGCGCCCCTTGGGAACGGGCACCCCTTCCTTGTCCTTATCTGATTAATTCCATGCTATTTCCCTCTTGGGCATGGACTTCTGGTCTGCCATGAGGGGTTTTGGATTAAGTTGATAAGGTTGAGATCAAGTTTGAATTTGATCAACCCATGCCGCCCACCTTAATCCATGCACCACTTGGACTAAGAGTCCAAGTAGTTATGGAGTCTTAAATCTCTTGCACGCCTCATCATTCCCACACCAAATCTGAAGTAGGTGCCACATTTCTTGGCCATTGGATGGCCATCAGATGGAACTATATCCATTGGATAGAGTGGGCGCTCCTACGAATGCTTGAGACACTTCGAAAAAACAATAGGAATTATTTCTTCGAAGAGTCTTTCTGCACGAAGCGTCTCTTCGTTTAATTCCCGATGTTTGCCACTTGTCATCAATGGGGCGTGAGATCATGAGGATGGGCGTGAGATATTCTATGGGTAAGGTGTGAGATAATTCGAAAGGCGTCCGCTCTCCAACTATAAATAGGGTGGCACGTCGGGTTTCTTATACACTCGTCCCATCTCTTCTTTCTCACACTCTCCCTATTGTCCCAATAACTCTCTTCCTTCCCTTGTTAAGACAAGTCTAAAATAGTAAGGACAAGTCTGATTTTAGGACAAGGGTCTAGGAAGAGAATTAAGAAAGATAAGGAGAAAAGGAAGGTAGAGAAAGAGAAGCCAAGAGAGGAGGAAGGAAGGCCAAGTGTTGTGCTGCTCGAAGGAATTCTTTAAGAAAGAATTCAGTGGAAGGAACTAGATTAGGGAGCGAGAGTCTTGAATCAACTCCTGTGTGGATCAATGTTGGAGGGCGAACATTTGGGCACCTAGTGGAAACTCTATCGGAATTTTGGATATAGCATGATACGTATTCTTCTATAGCTACTATAGTACTATACATATATATGCATATGATTGTTTATCATCAAGGGGTTCTTGGGATTAGGGTTTGATAGTTTGGAGTTTCATTATGCAAAATTTTGAAATCCATATTTGTTCCGCTATGCTCATCGAACCCTACACTATGCATGCTTTGGATTTCGTGACCTTGCCAAAGAGGCATGGAGTGAGTGTAGCTGCAAATAAGCTGGCGGAACAAGTCTAGTCCATTCAACTTGAGGTGGTGAAGAAACTTGAGGAGTCAAATGCCAAGTATAAAGCAGCAGCTGACAAACATCGACGGCCACAAAAATTTGAGGGGGAGATGGTCATGGTGTTTTTGTGCAAAGAACGCTTTTTCGTAGGAACTTATCATAAGCTCAAACCAAAAAAGTATGGCCCCTACAAAATTTTGAAGAAGTTGAATGACAATGCTTATGTGGTCAATCTACCAGCAGAGATGACAATCTCCAGGACATTTAATGTAGTTGATATCTATAAGTACTACCCACCTGATGGTTTGCTTTATCCTGAGAAATAGCTCGAGGGCGAGTTCTTTTTAGGTGGGAGGGACTGATGTAGAACATAATTATAAAGGATTGATCGGATCAAGAACTGCCAAGATTAGTTCAAGAATAAAATCATGGCTCTTTCCTTTCTGGTATTTGGTTTGCTTACTTAACCATACCATATTTCTTGGTTTTAAAATACTATATTTAGGGGATCCTGTTTCGATATTTTTTTGATTTTCAAATGCCATATTTAGGGGATTCTATTTTGATATTTAGGAGATTTCTAATTATAATATTCACATGCCGTATTTAGGGGATTCTATTTTGATATTTAGGAGATTTTGGATTCTAATGTTATGGCTATAAATAGCCCTTGTAAAAGCTCAATTGCAGTGGACCATTCAATCAGAAATTTCTTTTAGACTTTGCCTATTATTCTCTTGTTTTCAAGAATCATTCCTTGAATTCAAAGTTTGTCAGGTCGGTTAGAACCTATTCTAGTCTATCCCCGTTCTCGTTTTGCGTCACCCTTTATGACTGACTTTGCTGTGCTAGGAGGATGGATGTCTTCTTTCTGATTGAGATGATCGGCCTCGTCTCAGTAGTTCTTGTTTAAATCTTTGGGAGGATATCTTAGACATGGAGTCACGTGATGAATAACTCCCTTGTAGCCCCTCAGGCTATGGCTGATTTATTGAAACCTTGTGGAATATTTCTATCCGCCTATTGTCTTGGATCCACCTTAATCTCTTTAGCTACCAAACTGGCTGGTCGTGGAGGGGATCTCGACTCATCAAACTTTGGCTCCTGCTGCTAGCTTGTAAGTCATTCGATCATCGGATCTTCATCATCAACAGCATAATCATCTATCATCGAATCCATGTACTTTAGCTGTACTTCCTTCTGAATGTATTTTAGTTTCAACCTCAAATTATAGTGAATATATACAAGATCGTTGAGGCATTTTTGTATCAGGTGGTTTCTCTACTTGCTATGGATGAGGGCGAAAGTTGATCAATTACACTCACAGCCACTAGAGGAGACCATCTAAAAAAGAATGCAGATAGCCACACCTTTCCAATTATTTGCGGACTGTTCAAAATAAATCTACCATTTAGCTGAAAAAATATTAAGCAAAATTATGTATCAGATTGCATGAAATTAGTAGGCATGTAACATCAACAACATTTTATCGTTATTAATATCTAATTTATCTGGATTCATCTTTTTTTGCTTACGACAGCCAATGAGACTCCAAAGCTGTCTGTCTCCTCTTTAAATTGTTCGTCTGTGAAAAATATATTTGGTAAGTTAATAAATATGTTATTGATTGCAAATCGGGTTCAGTTAAATGGTGTGTCACACCTTAGTTAACCTAACATATCTTTGTAGACACAGAAGTGATTTCTGGATTGGACACCATCTTATATATCACATTATGAAGAGCAGTCAGAAGTTCGTTATCCATATCAAATTTAGGTATGCTGTACTGGAACCTCGGATTCAGATAGTAAGCTGTAGATAAATTTCACAAATAATTAAGTAAACTTAAACAAATACAAAAGAAGGAAAATTTTCAGAGCATTCTTGATTTCATGCTTACCTACTAGATGCAAGTCCCTGCTGATCTGGTAGTCCTATCATCACTCAATGATTTTGATGTATTTCTGGATATATTTTGGATCTATCTCATGGATCTGTTTCTTTGTCCTCTCTATCATGTGATACAAGAAGTCCATTTAGGGGTATCTTTCGTTGTCAATGATCCAAAGCACCTTTTACAATGGCTTAATAGCTTTCACTATCTTACCAGCCTGTTGTCAGAATGACTGACCCATCATCAAGTTCTTCACATGATTTTTTTCAGTGCCGGTCCTCGTATATATGCTCTCCTACCACTCAGCATTGACAAACATCTGATGTGAGACTGCTTTTTTGTCCAGAAGGCTATTAAGTACTATATAGTTTGTAGTAAATCATATGACATATGGTCTCAAGATCTCCCCTCCAATGTATGTCCGCATCAATGATAGGACCCATCTATGATTGTAGATGAATCTAGTAAAAGTCTGGACTGAGTCCATTGCCTGCTACACCCTACGAAGCTTTTCAATATCCATTAACCTGAGGTCGATGCAATGTGCAGCACATGAGGTCCAGTAAATATGTGGTCACTGCTCCAACAACTCGAGTAGTTTTATATTGTGGCCCATTATTTGTGATGAGCTGCATGACATTTTGTTGTCCTACCGCATCAATCATCTCCTCCATCAGTCCAAGGATGTATGTGGCATCGTGCACCTTATCTAAAGCATCAATTGATCTGTGAAAAAAATATTTATTCATCAGAGTATGTCAAAAAATTGATGATGCTTCATCTAGTAGGATCGATCCAATCATCACACATCACCGTCTGTCCGTATGTGAATCATTTATTTCTATAAGAAGAAATCCACTATGCAGATCCTTGTTATTGTCAAAAAGCTCATCATAGATGTCCTTAGGTCCTGAAGGATGTATATTCGGACCAACAGCTTGTATGGCTGAAATGGCAGACTGATAGTATGTGTTGCCTGTTGCATTCATTGGATTATGGCTGAAATGAAACTATAATCCAATAGCTCATCATATATCCTACTTCTTATTTTTCTTCTTCAATATACTATCAATCCTCTGCTGCTTTGAATCCTTATCAGACAAAGCCTATAGATCCAAATCATGGTTGGTGGCTCCTGCTGGAATTTTTCTAGAGGACTTTCTCCTACTACCAAAAGCCTCCAACATAAATGAAATACCATGCCTACCTTTATTGATGGTCTTCCTGACTGAGGTCTTCTTGAACTCAAACTCTCTTCCAGCGGTCGCAGAGTCGGATTCCAATTCATAGCATGATAGTCCAAATCATTCTCTATACCTGACTATCTTCTCCGGTCGATATTGTTCATCCAGACTTGTCTAATGGTAGCCTCAATTTATGCCTCCTTATCATTTGGAGCGAAGGTTTCCTTTGACTCTTTAGAGTGATAGGAAGGTGGCTCTGTGGCTCAGTGGTCCGCCTCTATCCTCTTCTGCTTTGCCCTCTCTTTCGCTGTTTTGAAATCAACGAAGTGCTTCTTTATCAGCTGCAGAATCTCTTGGGGGTATTTTTGGCACATGGCTACATTGGGATAACCACCAGCGAAGCGCTGCTTCAATCTAGTCACCCTTCTTTCTTGAACTCTATGTTGTATCATTTACATCTCTAATGGTGCTGAGCCGAGAGCATCTCGCTATGATTTTAATCAATATCACACTCCGGATCCTTTTTACTTTATGAAATCATTTTTGCAAGTTTAACATAGCACCTCAGTTTAATATGTACGTAAAAATAACAAAATTTTGTCATCCCTAAAAGAAAATCTAATTTTTAAACCTCCAAAAATATATCTGAATAATATATTTTATACTTCTAATTTTTCATAATTTTTATTTATTACTAATTTTTTCTACACTGAAAAATAATTTTATTATCTTATAAATTCAGAAAAATATGTTATGTGCTTCAAATAATACTTCTAAATTAGTCAAAATGTATTATTAATTTTATATTTTTTTAAAAATTGATTACATATTTTTATTATTTAATTAATTAAAAAATATTTTTTAATTCTAAAAATTCATTTGAGCTTAGATCCAAGTAGAAATATATCATGGATGCTACATATAATTTTCTAAGCCCATGAACACACATTAAAGGTTATTTATTTTTAAATTTTATTCAAAATTAGGTCTAGCCTACTATTCGCATCATGCATTAAAATCTTCACAATCGGACATCAATTTTATAGTGAACATAGTTGGAACCATCCTAAACAATATTTCGATTTTACAGTTATTTTTTGAATTTTATTTTTTCTATAATTTGTTTTGAAAATATATTTTTAATTTTTAAAATATTATTAATTAATGAAAATTAATGATTTAATGTCATCGTGTAGATCGTCTAAAGATCTACAAGATATGATGAAATTATACCAAAATCAAAAATTTTGGCATGATTTTCCTTTATTTTTCTATTTATTGCCTTTCTTGGCCAAAAAAATGCAAACAAAAGATAAATGAGTGGGGAAAAGTTGGATTAAGTTGAATTCGGTTGAAATATCTTAATTTTTCGATGAAGTTTTAAAAAATCTGATGAATTGGGGGTGATTTTTGTTTTTTTTTTCCCTTCCATTCAAAACCAAATCTCTGCCTTTCTTTTGAAAGGCTATCCTAATACCACCCAGACCCCACCCCACCCCACCCATGTGCAGCTCGGTTCGACCTCGAACCGAGCCAAACTGACCAGAACCACGTGGTTTTGCGTGGTTCTGGGCCATCCCACACTGAATCGACCGCTTTGGTGTGGTTTGGGGCTTTTTCCCGAATTTTTGGCCCAACCGGACCGGTTCCCGGCCAGTTTGGTTCAGGCTAGTACAGAATTCCATGCCAAAAAATCTTCTGCTTATTGAAAAAAATCCCTACTTCTAAAACCCCTCAAAAACTGGCTAGCCTACAAACCAATCTCCGGTGGGTCACGAGAGGCTGGTCGGAATGCGGAAAGAAAGACAAGAACATCAACCTGAGAGACTGTTTCTAAAAGAAATAACTTCATTTGCTTCTACATGTCTTGATATCACTATATTTTAACTCTATTTTCAACTGTTCGATTTCCATGATTTGTATGGGACTGATGTAGATACTTTTCTTGATCCACACCATTCTACACTGGCTGCACATAATCTTGATCTACGGTGTAGATGCACTTCGGCTTGGTGGGACAAAATAAAAAAAGGTAAAACAAATCCTTTATATTCAAACCTAGCAATTGGACATGTGCAATGCACATTAAACAGAGAGCTAATGAATAAATTAAAAAAAAAAAGAAATAGGTAAATTAAAAATATAAAAGTATAACAAAAAACTCAAAATTCAGAACATAAACATAATAAAAAATTAAGATAAGATAAATTAATCCAAAATCTATATAAAAATATGAATCTCTTTCATGTGAAAAACTTATTAACCCAAATTGCACCTTTGCACTCCTAATATAACCATCACTCTTGAATCCAAAATGATGAAAAAATTGTTATCTATGCATCTACTGCCTAAAAGTCCCAAAAACAGAAAACTTCGATGCTGGCCCACCTATATTTTGAAAACTCAACCATCTTCCTCTCATGGAGGCCCCACACAAGTGAGTCTCTTGTATGCAGCTCCTCTTTGTAGCATAAAGACAACCTTGTCTCACCCACCTGCTAATCCATACTCGGACTCCACTGCTCTCTCCTCAAGCACATGCAAGTTGGGAAGTTATGGAATTAGATACTATTATTATGAGATCAGTGGAAGTAACAGGAACTACAATGCTTTACAAGGAATTCAAGATTGGGATTGTTGTCAACAGTATAATGATTGAAGCATTATATACTAAGCAACGGTGGTCTAAACAAATCAAAGATTAGGAAATAAGGATTGAGATAAGTTCCTGGATTTTTTGTGTACAAAGGGAAAGGTGGTTACTGGTTAGTGCTTGCTAGGGATCTTGCTCCATGAACACCCACACCCATCCAATGGCTGAATCCTAGCGCAAAATCAAAAACCCAAACCAAAATTAGTTACCAGAATCTTGCAAATAAAACTGGAGTTCCTAGTGGGAGATAACTTGGAGTATAAACTTTTGCAACATGTTGTGATGACTCTGTGTATACCAAGGCTAACATGATTCCAATCCAATTGAAGATTCACTCTTTCTATAATTTCTTTTCTTAATTGGTTACATTCTTTCTTGAAAAATATGGTGGAAATGCTGCCTTTTAGGTCCAAATTCATGATACACCCCCAACACCTCTCTCCTTGGTACACAACCTATCGATAGTTTCTATATTTAGAATCTAAAGGTGGCATTCCCCTAATGTTTTTTTAAAAAAAGCATTTATTATACCAACTTGCATAGATAGATCATAAAGAATCCTAATATGGATAACTCATATTTAGTTGGTTGAAGCATTGCTGATCTTGATTTGGTCCTACGGTCCTACCTCACAATGTATCTGAACTTTTATGACATTTTAGTCTTTTTAATATTGTTCGCCAATAAATATATTTAGATGATTTATTATGAGGCTTAAGTGCATTGCATGTGCTACATTCCTATTAATAAATAACTAGTACTGGCAATATTAAAAGCAAGGTAGTCAAGGCAACTAGGCAAATCCCTATCTGGTACAGACCTAAGGCGCATTTTGTTCGCAACCAAAATCGGAATCGGAGCTGGAATCTGAATGGATTGGAATCGGAATTGGAACAGCCATATCTCCTAATGTTTTTTGTTCGTGACCGTAATTGGAATCGAAATGCTCTTTGAATACTAGGAGACAGTTGGGATTGGATTTTGGGTGACTAAGGCATTCTTATTCCCCTTTAGAATCAAAATGGGAATGGGGCTCCCCCAACCAAACAGCTAGAGTGGGAGTTGCTCATTCTCATTCCCATTCCAGAGCCCAACTCTCTCCAACTAAACATACCCCTAATTCTCTAGGCATTGCTTAAGCACCTAGGTGGATTGCATGGTTACTTAGGCAATCCATCTTTTGGCCATGCAAACAAATAGATTAAAGGTTAACAATAAAACAATGAATCTCATTTTCTCATTTTTCCTTCAAATCTTACATTAAAAAAAAATTGAAATTCACAATTACGGCATAACAGGAGTTAAGATTAATCAAAACAATGGCTGAAATCAGCCAAATCAAATGTAGAAGTAAATAGTGATAATGATATCGCATTATCAAAAGTTATATATAAAAGGGAAAAACATGATGAGTCTTTAAAAAAAAAAAAATCTAACGCTTATAACTTATTTTTGAAATCCCGTATTTGCATCAAAAATTTTCTGCTTAGAGAATATAGGGAAAAATAGAAAATAGACTAAAATATGGATGAAAATGTAGTAATGAGGACAGAGAGGAGAGAGAGATCTTTCTAATGAGAAGTGAAAGAGGAAGAGTATCATGAGAAAAGAAGAGTAGCACTCCCACCATTATGCTGGAAACAAATATGGCAATAGCAAGAAAAGTAGAGAGCACTAAGAATACATTAGAATGTAACATCATTTTGTTCTTTACAAGATTGATGAATTGTAATTCTGCACTGCACACATCATCTCATCTTAGGTGATCTGAGGACATGTTTGCTATGGCCCAAGAAAAGCAAAACTTAGTGAGCCACTTTCCAAGCTAAATCACAAACATATCAACTGATAACCTGTTGGGGATTGTTAAAATACATGATGAACCAATATGTTAGAATTTAAATATCCTGAATTTGTTGAGTTATGCAGATCAAATATGTCTTACTTATTAGCAAGGTTTGCAATACTGGTATTGTACCTCATACCATTTGCCGGCCGGTACGGTATGGTACCATACCATACCGGCCCGTATCAACTATAAAAAAATCAAAAAAAATCTACCCAATGGCCAAAGAAAAAAAAAATAGAAAACCAACCTGTACCGGTGCCGTACCGACTCGTACTGGTCCATACTGCACCGTACCGTATGGTTCAAGCCCGTACCATACCGAACCGACCGGTACGGTCCGGTTCACATCATTTACCGAAAAACTGGATTGAATCGTGCCGGTTCTCCGCAGGTACGGTACGGTACGGTACATGGTGTACCGGCCAGTTTTGGCCGGTACAGAATATCATGCTTATTAGTAATCATTTTTGTGCTATATGTTACCATTTTGTAGTATGACTATTTTATTCTGTTTGTGCTTTAACGAGGCCTGTTTTTTGTGTTAGAAGGTTAATAACAATTTCCCTGTTGTCATTTTTGGGTATGAATTCTTCATTTTTGCTCTAACAACTAACAAACCAATTACCGAACCAATAGAGGTTAACACATGAAGAAAACCACCCGTGGAGTCTCTGCTTCCTCTCTTATCATTCTTTGTTATATCGGGATTCAGGACCCTCTCTCTCTCTTTCTCTCTCTGGTCTCTCTTGATCTCTAACAGTAGGTTTCCAGTTTGTCTTAAATCTTAATGAACCTCTAGAATATATACAATGAAGTAAGTATTACTGTTTAATATAGTTTTTCATTTATAGTGTATGAAGACAGCCTTGATGTGGATTTTTTTTTTGAAATTTAGTTGACCGACTAATAAATTGGAGTGGCAGATCAAACAAGATGAAAGTGTAAACCTGCCTCGCAATGTCATGCAATTGAGAGCATGTTGAGATGCATGTTTTGAAGTCAGTGCAATGAAATAAATCTCGGGATGCCAATACTACAGGGGCAGAATTACTTAGCTTCTCTCCGCAACTAGTTTTAACATAAACCCTCCACTTTTCTGTCTGACATGAAATTGTGGTGGTGTTTTCAGTGCACTACATGACCAACTTAAACATTAATAAATTAAAAATTCATATGAAAAGTATAATGCTGGCAAAATAAGTCCTAGTAACAATGGAGGGGGTAGAAATCAGTGTTGAAATTGGTATATGGTCAAACAAGGAAGGGTACAGGAAAAAAGATGGAGGGACATAGCAGTGGTAGCAACTAGCAACTGACGACAAAGTGATGCAGAATTGGCTCATGGAGTTAGACAAGAACAAAATACATGAGGAAGTTGCAATTTTTGAGAGGTGCCTGAATTTGTGGTGAGAGGCTGAGAAAGAGAAGTGGAAGACCTAAGCTAACAGGAAATAAAGAATTTAGAAAAAGATCTTAATAACATTAAAATTTCCTTAATACAGATGGTGAGCATGAAGGGTTTCACAAAGCTGGCTTCCTAAATGGGTGAGACGAGGCTTGATGGCTCTGGTTTTGATTAGTTGAACTGGTGAAGTGCAAATTGAGAGCAAAACATTTAAGACCTTGGTTAGGTTCTTTACTTCATCACATGTTAGATGGTCAAGCAATGAGGGGAACAGAAAAATAGTATATGCCTATATGGTAAACAAACATGAGAGAAGACACATGGTAAATACAGTGAACATAATCACTGATGTTCCTTTCATGAATAAAGCTAATTCATTTCCTTGTCCTTAGATGTTCTTTTGATTTTTTGGCTTTATTCCTTTAACCCTGTCTTTATTGCTGATATTTTCTTTTACTTGTTGTTGCTTATAAAAGTAATTGCAGAATCTGTATCATATGGTGTGAGCGCAGAAGTTACAGCAAAATGACCTTGCTGAGGAATGCTTTGTGGGTTGCAACAATGGGTTAAAAAGTGTAGAAACCCAAAGAAAAATCAAATAGAAGTAATGAGGTGGTACTCACTACTCAGGGATCCTTTCCCTTTTGGTGGACATGACATAGTTTACAAAAGCAATGGCGAACTAGGGAGTCTAGGGTGCATGTATCCTAGATCCAGTTGATGGGCTATCCTCATCTATGCTGTTGTTTATCTATGCTGGGCACTAGAAACAAATGTATATCTCAAAGGAAGATGGACAACGTGACATGGCATTGTGATACCTCTTTTTATTAATCTGAAATCAATTCCGATAATAGCTTCATCTAATCTAGTCCAATTTATTTCTTTCCTCCTCTTTTTCTTTGTTCAGGTGTCTGTATAGAAGTTGAGGGTTGTTAAAAGATTTTCTCCTCTCATTGACATCTGAAGTACCTTATCAAATATTAACGATGTTTAGAAAATTGCCATCTTGGCTACCTAAGTAGTGCTATCTAGCAGCTGCTTTTGGTGCAATTGTCAATGTTTTGTGTCATGTTTGAGTATTGACAGAGGGTGGGATCAATTTATTAATATTTATTGTTGCCAAGTTGGTATTTCATTGACTAACTATATGTTATTTGACATTTTCCAATTTTATGATCGTGTCCATGTTCTTTAATTTCTCCTTTTAAATATATTTTTATGGATTTATTGTTCTTGGGCTGTCTTGACCTCTGGGCATTTGCCTAACACCTAAGCATCAGGCAGCCCCATGTGGCCATGCCCACCAGTGTGCTGCCCACAAACTTCTAGAACATTAAAAGAATTACTAGCCTATCATTATCTTCTGTTCTTGTTCTTCTTATAGGAACTTAATTGGTGATGGAAAAATTTTATTGGGCATGTTGATTATTCATCTGATTGAGCTATATAATATACTATTCTATTGCCTCCATGGTAGTATCTTACCTGTGATTTACAGTTTTCTGGTTGGCTGCTAACAGAAAAGATCAATATTTAATTTGGAAAATTTCTTCTTGAACTTTCATAAGCAGGTGGGAAAAGGAACATTTTCATCGGGGACGATGTTCAAGAAGATCTATTCTAGGTTGCAATGCCCATCAAGTGATATGCATCATGAAAATTCTGAGCAGAGAGAGTGGCCTCTTGAAAATTTGCTGAAAGTTTTTGATCTAAAGTTTGATCCAATTGAATCTTATTGTAGACATCAGGAAGTGGTTTCCTTTGTGTGGGCTGTTGCAAGGAGTATAGTTCCTCCATTTCTGCTTGGAAATTCTTCTACTTGGAGATCCTTACGGAAAAATATTTCAAAGTTTGTCAGATTGCGTAGATTTGAAAACTTTCAACTGAAACAATGCATTCATGGACTGAAAACTTCATGCTTTCCATTTTTATCAAAAGTTAGAGACTCTCATTGCTGCAATAAGAAGACTGAATTTAGATTTGGTAATAGTGAAATCTTAAAGAAAGAGGTCGGAAAACCCAGTGATATAATGATACTCCACGACAATTTCTTCCTTTGTTGGATTTATTGGTTCTTTTCTTATATGGTGGTACCCATAATTTCTGCCAACTTTTATGTCACAGAAAGAGAGTCCAGAAAGAATGATGTATTTTATTATCCAAAGCCAGTGTGGAGAATATTAACCAAAAGATCCACTAGTCACTTGAATGACCAGAATTACAGTCTACTTGATCCTGCAAGCTTCGAACATATAATGAGGAGAAGATCTTTTGGTTTTTCAAAGGTTAGATATGTTCCAAAAGCGATCAGTGTCCGGCCTTTAGCAAACCTTAGAGCACCATGTAAGGTAAGATTTCCTAATCATGGAGCTTCATTAAGACATACTGCAATGGAGGAAAAACCAGGAATGAATCACAAACTGATGAGCGCTAGAAGGAGTAAGCCTGTTTATTACAAGTCTGTGAATTCTGCTCTGCGTGAACTGCATATGATCCTGAAAATAATAAAGCTTGAACACCCACAGTTAATAGGCTCTTCTGTGTTTGATTACAATGATGTCTACAGGAAAGTACATCAGTTTCTTTGTAAAGTGAAAAATAGATCAACAAGGATGCCTGGGGTATTCATTGTTGTTGCTGATGTACTGAAGGCATTTGACTCCATTGATCTGGATATGCTAATTCGTATAATGAGAGATGTTATAAAAGATGATGAGTACATACTGAGAAAACATGCACGGGTTGTTTGCAAGAAGAAGTCCATAAGGACCCTTTATGACCAAGTATCTTGTGATTTTTATACCAATGACAATAGTTGCTCAAATTCTGAACCTTCCATTCAGTTATCATCATCCAACAGCATTTTCATTGATCAGGTATTTTTTGGATACATGACTTTTGATTTTGTTTTACTATACTCTCAAGCAAGTAATGTCAAAAGAAACTTGTATTCAAATTTTAAGAAGTTATCCTTATTGTCCAAAATCATAAAAAATTATCTGTAGTATCATTGTACATGATCATGTGAATAATTCTCTCATGCTTTTAATTCAATTATATCTATATGATCGATCCGTTATACTGGAGTCATTGTCCCGTTAACGAAAAATAAGGATAGGTGTATATCGAAGAGTACATGCTTGTCCTCTTGTCTTCTTACTGGACTTTGCTTTCATTGATTGTTATTAATTGTCTTACCAATTTTCCAAAGATCTATAATTTTACTTGATACACCATATATTGGTTATTGGAAATATGTGCGTGCAACTGATGACAAGTATTGAATATTTCAATTACTCTTTTTCTTTTGTGGATGAAGCAGTTCATTACATCTGAGATATTTTGTTGGCTGAATAATTTTAGGGGATATTTAAAAGGATCAAGAAAAAGGAGCTTTGTAGTCTTCTCGGCGAACATTTGAAGCGCAATGTGTTGCAAGTTGGTCAGAATTTTTATTTACAAAAGGTTGGCATATCTCAGGGAAGTTTGTTATCTTCCCTTCTTTGTTCATTTTACTATGGTCACATGGAAAGGAATGTGATTTTTCCATATATTGAAAAGGCACACAGGCCATTGAATGTTAACTCTATGGTTGATGAAAATGCATTTCATGGCATAAAACCTGTCAAAGATGGTGTAACATTTTTAGGGCAATCTAGTACAGATGACCTGGGCAAAGAGTGTGGTATGATTATAGATAAGTGGCGCTGGTGCTGTAACGGTCATGCAGCAAATGTTGGTGTCCCTGGAGCAAACAATGAGAATTCATCTTTACTGCCCCACAATCTTTTGTTGAGGTTCACTGATGATATTATTTTTATATCTACCTCGAAGGAGCAGGCAAGCAATTTTTTCTACAGGTTGAGAAGAGGGTTCAGAGAATACAACTGCTACATGAATAATAACAAATTTGGGGTGAACTTTGATTTGGGAGAAAACAAGCATCTGGTAAACAGGGTGTATACTGGTGAAGATGGTATATCATTTCTTCCCTGGAGTGGCTTGCTTCTCAACTGTTGTTCTCTGGAAATTCAAGCAGATTACACAAGGTAAATCTTTGCCTTTTATGTGTGTATGCTATTCTGTTACTCAACTGGTCACCTGAACCTAATGCAAATTTATTTCAAAATTCAAACATTTCATGTGTTTCATTTATCAGATTAAGTACTAACCAATCTCGAAAACTGTGTTATAGGTATTTCGGTACTACTATAAACTCCACTATTACAGTTAATGCACGTGCTAAACCGATGCATCATCTGAAAGCCAAGTTGTGTGATCATGTGCGGATAAAGTGCCATCCTATACTGTATGACTCCAACATCAATTCTCCTGCCATTGTCAGATTGAATGCTTATCAGGCCTTCTTACTTGGAGCAATGAAGTTCCACTGCTATGTTGTTAGCATTTCGGACATAATCAATCCTAGTGCAAGCTGCCTTCTCAAGATAATTGAGTGGTCTTTCAGGTATAGATCTCATCACCGCCTGTAGCAATTTAATCTCATTTGTTCCACTACATGAAATGATCAACACAATGCAAGAGACAACTTGAAAAAAAAAAAATGTCAGCAATCTTGAAATGTGCAATTTAATTTTTTTTCCTTAGAAGCTGCTTGGCATGTTTAATGTGGGACAACTGGAAATAATTGAAGTCACCATAAAGAATCAGGATCCTCTCCACTTTGTGGATGAACTGGATAAGTCAGTCTTGCAGTCACAGCCATCTGTGTTGCATGATGGTCAATTGCATGGGCCACACTTGGAGCATGCAGCGCACTATACCATGTACCATATGGGATCCACGCAATCATGCTGTTAGTACATGGATGGCTGTGATTGCAAGACTGTAACTGTCCAGTTCGGTGCTGAATTGAAGATGATCCAAACTCTACTAGATGTTTTGATCATAATATGTAGCCAACATTTGGACAGAGGCATGCATAATGATACCACACCTTTAACTTGCACATACCTCATGGGTTTTGTAAACCAGAGCCTGTGAGATTCATTGAGGGTATAACAATTTTTTGAGGTGACATGGTGCTCAGGAGATGGAGATTCCTCAAGTTCTGTTGTTTATCAGTATTCCTAGCTAGTGTCATGGCTATGATGTTATGCGATTTTCAGGAGAGTGATTGCAAAAAGAGGCAAATGATGCAACCTCAGTTATTATATGCTTCTTATTATTCACTATTTATTTCTTCTGTTTTTTTTTTTCTTTTTTTAATAAACATGGTGGTAATGTGCGTCTGCCTCCTCTAGGGTTTAAACCTGGTACTCTGCCCCAAGGGCAAGCCTTGGAGAGAGGGGTGCCAACCAGCTGATCTAACAATTGTTGGCTGTATCTTTTGCAAAATGAATTTAAAGAGAAGACAGTCATTGTCAAGCCTCCGGCAAAAAGCACATGCTGAGGGATGCTGCACCTTGCTGCATACATGTAGGTTTGGGCCCCACAAGCATGCAAGGTGGCAACCTATCAAACATAATAAATACAACCAAACTAACAATAGTTCAATAACACAGGCAGGATAACCATTTCCAGTATTCACTAAACAACTACAACTTAAACATCGAGGTAAAACTACAGTTTAGTCCATGCAACCACTTCAAGGACTTTTAGGTCCCATTAGTTCTACAAAACCAAAGGAGGAATTTAAATGAAACTATAATGCTAGGTCGGCCCAACTAAGTCTGGGACCTCATTTGAAGCTCACTGTCCTACCTCTATCTGTCAATCCCTATGCCTTGGGCTTTGAAAAGGAAACACAAGTAGAGGAACTAAAAGCCCAGTAACCAACCAATGATCATAATCAAAGGAATCAAGCAAGTATAACAGATAAACTTGGAACAATTTATAGATGCACAATACAAAACTTTTTTAACAAACATAGTATTTCTATAATCAAAATTATACATATAATTCCTTACAATCGTATGTAAATCATTTTCTAAATCAATATTATAAATATGATTTCAAAGAGTTATCTATAAGAAGATTGTCAAACCGGTAGTGGAGGTCAACGATAGGTTTGGTATGGTATGGGTTCGTACTGTTCTGCTTTAGATTATACCAAAAATAGGAAGAGGGAGGGGGAGAGGGTGAAAAGAAGGGAGGGAGGGAGGGAGGGAGGGGGAGGGCTGAGGGAAACCATAATCCTAACCCTTGGAGCGAGAGGGAGAGAGAGGTTGGGAGGCTGAGGGAGAGGAAGGAGGCCCAAGGGAAACCCTAATCCTAATTGTCAAAGAGAGAGAGAGAGACTTGCTAGAGGCGCTCTTAGACCATTGTGAGCGGCTGTCGGGAGGGGAAGGATCTCCTAAAGGGAGTCAAATAATTAAAGGAATAAGGATTTCTAATACAAGTAGGACATGTATTAAGTGGTTGTTTGATTTTGAATAGGATTCAAATCTTATGCCTATTTAAAGGGGCCTTCTATAAGACTCCTAACAAGTGAATTCCAGCAGCCCACGTCTCCCTTAGAAGCTCCCCATGCCCCCTCTCTCTTCTCTCTCTTTTCTCCCTTGAAGTCCAACGCCCAAGGTGTTGGGCTTCCCACTTCTCCATGCCCAAGAGGAGTATAGGCATCCCCTTGCTGATTTTTCTGTCTTTGATTGCTTCATAATCAAGGGAAGAAAAGCAAGAGAAGTATAGAAGAAAAAGATTAAGGAAAGGATCAAAGAGTTGATCGCGATTCAGGCTTCGTTCAGATTCGCAGGCTGATTTTTTTTAGAGAAGAAAGATCAACGCCAAAGAGGGCTGTTCTAGACTGATCCTGAGTCGATACCTATAGAAGTCGGGCACTTGCGCAGTTAAGGGAGAACCTATTCTCTTTCAGATCCAGATTTGAAGAAAGGATTTGCAAAACAGATATGTGATTCGATCACATATTCAATTTCAGTATAAAATTCAGCATGTGTTCAATTTCAGCATATGAAGTAGATTCTAGTGTTCTACATTTTATGCATGCATGATGTAGATTAAAAAGTGTTTTAATTTTCTATGTCGCTACGTTATTTAGAAAAAAAAATTTTGAAACATACATATATGCCCCTTGATGAAATTCCAACATCTTCAACATAGTCATCTCTCCTCCCTTGAATTTTGTGCTGCACTATTTGCATCTCCAATGGTGCCGAGCTGAGAGCATCTCACCATGCTCCCAGCCAATGTCATGCTTTGACTTCTTTTTCTTACTCATTTCTACAAGTTTAACAAAATATGACAGTTTAATAATTTTTTAATTTTATATTTTTTTGAATTTAATTTTTTAATAATTTTTTAAAATATATATATTTTAAAAAATAATTAACAAAAATTAATGATTTTAGTGTCATCATGTAGATCGTCTAATGATCTACATATAAAGAAATCATACCAAAATTATAAATTTTGGCATGATTTTTTCTTATCTTTTTACTTTTTAGTGATTATTGGCCAAAAAAAGATGAAAAATAAAATATTTAGTGACAGAATGAAGGATTATCTTACTTGTGGAATTTTTCTTGTCAAAGGAGTTGTGGAATTTTTCTTGAATTTTTTCTTTTTTTTTTTAAGGCTTCGTTCACACCTGTCGTCGAAGTTTGAGAGCAGACGCTCTCACCTCTTGGCCTTGGGTGTTTCTCAAAGTCTCAATGAATGAACTGAGGCTCAGGCCACCAATAATTGGTAGCCCAACCCCACCACAAAGGCACAAACCCCCCCCCCATGTGCACCATAGAGCATAGACCCCCCCCCGGCCCCCCCACACCCCTCCATGTGCCGCTGTCAGTATGCCTCAGTTCGTGCGGCACGGTTCGACTAATTTATCGAAAAAAGGTCTGAGTTGAACCGGTTCCCTGTTGGTTCAGTTCGATATGGGTCGTACCAGCCGGTTCGGGTCGGTACGGTAAACCATGGTTCTAGGAGCTAGAACTCTTGAAGCAAGGTGAAGGAGGAGTACTATCTTTGGATCGATTCCTATATGGATCACCGTTGGAGGGCGAACACTTGGGCTCCTAGTGGAAATAATTCTTCATCAAATCATAATTTAAAAGGTATGCTTCTTAATACTTCTTGTATATTCATACTTTGATTGCTATTATAGGATTCTTGGGTTCTTGGATTTCGGTGCATTAGGTGTTTTGAATGAAAAATTTTAAACACCAATTCTTCCACTGCCCCACCGAAACCCAACACTTGTTGCACACATGGTAGGATTGGGCTTCACGAGCATGCAAGGCGATATAACCTATCAAACAAAATAAATACAACTAAATTGATAATAATCCAATAACAAGCAAGATAACTAATTTTAGAACTTAATTTTTCGGAAACTTGATTGGCTACACACCAATCCCAAAACAACCATGGTTATACATCAAGTTGAAACTATAATTTAGTCCACATAACTAATATACAAAATTTTTAAGACATCTAATTAGTTCTACAAAACCAACATAACAATGAATGTTCCAAACAAAATTGTAAAGGCTAGGACTGCCTAACCAAGTCCAGGACCTCATTCTAAGCTCACTGTGGAACCTCTACCTACCCCCTCCTATACCTCAGGATTTGAAAAAGAGAAACAAGAAGAGTGAGCTAAAAGCCTAGTAAGCAACCAATAACCATAAACAAAGAGATCAAGCAAGTATAACAAAATGAACATTGAACATTTTATGGATGCATGATACAAAATAACTTATTCAACAAACAATCAAAATTATACATCAAATTTCAATGAGCTATATATAAATCAATTGTCAAATTAGCATTTTAAATATGATTTAAAAAATACCTTACAAGCTATTAACCAAAACCGAAGTTTCTTATGTCAATGTTTTCAGTAAGCATTTTATGATCATTTTTCAGAACAGTTTATCAAGTTATTATTCTATACAACTACGACCACATTATCCTCATCGCAAAGCCTAAAATATCACATTTAACTCCTGTGGAATAGGTCTAAAGTATCGGATTTAACCTCTTCAAAGTATGTCTAAAGTAACCAAGTCCTGGAATGATCACATGCCAATATATAACCCACATTGATGGGGTCCAAAATGTAGCCAGACTGAAAGTTCAAAGTAAACACAAAATCCAATTATTGTTGCCAATAACATGTCCTCTTATTTTTCAATTTATAAAAATGGCTTAGTTAGTTTATACAATCCATAATTATACATGAATGTCAGAGCATCAAATATTTAACATACATGAATGGTTTTGGAAAAAGTATTCGAGTACTTTGAAGAAAGCAATTTCAAAGTTATGCAAAATTTAAGGTTTTGCAAAGGTGTTATCTTATCATTTTATTTTTATGTGAAAACGACAATAGTCTATAATTACATATATGCACAAGTTTCAAAGATGTCAGATTTTCCATGATAGGATGATGTTTGGCTTGTTCCAATTTATATAAAGGCAAAAAAGATTCAGATAACAACATATATAAACAATGTATCTAACTTAAAAGATATAATTTAATATGCATCGATCGTGATTGGGATAATTTGCATGATACTTAAAAGTAGTAAATTCAAGAATGGAATCTATATATAATTGAAAAGATTTCCTAATACATTTAAATTTATACTGTCAATAGTTTGCACTTTATTTGGCATAGTATATTTTTTTCCTTTACAAGATTTAATAAATTTTTTTTGGCTATGTTGATCTTACTTATCATGTGTGTGTAGACTGCAGTCAAGTCCAACAACTCCAGGATTGTCCCTCCAAGACCTAATAACCCATAGTACAAATATATCAAGATAGGAATAATTTCTAAATCCTCTGAGTCCTCAATTAATTTTTCTTGATTTGTTCTAAGAAGCTAGAGGTCTTAACAAAGGACACTTGTTGCCTCAAAACAAAGCCTAACAATTATTTATTGCTAAAGCTCCTATAAGCCAAATCCAGGATTGCCTATTATTAATCCAAATATTTAATCATAATTTTTTCACGCTTATTCTTAAAAACAATACTATTATGAAGGGATTAAGGTGGTTGTTTTCCCCCTAACCAAAAAGAGGGCCTAGTTATATCTGCTTCCTTCCTCTACAGATAGAGTAAGAAAGTGAGGGAAATAGAAAGAGTGAGTGAGAAAGAGTGAGAGAATAGAGAGAGGGAATGAGGGAGAGTAAGGGATGGTGGAGAGAAGGGCTTTGGTCCCTTACCATCAGTTTCATCCATAGAGAGAGACGAGGGAGGGAAGGAGGGAGCGAGTGAGATGCGATGGGGAGAGGCTGTCCCTTTCCACCCTTTCCTTTTTTCATACAAAGGAAGAGGGAGAGAGCAATAGAGGAGGGAGGTTTGTGGTGGCATAAGTGGTGGTGTCTCTTAGCTATGAAGAGGAGAAGACGATGAAGAATAAGAAGAGAAGAGAGAGAGAGAGAGAGAAGGGAGGAGACTGGTGAGGCGGTTGCCAGATGGTGATGGAATGGTGACGAAAGGCCACTCAGGTGGAAAGGAAGAGATAGAGAAAGGGGGCAGGGAATGTTTAAGGCGGCAGTCTAGGCCCCAAGCTGACCTAGGCCAATTCATGGACGATTTCAGGTTCTCACAGTCATGGTTTTGATAACAAGAATAGTTGCATGATTTCTTGATATTTAATTTCATATGGTTCTTTTTCCTTTTTTATTCCTTTTTAATTGGGCATGCTTTTCATGTAATTTCTTAAGGAGTCTTTTTGGTATTAAATAGGCATATGAATTTGTTATTCTTTTGATTGTACATATGGAAGTTTTAGAGTACCTTAGAATCACTTTGTCAATTCTAATTAAAATTCTATCTTGTGTGCGCATTTTGTGTGCGCGCGCGCACGTGAGAGAGGGAGAGAGAGAGGCATTCTTTGAAACCTTATGCATTGATTTCTTACTTTCAAAGTACCATATGCTCAATGTTTTCATTGGAATTTCTATCTGCTGTTTCACTTCCATCATATATCGGTACCGATTATGATGCAAATGCACAGAAGTGGGTTTCATAGTCTCCAAGTGTTCAACTTTATGTTCTTCTCCACTGATCACACATTTCCCATGCTTATTCAAAATATTGTACTGGCCATCTTAGTACCTTCCATAAAGTAAACCTCATTAACTCAACACGTCCTTCACGAGCAAACACAATAAGCTAACTTAGTTTTGCAGTAGTTTCCTTCTTTCTCCATTTGGTCTTTTTGCTATTATCGGGCTTTAGACCTCATGTGCCTCAGGTGGTTCTTGCTCTTCCATGACACGTTAACTAAGAAAGGAGTGTGTTTATCACAAGGAACATGCTAAACATGTGTATTTCATATGCTGAACACTAGTTATGTTTTATAGTTCTGCTGGTACCATAAAACTGATTGTTGAAACTATTATTTATTTGCCACAGTTTTGGATTTCAACGTACTTTCGTTTTGCTAATAATCTGGGTACCTATTTGTCAGCTATATGTACAAGTTCATCAAGAAGCGGATGTATGACATGAAGCTCTGCTTCAATATCCATCCAGTTCTTCTACTAAAGAAAACAGAAACTATATGGCTTGGATTGTCTGCATATATTCGTGTGCTCAAGAAGAAACAGTCACGGCACAAGGAGCTACTATCACTGTTGAGGACCAGGATTGCTACATATGGAGGGATGGATAAGGCTTCATCTCATTTGAGATATGCTGTTGATGATTCCCATTCATCATTGTTTTGGAAAATGAAGTTCTAATTTAGAATGGAAGGTAATTTCCTTTTGGGTTAAGTGGTAATTCCTATATCTAGTATCTGTACAAGTATTTAAGATACAGTTAGAACTGTCTTGACAATCATATACTCTCATTTCTAGTAGGAACCAATATCAGGATTATTTTTTTTTTTTGCAAAAAAATATCTGGTTGTGAGTTTCTTCTTTGAAGTGCATGATGATTGTTCTATCTGTTGACAAAACTTATTGTGAGACTTCAGAATGGCAGTCTATTGTATTGGTTCATGGCAAGCTTGCCTCTCTTTGCCTTCATCTGTTGGATCCATTTGATGGTGGAAAATGGTTCTTAATGCTTGTTGATTCACAGGTTCAGCAGAATGACTGGAGATGGCAAAGCTGACTCGTGTTGCTACAGATAAAAAACATGGTTGTACATCTGGTAATTGAGATTAATTTTGCGAGCCTAGCTACATTCTGTACTCAGAGTTTGATTACTTGGTCAGACCTGGAAAACTCTTATTTTGTTGTTTATTTATGTCTTGCGTAATTGTTATATACTGGGAGACATCAGCTAAGTTTGATTAGTTGTCAGACCTACAAGTTATTTTGTTGTTATTAATGCCTTGCACATTTGTTTGTATGTTCGTTCTTATTATGGGTAGAATCCTGATATCTGATCCGAAGACACGAGCGAGATATGGTCATGGCTGACCCATGTGTTAGCCATCGACCCTTACATCGACTGTCGACCCATATATGGGTTTCCAATTTTTCACTAGCATCTTTGTTCACAAGCCATCGGCCCATGCGTGAGCTGCCGACACCAGCATCGGTGGCTGAATTTATCTTCAGGCACATTAGATTGCCAATCTATATAGTGACCATTGCTTACATCATCAAAATGACATTCAGACATTGGACATCGATCCGAAAAAGGTATCGATCCTCACGTTGGTATCGACTTAGGCACCCACCACTGGTTCTCGTTTACAGTAGTACGTATGGTGAGTCTTCTAACCACGCTCCCTTCACTCCTAACTTCGGTTGCCATATTTGGATAGGTCGGCAAGAAGCTCCCATACAGTCCTTTCAAATCAAACCATCGAGGAAAGTGGCTAGCCACACAAAAAAAGATTATTGGGATTTGGATCTGCAGCGGCACAAGAATTTTAAGATTTTCATGATGGATTCAATAATTAAAAACCTTTTAACCCAAACTCCAGAACCTAAAATCATGTTGATGATTACAATCAAACGTATTAAGCACAATCCAGAGGGAAAAGGGTAGAAATTATAGCTTTCAGATTTCTTAGTTTATATCCATAAGATGCCCAAATGTATACCTTCCAACATAGATCCACATAGCAACGAATCAGGGATTCCCTCAAGCTTTTCTTGAATCCTTTCTAAAAGAATTCAGCACAACCAATCTTTTCTTTCTTCTCTCTTATCATGAATCTTTCTTGATTTTCTCTCTCTTAGGCTAAGAACAATTCTTGGCTTCCTTTCTTTGGGCATCCAATAATTAGACTGTTGCCTCTTCACCTCAAAGCACCTTGGGCATTGGCCCTCTTATTGCGTGAACAAGGGAGCACATAAAAAGAGGAGGCATGAGGTATTAGCATGGAAGGAGGGGATGTGTGGGCTGGAATTGGTGCTCCACATGGAGGGTTAAGATCCTAAATTTATCTTTTTATTATCACTATGACTTGTAGTTTGTAGTGATTTGGATTGCTTTGATTAGAATACTAATTTGTGATTAAAGGATGAATTCGAAAATCTGAGGTATTTTTTTTATTTGATTTTTTTCAATTTTATTTCTATCAAGCTTGTTTCTTTTATTCCTCTTAAAAATCTTAAAATCTAAATCCTTCATCATATTTATTTTAATTGAATACAACTCAGTCATTTGATCCTTGAGGATTCAATCCTGATTCATTCTATCCATATAGTTTGAATTAGATTTTTATTTTTGACTGTCCATGATAATGATCAGCTATCGTAATCCAATAGTGGTATCACAATGATCCTTGATTGACTCAATCAAAGATCATGTTATGATCATATATTTAATCAGGTGTTTGAAGATTCGTATATGATCATGTTATTATGATGAATCCAATCATATGTTGTTATGCTACTTATGTATAAATAGCATGATGTTAAAATAGGAAATGATCCTGTTATTTTGTGATGAATCATATTTGCTTAGTGTTATGAACATTGAAATTAGGATGTGCATGAGACCATAAATCCCTTCAAAAAATTATGTTAAGTCATAGTTGTAGAAACTAATAGCTGATCGAGTTTGAGATTGATTGATCAATTGGTATCTACGAAAGTATCAAAGGTGGTTATTTAATTAGGACCGTTGGGAAAGCACAGGAAGCCTTCCACTTGGTCAATTTGATTGATTGATTTTGAATTTGAAATATTTAGTGTTGAGATTACTATTGAAGCCTACCTTCATGCTAAGCCAATATTATGTCATGAACTATAGTAGGTTTGTTGTGCAATCACAAGACTTGCTATGAGGATTGATATAATACTGCCTTGGTGCATAGAGATGCTTATGGCATGTTTGGATGTATTGCTTTATTGTGTAACCATAAAGACAGCATTATTCAAATATGACTGTATGAAAATAAAAATATCCGGCTTAACTAAAATATTATAGTTTGTTGTGTAACCACAAGATTATAGATGTTTTAGAGGTAGAAGTTTGTTGGGAGTTGCATGAAATGTAATTGGAAAGAGTTTCCTACCTATGAACTCCTCAAAGGTTTGTTGTGCAACCACAAGGCTTTTGGTGAGAAATTGGGATCTCAATCCTACTAAGAAATTTGATTAGGATTTTTCATTTACCATAGGAGAGGGTTATGGTATCCGATAAAATAGTGAGAGACATAATTAGGCATAAGTTCTCATCTAATTGTGAGTGTCATTATGGGTGATTTGCTTATACATTATTCTTTATATATATAGATTAATACTATATTAAATGATATCTTCACTGTCACTGCATGAAAGTTTAGATTCCAATAAATTGATCAGTCCCAATTATGTGGATTGGTTGAAAAATTTAAGGATAGTCCTCACATAGAAGAAAGTCTTCTATATCCTCGACACTCCTAATCCAAAGCTGATTGGAAAGAATGCTACAAAGGAAGAAAGAGCCACATTTAGAATATGGAAGATGATAGCTTGACTGTCAAGTGTATTATGTGAGTCTCAATGAGCAATGAATTATAGAGGCAACATGAAGATATAGAACCTCAGTCTATATTACTCAATCTCAAAGGATTATATGGAGAGTAAAGTAGAATTATTTGATATAAGATATTGAAGCAATTGTTCCATGCCAGAATGAGTGAAGGCACATTCGTGCAAGCCCATGTTTTAAAGATTATTGACTTAATCACTCGATTAGGTCAATTAGATTTGTCATGGATGATGAGCTCAGTCAGGACTTGATCCTGTAATCACTCTCTGGCGCTTTCTTTCAATTTGTCATTAGTTACTATATGAATAAACTGAATATCTCCCGTCAGAGCTATTGAGCATGTTAAAGATAGCTGAGAGTCATTTCAAGCCAGAAAAGGCTCCTCTTCTTCTAGTTAATAAAAAGAAGAATGTTGCAGGAAAGAAGGGTTCTAAGAACAAAATAAACTCTAAGGTAGCATTCAGAAGAGGAAGAAGGTCTTTGCAGATGGTATCTGTTTTCACTACAGCAAGCAGGGACATTGGAAGGGAATTGCAAGAATTATTTTTTGCAAATGTGAAGCATGATGCAAGTATTGCATCAAAAGGTTTGTATACGATACAAACTAATTTATTATTGAGCACTTTAACTTCTGATTCTTGGATATTGGGTGGTTCTCATATATGCAAATCATTGCATAGACTATAGAGAATTAAGAGTTTAAAGAAGGGTGACTTCGAGTTTTATAGCATGAGTGGAGAGTCCATTCATATGGAAGCTGTTGGCACCTATTTGTTATTATTGCCTTTGGACAAAATACTAGAATTAAAAGATTGTTATTATATGCTAAATGTCATTATAAATATTATTTCTATACTTTTGTTATTGCAACGTGGATATGAAATAAAGGCAAAGAGCAATAGTTGCTCTATTTTTTTTTCTAATGAGTTCTTTGGAAAGGCATATGTAGATAATGGTCTCTTTATTCTTTTACTCTCTGATAATATCTTTCTTGTTGATGAAAATAAGAAAAGAAAGAGAGAAGATGTGAATGTCATATATCTCTGGCACTACCGACTAGGTCATATTAGTGAGTCAAGGATAAACAAGTTATACAAAGAAGAGTATTTTGATCCTTATGATTTTGAATCATTAGAAACTTATGAATCTTATCTCATGAAAAAAATGATCAAATCTCCATTTATTGGACATGGAGAAAGAGCAAGTGAGTTGTTAGATCTTGTATATTCAGATGTATATAGACTAATGACCACTCAGGCCAGAGGAGGATACTTTTATTTTATCATCTTTACTCATAATTTATCAAGGTTCGGATATGTGTATCTTATAAAACATAAATCTGAAGCATTTGATAAATTTAAAGAGTATCAATATAGGATCAAAAAATAAACTAAAAAGAGTATTAAAATTTTTTGATCTGATCAAGAAGGAAAATACTTATTTAGTGAATTTCTAGATCATCTAAAAAAAATTTTTTTTTTTTGAATGGACCCCTCCTTATACACCACAATAGAATAGTGTGGTAAAAAGAAGAAGTCATACTTTATTGGATACGATGTAGCTGTTAGATGCACGTCCTAGAAGTCAATATGGCAAATATATTATAATAATTCTACAACATATATTTATACTTAAACTATTGATTCATTAATAAAATAGATTTTTTCTATTCATCTTTATCTAATGTGTCCAAGAATCATCCTAAAAATTAATATTTTAAAAATATATATTCTTAAGAATTAAGATTTAAAGATATGTATGATTAATTACTAAATTACTTTTGATCGATGGATCATCATGGAGATGGTGACTGATCCAGTAAGATCGACGACATATGGATCGCTTTCTTCGAGGTAGATGAGTCTCTAGTCTACAGTATAGAGATACTGAGTGTGGATAGTTGGTAGAGAACATCAGTACTGAGCACGACCATATGAGAGATCACATGGATGTCTACTCATTAGTGATCTTCTCGATACTGTAGTGATGTGAGTAGTTCTTTAACCTACGGTGCCTCAGCTACTTATAATGGGATTGCTGTAGTTTGACTACACATAAATATGGTCTCCTAGTCATTTGAATTTTTGTAGTGTATGTTGGCAACAGTAGGTTTATTGTAGGAGTAGGATGTATATCTAGATGGGATCTATTGATCTTAGTAGATAAAAGGTAGTCCAATGAAATTTGAGAAGCTAAGTCCTTAAGTTTGTGGCCATAGCAAGATGATTGATGGAAAAGAGTTTTCATGAGTTTCATGTTTTAGACTTGAGCTAATTGAATATTTTATATGACGGATGTTGGGGTTTGACGAATATGCATAATCTCTATCTTGTCGGAACTCATGATAGAGGAATTGAATCATATGATAACAATACATAGAGATTTTATTTATTGTATTCTATTGGATTGCCACCACATGCTGCTGGCGTCACTAGTGGATTGTGAGAGCTCACTAGGATCATTCTGGATCGATGATCATTGATTGATGAGAGTTAGAAATATTCTAACCCATTGAAAGGTATTTCGATGATACTATGATAGAGATTATGGTATGTTTCACTACTAGATAGAACAGAACTTATGGAGTCACACATAAAAGAAGTTTGATCAGATCAAATGGTTGGATTATGATCAAATTATCAATATGATTGATGATTTGGATCAATTTGTAAAAGTTACAAATATGGGATCAGCTAACAGTTAGCAAGGAGGACCTAATTGTAATTATTGCAATCTAATTTGATGAGATCAAAGTTGGGGATCAAATCTTAAATAATTAAATTAGATTTAATTAGTTTAGACTTGACTTAATTGGATTTTTGGTTTCAGAATTAGATCTTAATTGGATTAGGATTGAGTTTGGATTGAATTGGGCTTGAATTGGATTCGAATTAGATCAGAATTGAATCCAAATTGGATAAAGATGTAAGAGTCCTAGATTTACTAGGACACTCTCTCTCTATAGCGCATGGGGATGTGCGTGCCTTTTTTTTGGCATGCATGAATGAGAAGGGAGGGCACCAAAAAGTGGGCACCCCTCTTCCTTGGTATTCTCTCTCCTCTGGATAAGGCTTTATCCTTATTAAGTTGTTGAATTTAATTTTGAATTTGATTCAAAGTTAGGATAAATCTTATTTGGGTGGTTAGAGATTGTTAGACACCTCTATTTAGTAGGCGTGGAAGAGAAGTGGGAGAAGATTTTAATGTAGAATTATTCCTATGCAAAATATTCTAGCACCCCCTTTTATATCTATGCTCATCTGCTTTTGGCGTCCCACCTTGGTGCACCAACGGTGAGAGAAATCAGTGAGAGAGAGATCCAAAAGGGAGAGAGAAAAAAAAGTGAGAAAAGTTCTCTTATCACCTCTCTTGTTCCTTCGATCTTGTGCGAAAGAAGTTCGCGCATGGATTCATCTTTGGATCCTTTTCTACGATAGTTGAAGGAGATTAGATCCAAACCAAAGAAGTAGAAATATGAAAGGGAGTTAGTATCTTGGTGATCTTTGATGCTTTCGATCTATTTTAGTAATGTGTGGATACTCATAGAGGCTAGATGTGTGTGCGGCTTCAACGAAACTTACAGACATCATTAGATTCGGATCTAGAGGAAGGAGTTTAGCGCTACAGGTGGGTGATTTGATCACTAGCTTTATTTTTATTTTGAAATCAGATGCATGATCTTCTTCTTATTTTCATCATATGAACTACATTCGTAGGTGTAAGATTAGATCTATGCATGTGGAGATTAAAATAATTTTAATCTAATCTTTCGCTACGTGTTTCAAAATTATTTTTGAAAAATCTACATGCATGACACCTTGAAACCCAACAGTGGTATCAGAGCCACAGATTCATATATATGAAAATAAGATGATATTTGATTTCTAGTTAGATTTGAAATTAATATATTTATTGGTTCGATATCGATAGGCAATAAAGTTGTTCTGACATAAAGTTTATCCCTTATGTTGCAAAGGTTGTCATATACCGATGTTAGATGATTTTGAAAAGTATTTTCTTATTTAGATTTGATTTTATTCATGTTTGAGATGTATGAATGTTAGTTTAGATCATAATGGAACCCCATCGAGATGAGCGGTTGATCAAATTGAGTCAAGAGTTTATTAGAATTAGATCAAGAAGGTTCAGGATCAAGCCAATAGTTGTAGTTGATCGAGTCGATTGACATCCATATGTTAAATTGATTGATCTAAAGATCTGATTTAGCTTAATGGCTTGAGCCTGAATCACTTAAGCTAACTTATTTGAAATCAATTGATCAATTGGTGTGTAAGGTAAGTGCTTGATTGGTGGTTGTTTAATTAGGACCCTTGATCCTTCAAAGGGGTGCCTCCCATTAATCTTCACTTATCTGTTCAATTCGGTAGATTGGGTCTTAAATAAGGTTGCTTGATAGTTTGATTTATCCCATGCCAATTAGACTAGTCATTGTGATGACTAATTAGATGAGACCTAAATTAAAACCTCTTCATACATATTAAGTCTAGTAGTCTTCCACTGTTGTAGATGTGCAGATGTGCTATTAGTGTTGATTGTTCTCGGTTAGTCATAGTGGTTCAGTTACACCGAAAATACGTAACCATTCTATTAGCAAAAGGTTGCTGCAGGGCGAAGATGGGGTTGGGCTCAATATTTGTCAAGTGAGGGATCCAATGACGGTTTCACACTTGCATTGAACGATGGGTCTGATTTAATTAAAGAGTGTGATCAATATCTATCAGATGAGCCCACATGACTTAGAGACTGAATCATTGCAACATGATTGGAGAAGCATTGGACAAGAGTTGTCTACTCATTGGTGTGTGTTATCAATATCTATCAGGTGAGGTGCATGTATATCGGTGGGATCGTAGTACCCATTAGAAATTCTTATCGTGTTAGGATTTTCATTTTTTCATCCGACAAATATGAGAGATCCGAGAAAATAGTGAGATCCTATTTGTTTCTTAAAGTCTCTAGAACAAATATAAAATTAAGTACAAAAGTCTAACTAGAATATCTACTCTCGCAATTTAACCATGTTAGCTCTAAACCTTTTGGCCAGCATCCTAGAGTCCAACCGTCTGACCAAAATTAATTTCAAGGATTAGTTTAGAAATCTTAAGATTATTTTAATTTTAGAGAAAATAGGATATGTACTCGATTAGGACCCTTCTGCTTTGTCAAACCATCCTAGTGCTGAACAGAGGGCAGCACAGAAAAAATGGATGGATGATGACAATCGGGTCAAGTGCTACATACTAGCTTCAATGACAAATGCTAACTGTCGAGCTATGATCACTCACCTACAAGAGTTATACGGTGAGCAGAGCCATATTGCGTATTTGAAGTGTCGAAGAGACTCTTCAACTTCAAGATGCGCGAAGGACAGTCAGTCCACAATGACTGTCTGACTATGATCAAGGATCTAGAGGAGCTTGAGAAGCTTGGCTTAACGATGTAGAAAGATTTGCAGGTGGATCTGATCATGCAATACCTTACTAGTTCGTATGGTTAATTTATAGTAAATTATCATATGAACAAGTTGGACTGCATCTTGTCCGAACTTGTCAACATATTGGTTACTATAAAGAAGAATTTGAAGAGTTCAAGGGGCTTCATTCTTGTTGTCGAGCAGGCATCTTCCTCCAAGAGAAAGTCTACTTGGAAGAAGAAGAGTAAGCCTGTGAAGAAGTAGAAGAAGGAAAAAAAGCCGATGAAGGACACTCCAAAGAAAGTTGCAGACAAAGAAAAATATTTTCACTATAATACTGATGGCCATTGGAAGAGAAATTGTCTGCTATACCTGGAGAGTCTGAAGACCAAGAATGGTGACAAACCTTCAGAAGATATGCTCGTTGAATCTAACCTAATGATTTTCTCTATATCTAGTTGGGTATTAGACTCTAATTTTAGTATTCACATATGTACTTCTATGCAAGATCTAGTAGACAGTAGAGGGTTGAGGCATGGTGAGATGATCTTTCGGATCGATAATGGAGTAAGGATTGCTGCTGAAGCTATTGGAACCTATCCTCTTCGATTACCATCAGATTTTAGATTAATGTTAAAATACTGTTATTATGTACCAGTTGCTAGCCAAAACTTGATTTTCGTATCTATATTAGCATAAAAAGATTTTGTATTCAATTTTAATAAAAATTTTTATTCGATTTATTTGTGAAATAAATTGATAGCACGTGATCTTTTAATAGACAGTTTTTACCACTTGCATGTTGATGCATGTGTGAATGTAGTAAACGAGCAATTAGTGAGTACCGTCGGTCATAAATGATCTAGAGATGAGGTTAATCACAAGTATATATGGCACCTTAGACTTGATCATATTGGAGAGGATAGGATAAATAAACTGAAAAAGAATGATATCCTTGATTCATTGAATTCTGAGCCGTATCCAGTTTGTAAATCCTACCTTCAAGAAAAAATGATCAAGTTATCCTTTACAGGACATGGAGAAAGAGCCATTGAGATACTTGCTCTAGTACACACTGACATGTGTAGTCCATTTGATGTGCAAGCCAGAGATGGTTACCATTACTTTATTACCTTTACCGATGACTTCTCACGGTATAGGTATGTATTTCTTATGAGGCATAAGTCTGAAGCTTTAAAAAAATTTGAGAAATTCAGAAATGAAGTAGAAGAACAAATAGGAAAATCCCTTAAGGTTTCTTCAATCAGATCGAGGAGGAGAATATCTTAATGAAAAATTTTTAAATTATGTCAGAAAAAATAGTATAGTCTCACAATGGACTTCTAGTACGTCTCAACTCAATGGGATATTCGAAAGGAGGAATAGGATCCTATTAGATATGGTCTGATCTATGATGAGATTTACTAACTTATCCTTATATCTTTAGAGATATACTTTACTAACCGCTGTATACTTACTAAATAGGGCTCCTTCTAAATCCATTCCTACTATACTGTATGAGATATGGTATGGTAAGAAATCGAATCTTGATCGTCTCAAGATTTGAGGATGTCCAACCTATGTCAAAAGATAAATGGCTAATAAGTTAGATGCTAGATCTATGAAAGCTCGCTTCAAAAGATATCTTAAGGAGTCAATAGGATACTACTTGTACTTTTCAGATGATTACAATGTGATTGTAAGTCGGCATGCCATATTTCTTGTGATAAGTATATTACATATATCAATAAAAATATTAATTTATAAAATAATTTATCTTTATTCTTTAAGAATTGATGCTTTTGTGTGTTTTACAGGGGAGATGATCGTCCATGTAAAGAGCCCAATTTGCAGGTTAAAAAGACTCAAATTGGGAGCAAATCGGACTCAAAACGATCCCAAATGGAGATCCTAAGGTGACCTGAATCCAAGTTGAAACCCTAAGCGAAGATAGGCCCAAAAGAAGCCCAATGCCCACTTAAATTAGACCTAAATACAAAATTTGATCGCTTTCATAAGTGATCAAAAGTAAACCTAATCAAACTATATAGATAGGATGAGTCAGGATCTTATCCATGAGGATCAAAAGGTTAAGATGCAATTAACTAAGCAAAAGAGAAAATTTGATTCTTAAAAGTTGATAATATTTTAATTAAAACTAACTAATTCAAATCAAAGATGAAATTGAGGGATATAGATGATAAAAATATGTCTTCAGATTTTTAGATGATCACAAATATAGATTTTGATATTTGTTCTAATCTAAGCAATCAAAGTTCATAATTGATTAGGAATCTTATAAACTAATCCCTAGCATATGCTATCTTGTTGAGTACGAATCATATCCTGTCAAGATCATAGCCCGTCCCACAAGTATAGGCTATCCTACAATTAAGTTGCATAGATCCTAACAGGTTACATAAACATAAAATTCCTAAATTAATTATCTATACTGAGCATGGATCATATCCTGTTAAGATCATAATCCACCATACCTTTAAATAATTTATTCAGAAACCAAACATAAAAGAAAATAAAGATTGAAAGCATTTATTTAATTACAAAGAATAGAAAATATTTACAGAAATCGATGTAAGGACAATTGTACTCTCCTACTGATGTGCACCATCATGTTCCGGTTAGCTGATTTTAAGTATTAAAACTTTCTTATAAAAAATTTTGAAAACTATATTCTGCTATGCAATCGAAATCCAATAGTGGTATCAGAGCTATCCTTATTGGATTCAATCAAACAACATATTATTATCGTAATATAGATTAGATCTGATTCATATGATGCCATTAATTACATACATTGATTCTTTAAATAAAATTATTTTGATCATGATCGTAGTTAGACTTTAAATTTCAGTTGCTAAATTTAGAATTTATGATAATCTAAAATTTTATGATTTATCGTAGATTGATGCTTTAATTGATTTAATTAGGATGCATTAGACTTAGGTCAATTGTTGAATTGGTCAAGCCTAATTGGATTAGGATTTGAATCAGATATAATCTAAATTAGATTAAGATTCAAAATATTAGCTCAAGTCAAAATTGACTTGTGGATTGGATCAAGGGTTGAGTTCCAATTATAGTTCAATAAAATTGGCTCAAGAGTTGGACCAAAATCATTAATTACACCCTATGTGATCATAGGGATCATGATTTTGGTATCAATATATGAATGATATTACAATTTAAATAACATGATTTAATGCTTGATATATATTATATGCATTTTCAATGTTATATGAAAGTTAGGATGTGCCTGAGACTAAAAAAATCCTTCAATTAAATTATATTAAGCTATTATGGTAAAATATTAAGAACACTATCCATGCCTTCTTTCATGCTAAGTCTATAGGATATGTCAAAATCTGCAGTGAGTTTGTTATGTTATCCACAAGGCTTGCTATAGAAATTGATATGATGTTAACTTAGTACATAATAATATTTATAGCATATTTGAATAGTATTGCTTTATTGTGCTATCCACAAGGGTAGCATTGTTTAAGTATGACTATATAAGAATGAAAGGTTTAACTTAACTAGAACATTATAGTTTGTTATGCTGTCCATAAGACTATAGGTGTTTTAGAGGCAAAAGAGATGTTGGAAATTATATGAGATGTAATTGGTAAGAGTTGCCTACCCTTAAACTCATGAATGTTTGTTGTATTATCCACAAGGTATTTGTGAGGAATTGGGATCTCAACCCTACTTGAAAATAAGATAAAATTTTCATACTTGAGAGCTATGAAATTTGCTAAATAAATAGGAGCATAAGTAGACAAAAAACCTAATTTAGTTGTGAATGTCATTATGAGATGTTCGCTAATATTTTTATTTTTTGAATTTGTAGACTAACTGTATAATGGCATCTTCACTTTCACTGCATGGCATTCTTGATGCTAACAAGTTGACCGAACCCAATTATATGGATTGGATGAGGAACTTGAGAATCATTCTCACACAGGAGAAAATCTCCTATATTTTGGATACACCTGCTCCTGATTCAATTGGAGAAGATGCTACCGAGGAGAATAGGGCCACATATAAGATGTGGCATGATGACAGTGTGACTATCAAATGCATCGTGTTAGTCTCTATGAGCAATAAGCTTCAGAGGCAATACAAAGGCATGCATGTTTATTCCATACTCCTTAACTTAAAGGAGTTATATGGAGAACAAAGCCGTACTGTTAGATATGAGATATCTAAGCAATTATTTGTGTCAGGATGAGTGAAGACACATCCATACAGAGCCATGTCCTTAAGATGATTGATCTAATCACTTGCTTAGGATAATTGGGCTTTGCTATGGATAGTGAGCTGAGTCAGGATTTAATTTTGTAGTCACTTCTGAAATTCTTCTCACAGTTTGTCATTAACTATCATATGAACAAATTGAATACAAGCCTGTCTGAGCTACTCGATATGTTGAAGATAGCTGAAAGCTATTTCAAGGGTGAAAAGGCTTATGTTCTTCTTGTAAATAAGATCTTCAAGAAGAAGACGGGTAAAAAGGGTTCTAATAAAAAAAAAGATGAACCCTAAGGCTAGCTTCTCAAAGAAGGTGAGGAGTATCTTTGCTAAAGGTACCTATTTTCTCTGCAGAAAAAAAGGATACTAAAAGAGAAACTACAAGCATTACCTTATAAGTTTGAAGCAAAAGGAAGCAAACGTTACTAAAGATTTATATATAATACAAATAAATTTATCATCAGATTCTTGGATATTAGATACTGCCTATGGTTCACACCTATGCAAATCATTGCAGTATCTGCAGGGAATAAGAAAATTGAATGAAGGTGACTTCATACTATTTGTGCTAGTGGAGAGTCCATCAAGGCTGAAGTCATAGGAACCATACTGTTGAAACTGTCTTCGGATAGAATTTTGGAATTGAAAGACTGTTATTTCATACCTAATTTATTTAGAAATATTATTTCAGTTCCTTTGTTATTTGAACATGATTTTGAAATAAAAAGAAAGAGCAATGGTTGTTTTATTTATTATTTTTAATAAATTTTATGATAATACTTTTGTTAATAATGATATTTTATTTCTGTCACTTAATGATAATATTCTTCATATTGATCAAATGAAGAAAAGAAAGAGAGAAGATGTGAATGTCACATATCTCTAGCACTGTCGATTTGGTCATATTAATAAGTCAAGAATTAACAAGTTATACAAAAAAAATTTTTTTGATCCTTATAATTTTGAATCATATGAAACTTGTGAATCTTGTCTTATAGATAAAATGATCAAGACTCTATTTATTGGATATGGAGAAAAGATGAGTGACTTATTGGGCCTAGTACATACGAATGTTTGTGGCCCAATATCAACTCAGGCCAGAGATGGATACTCCTACTTCATCACATTTTCTGATGATTTATCAAGGTTTGGATATGTGTATTTAATGAAATATGAATATGAAGTCTTTAATAAGTTTAAGGAGTACTAAAGAATGGTTGAGAAATGAACTGGTAAGAATATTAAAGTACTTCGATCTGATCGAGGAGGAGAATACTTAAGTAGTGAGTTTCTTGATCATCTTAAAAATAATGAAATTCTTTCTAAATGGACTCCTCCTTACACTCCACAATTAAATGATATTATAGAAAGGAGGAATCGTATCTTATTAGATATGGTGCGGTCCATGATGTGCTTCATTGTTCTTTTATCTCCTTTTAAGGATATGCTCTCAAGATCGCAGCGAACATTTTGAATAAAGCACCAACTAAATCTTTTACTAGCACTCTATATGAGATATGAAAAGGGAAGAGGTCCAATCTTAAACATCTGAAAATATGGCATTGCCATGCTTATATCAAGAATATTAAAGGACATAAGCTTATGGTGGCTCCCTCAGCAGCCACGATTCTAAGAAGACTATATTAACAACCCCAACTGCTATTCTCAAAGCCAGTTTGATTGTCGGTTTGATTCTCAGAATTGGTTCATTCAACTAATTCATTCTCAAAAGATAATCTATACTAGGATCCAAAGATGACAAACAGGCTACAGAAAGATTCCTGATATCTCTACTATTCATCTATAGGAAGATTTCTGACAATACAAGATGATAAGATGCTATAGAAAATCAGACTTAAAACTCATTAAGTTTCAGACTTTGGACTTCTCCAAGCTTTCGGACTCTAAACCGATGGAAGTCCATCTGCATAGTCCCTTCCCTCGACGGTAAATAAAGGGGAAGGCCTTCATTCAAGGCATCAGTCAAGTATGAAAAACAGATCGAGAGAGGGGTTTTGGTTCTAAGTGGTAGAGTCTCTCTTCCTTTCTCTTCTCCCATCCTCTCCTCTCTCCTCCTCTTGTCTTCTTCCTTCTAATCCTCCTCTCATCTCCTCCTTTCCACTCATCTTCTCTATGAAGCTCCATCTTTCTTCCTAATCCTCCTTAAGGATAAACAATCCTAAAGTTGGTAGAGATTGTAAAGTAAACAATAGATCAATTAGGACAAACAATCCAAATTAGAAGTGTTTCAGATAGTCATTACATGCTGCTAGACATCGATCTTAATTTGTAGACTCGTGAGAATTAAAAAAGTTTAATTCAAAAATTAATTAGAAAATATTCTAATTAATTGATACATTTGGATTGGTCTAATCTCATCGAATTAGTTAAGTTATGATTTTGAGTTCACTACTGGCTAGATATAGAACCTAATGGATCACACACTTTGAAATTTGATCATGATCTAATCTAATTGAATTTATTGTAAATTCTATGGGTTTAATTAACTTGCTAGCACATGGATTAACCCAAGTTTCTAATTAAGTTTAGTTCTAAGGTGTTTGAGCTAACCCTATCTTGATGCCTTGAACTTAATTAGATTAGGTTCAAACCTATTAACTCCTAGGTGGTTTGGTTTGTTAGCTTGAAAGTATTTCAGCTTAATCCAACTTCTTCCATGCATTAATCCCATGCCTCTCTTTATTTTTGCACCATCAGATGGTATTTAGGAATTTGTCTGCGCTGAAGTGGAGGAGTCCTTCTGCTTGAAGGATCTTCCATGCCACATTTATTCCTTGGTGATTTAATTCACATAGAATCCAAAGAGACCCCGCGTGAGGATATGTAGCGCCATGGGTTGTTTCTTGCGCCCTTTCCTTTCTTATTTAAAGGGGGCACTCCTAAGGGATTAACATGTATTCCTTGGGTTATTAGGCATGAAATTGAGAGGAGAAAAGAAAGGAAAAATCAGAGAAAAAGAAAGAAAAAAATCAAGAGAAAGAAAAGAAAAGAAAAGAAAGGAAGAAAATAAGAGAGAAAACTTGAGAAGGAAAGTTACAGATTGTCTACTTCTTTTGTGATCAACATATCCAAGTGTTGGATATCTTGATCAAATCAAGGGTGCGAGAATCTTTTGAAAAATAATTTGTGGTGTGGATCTAGTGGAGTTTAGAAGGCAATTAGGCTATGGTGTAGTTTGTCCTTAAGAAGGAAAATCGACAGTATACTTGTGAAACAAGCTGCAGCACTACATCAATTTGGAAAGGATCCTGATCAATCTTGTATGGATCACCATTGGAGGACATTTACTTTGGTATCTTGTGAAGATCATCCTAGCACTGGATCATCATCTTCGGGAACATATAATTTCTACCTTATATGTATGTTTGTTTTGTTTGATTGAAATCTACAAGGTAATCCTAGGGTTTGTATTTTGGTTGACTAGTTTTAAGTGTTAATTTTTTTTAAAATTTTTTTTTGAAAATCATATTCCATTGTACAACTGGAACCCAACACTATAAACTACTTATATGAACCTATAAGGGATTGTAGAATTAAATTCAGTTGCAATTCCCTATGCATGGTCATGTCGAGCTTCTCAAGCTCCTCTAGATCCTTAATCATTGTCAAATAATGATCATAGACCGACTGCCCTTCTTTCATCTTTGCACTGAAGAGCCTTTTGGACACTTCATAGCATGCAGATCAGCTCTTCTCACCATACAACTTTTGTAGGTGAGTCAAGATAGCCCTGGCAGTCTTCATGTCCATATGCTGGCATTGCAATTTATTGACATAGATGCCAAGATGTAATACCTGACCTTATTATCATCATCCATCCATTTATCCAGCACTTTTCATTGGTTAGTGGTTGGATGATTCAGTAACACTGGGGTTTCCTGATCCAAGATAGCTATGCTCTTCGGAACTCAAAAGAACTTTCAAGTTCTAGAGCTAGCCCATATAATTAGGTCCGGTTAGTTGGTTAGTTTCTGAAACATGGATATGAGGGTTAGAAGCAGACATTTCCTATAAAGAGAAGAAGATTTCAGTTATATTTTTGTAATTAATTTATTTAGTTTATTTTAAAGATTTTATTTTAAAAACAAACTTACTCCCATTATTTTTTCGAATTTACCACACCCCTTAGGTGGAAAAATAGAAACCCCTTATGATTAGAGTTTTCTAGTGGATACTACGATTTCACTGATTGGCACACTACCTGATCTGACAGTTATTAAGGATGTGTTAACTAATGAGTGGACAATTCTTGTCCAATGCTTCTTCAAGCATGTTACAGTGATCTCCGATCTCTAAGTCCTAAGGCCTCACCTGATAGTTATTATTGACCTTATTTCTTAGTTAAGTCAGACCCACTATCACCAACAGGTGTAATAGCCATCATTGGATCCCTTACCTGACAGTTATTGGATCCAACCTCATCTTTACCCTGGAGCATCTCTTGCTATAGAGTGGTTGCGTCTTCCTTGATGCAACTAACCACTGTGACTAATCAAAAATAGTCAACACTCGGAAGATCCACACATCTATAACAATGGAAGACCACTAGGCTTAATATTTTATGAGGAGATTTGATTTAGATCTTCTTTAGGTTTAATTGTCAATCTACATCGTATGCAAATCCATAATTAAATTGGATCTACTAGAGAAATCCTGACTTGGTCTCATCAAGACGATCTCATGGTGCAATACAAATGTAGTGAACTTAACCATAAGCACCTCAAATTGAATCAGATCAGCCAAATTGGCCAAATAAGTGATGATCGATGGGAGACTCTCCGTGCAAACATAATGGTCCTAATTAAATAACCACCTTTCAAAGTACTTGCCTTAGACACCAATAGGCTAACCCATTCATACTAGGCTTGGCTTTAGGTTCCTCACCACAAACTACAAGGTTGTAACCATCTTAATGTGCGTTCATGATACACCCTTCACCAAGGGCTGTAGTAATTTGGTCACTACTTCTATCAATGAAGACACAAAATGATTATCCATAATCAATTTAATCATGTCTTTTCTTTTTCTTAAAAAGATATTTCATGATCAGAGTTTCATCTCTCACCATCTTAGGACAACCTTCCAACATAACCTATGTTATGCTAGGACAATCTTATGTCAGAATATGATTTGATTAACCCAATTGCTTATCAATTAGATCTCTAATCTAAAATCTCAGATCCAATTTAAATTTTAAATGTATAGTTAGGGCTTTATCTTATAACATCCTAGACAACCTTCCAACACAATCTAAGTTATGCCAGGACAACTTTATATCACGATGTGATTCGACTAATCCAAGTGCTTATCAATTATAATTTTTGATTTTTTATTAAAATTTTTAATCTAATGTTTTAGATCTCATCTAAATTTTAGATTAAAAAAATATAAAAAATCAAATTCAAATAAAATAATAAATTAGATCTAATCTAACAATCATGCTTATTTGAAAACATAAAATTCAGATCACATTTAAACTTCATGTACAATTGATAAACATGAATTTTCAGATCCAATCTGAAACAAAGATCTAATCATAAGTAAAATAATTTAGATCTAATATGAATTCCAGATCTAAGAACATGATCATGTAACCTTTGTTCTAATACCAACTGAAGAAAAAACTAAGGCAACATGCATGCTAGAACAATAAAAATTTTTATACAACAGTAGAAATGATTTATTCTAACATACATCTTCTATATCTCATTTTATGATATCATCCCTATTATGTTCTTAAGACTTGTAAGCAGCCAATAAAATTATCAAACATAAGTATAAAGATCTCATCATTGCCTTTGCGGGGGTAGATATACACCGTAGCTTGATGATCGTGAATTTGAGGTTGCTTGAAGAGCCGCACACATATCCGATCTTTACAAGTATCTATAAAAAAGCTCTAGGATACTTCCTCATGAATTTGATCATTCTTCTCCAAGATGGATTAGCAAGCTTTGATCTCAATTTGGATCTCCTTTTGATTTTTTTCCTTCACATAGAAACTCAAGATCAACCCTTGAAGCCTAAAGAGTAGCACCCAACTCCTTGGTTGTGGAAGCCCAACCCTTGGGGTGGGAACTCTAGGGAGAGAGGAAGGATATGGAAGAGGAGAGAGAGGGGGCTTAGAAGAGGCTAGGGGGTGTGAAACTTGAGATGCTTTGACCCCTTGGTGAGGGGGTCTTTAAATAGTCATGAATCCTAAGGCTTTTGGGCTTTGATCCTGTCAAAGTCCAGTTACACTGAGACTTCTCTTTTGACCATATCCTTGCTTCTATTGGACTCTAAACCAAATCCAATTTGGACTTGAGTCCCTTTGACCCAATCAAAGTGGGGCATGGCCCCTCTCATCCTTATCCACATGGGTGGCGCCAACTTGGCCACAACTTGGATCAAATCCATGTCCTACAAGGAGATCCAATTTTAATTGATTGCTTTTAATTAGATCCTTATCCAATAAGGATTCCAAATCCAATTTAGAGTTTGGGTTTCCAACTCGTGGTGCCTACTAGCTTGCTTTGACTTGATCAAGTCCTTATCCATTAAGGAACACAAATCTAAGTCATATGAAGAATTGGGTTAAACCATATGCTGGCATAGTATTCCTAAATCCAATAGAATTTCATCAAAGCCTAATCCAATTGAGATTTTATGAGCCCAATTGAACCATCCTAGACCAAGTCCCTTTATGTGTAATGTTAAAAAATATATCCCAAAGTCAATCGTCAACCTGTTGATAGTTGTGCTAATTGATGTAATTGTATATGAATTAATTAATAAAATATTTATTTGATAATTTTTTATCATAAGCTTGTACATCTTCTATATCAAACTTCTATGTTATGATGAAAGTCCTTAGGACTATTTTAAATCGATAAAGAAGGATTTACCATTTAATCCTTAAATGAGTTCGCGACCAAATGATATGCTATTACTAGGATGATAGACATATCAAGTATAGATCGTTGTGTGTCATATAGGTTGGTTGTCCTCTTAACCAAGATGCATGAAGATGCTGGTATGGCATGCAGGTGAAATGTAGGAGTACATTTCACTAAACATGACTGACTCTGGAGCACTCTATTGTCAAGAGTCACTCCGAAGGGATATGGTTGTAAGTGTCCCTCCGACCTGATATCACTACGGTGACTTGCAAGCAGCTCACTATGCTTTGATGTCGGACTATCTAAATTTTTAATTTAGAATCGAAAGATTTCTAGGCACAGTCAAGTACTTGTAAAGTCAGTGCATGAGTCAAGATAGAATTGACCACTCCAAAAGATTGAAGAGAATACTTTGTGCTTCAATTTAGTATGACTTTGGCCAGAAAAATTCTTATGAGAAGTCATAGGATTTATTAGAATGAGACACATAATAGATGTACTGTTAAGAGTTGACAGTTTAAACTCTAAATCATCCTAGCATCAAGAGTCAAAGGGATGAATTATACGGTAACTATATCCAAGTAGGTTCTTGAGTGTTGCTTTGCATACATTCGGCCTATTCGGATGTTGGGTACCATTGCTAGATGGTTGCTCCGATTAGTACAGAAATCTATTCCTATGCTACTGGTTTAGGTTCGAACCTATGGGATCATACACATTAGAAGTTTCTCTTTGATTAGATGACTAATCTGAAGAGTTTCACTAGACTGAGACTCTGGTGAAGAGTCCCATTGGATGGAGACTCTGCTAAAGAGTCTCACTGGATTGGGACTCTATCATTAATGAAGGATTAATTAATGATTAATTAATGATCCTAATTTGATTAGGATAATGGCTCAATTAATTTGCTGATTTGATCAGATTTAGTTGAGGTTATTGGAGCCTAATTAGATTAGGTTCATCATATTTTGTTTGGATCTAATTAGATTGGATTTAAAAAAAAATTAATTGGTTAAACCCTAGAGTCCCAAATGAATGAGACTCTCTCTCTTGCACCACCTAGAAAGACTCACCCTTTTCTCATCGCACAAAATCAATTTGTGTGTGAGAAAACTTGAAACTAAACCCCTTTTTGTTGTCCTCTTTGGAGTGGATTCGGTTTGTTTTAAATTGAATTCAAAAGGTTTGAATTTAAACTCAAAAACCTATCCCTATCATCCCACTCATCGGCATCTTGTGAAGGAGCCTGTTTTGTGCGACAAAAAGGAGAAGTTCCCATATATTTTCCATGCTCAAAATTCATTGATAGGTCCTTCTTTAAGTCAGATAAAAGTGAGAAAAAGTTAGAGTTAAATTGAAATTCAAAATGATTTAAATTACAACAAACTCCAGCCCTTATCCTATTTAATTCCATGTGTGTGATAACCATAAAAAGCCTTCTTTTTTGTGTGCCAAAACATCTGAGGTTTTCACTGTGAGATTGCTGTGGGAAAGAGGGGCTGAATACCTTTTTGGGGCATAAGGTTTGGGTGGGATTCTATCTTCTTTGGCATGAACAAAAGAGGAGACCGATCTCTTCTCGGGTAAGAGATCTAGAACTATTCTAGGATTTCTGAGTGAGGAAAAATCAAAGAGAAGAGAGTCTTCACTACCTTTCCTCCACCATCCAGCATTTTCCTTTGATTCATCTTCGATATCAAAAAGGTCCGAGATGATCAAAGAAGGAGATCAAATCAGATCCACCATCAGAAGCCGACTGCACGAGCTAGCACTCCTGCGGAGGGCTGATCGATCTGAGGGCTTCGTGTGGACCATCCGTAGAGGTCGGATGCTTGTGCAGCTGTAAGCGACTAGAGAGAACTTTCAGATTTATATTCTTGATTATGGAGTTCGACTACTCATGCTCAGGTATTGGATTCGAAATCTTGATAGTAGTAGATTAGATCTATTACTAAATGCTGATTTTTGGTACACATACTTATTATTTTAAATTTAGATTTTTATGCATATAAATTTATATCATAGATCCATTTGTAGGAGTTTTAAGATCATATCTTATGTATATATTTATAGATTAAATAGTTTAATCTAATATTTTTTATTATAAAATTTTTTGAAATGCATGCATGAAACCCTTGTGCTTCCCAATAATGGTATCAGAGCCACGGTTCAATATGACATGACATTATATGCATATAGATCTATAATTTAATTTAGATTAGATCTGATATATGATATTTGCATCAGAAATTAGTTACAGATTTGATCGCACAAATTGATATAAGGTTATCCTGCTGTAAGATTTATCCCTTACAGTGCAAAGGTTGTCCTAGTTTGTGCTGATCCTTATAAAATTTGATTTTAAATTGAAGCATATAAAATTTATTTATGATGATTATTATCTGATTTTGATGTGATCAAAATATAATAATTAGATCTAAAATAATTTAGATTAGATCTGAATTATTTAGATTAGATGATCTGAGTAGCGAAGTAATCAGATTGGATTTGTCACCAGGCTATCCAGTCATAGGAGGTAATAGAGATTAGATCTCTTTTTTTTTCATTCAATTGGATCCTCTTATGATGTGTTGGAGTGCCATTGTGACTATATCCCATGAAGATGAATGCGAAAAAAAAATTATTTTTATCAAAATCTTAAGATTATGTATATGATATATTGTTTGAAAAGTAGTTGCATCTAATCTTTATAAAAAAAATCTAAAATCATGAACATATTTAGAATAGTTTTAAAATAATTTATGATTGATTTTATTACTATTTACATAGAATTATTTTGATCTGAAATTAATACAATTGTTGTAGTTTGTCTGTTGAGTCGACTCAGTATTGTTTGGATCGACTCAGAATCCTGATTACTCAACTCAATTTCTGTTGAGCTGACTCAATATAACAGACTAAAAATTATGATTAATAATTCATCATTAATGAATCAACTAAGTCTCGAAACTCAGTCGACCCATTGTGATGAGTCGGCTCAATCCAGGGATGAGCTGATTCAAATTTTAGATCTAAATAATCGTGCATAAAAATTAATTATAAAAATATTTTATAAAATTTAAAATTATTTTTAAATACTGAACCCCTACCCACAGTTTCAAACTTAATTGAGAATTAAGTTGAACAAATTAGATCTAGAATTGTGAATTAAAGATCTAATGTCATTTGCATAAAACATGGGTAATGGATTTATGGGTTAGTTTGATCAGGTCCTTCTAATTGGGTTGACCTAGGTTTGAATCAAAGATTTAATGGACTAAGGAGAGAAATTAGATTTAAATCAAGATTTTTTTAGAGCCAATACAATAGTTGTAGTTGATCGAGTCCATGTCTTTGATTAGACCCAAATGGACTTTGATCTTAAGCTCAACGGTCGAACCCAAAATTCATAAGTTGATCCAATTGAAACTGATTAACTAGTTGGTGTCTAAGATAAGTTTGGCAGTTTTGATCGATGGTCATTAATTGGGAGCTACTCGTATAGATTGAGTCTATGATGAGTTAATGACATTTCCCTCCCATTGATCTCACTTATCTGGCTAACATGGTGAATCAAGTTTTAATCAGATCGCTTAATGATTAGGGTTGACCCATGCTTACTAGAAAATCAGTTTGACTGATTTAGGTATCCTTAGTTCGATTTATCTTTATCCTCGACATGACTTGATGAAGTCAGTGAGAGGATTGATGATGTCAGTTGGACCGGCTTATTTTTAATCCACCTTGATCTAACTTGGTGAAGTCAGTGGAAGGATTGAGATTAGCTGATCTATGTATTTAATTCTATTAAATTGTGTTAACTAAATTCTCTAAATTATTAGCTAGTCCATGTATTTAATCTAATTGGTTAAACCCTAAAGTCCCAAATGAAGGGAACTCTCTCCCTTGCGCCCCCCAGAAAGACTCATCCTTTTCTTATTGCACAAAACTAGTTTGTGCGTGTGAAAATTTGAAGCTAAACTCCATTTTGTTGCCCTCTTTGGAATGGATTAGGTTTATTTTAAATTGAATTCAAAAGGTTTGAATTTAAACTCAAAAACCTATCCCTATCATCCCACTCGTCGGCACCTTGTGAAGGAGCCTGTTTTGTGCGACAAAAAGGAGGAGCTCCCATATGTTTTTCATGCCCAAAATCCTTTAGTAGGTCTCTCTTTAAGTCAGATAAAAGTGAGAAAAACTTGAAGTTAAATTGAAATTCAAAATAATTTGAATTGCAACAAACTCCAGCCCTTATCCTATCTAATCCCATGTGTGCGACAATCATAAAAAGCCTTCTTTTTTGTGTGCCAAAATATCTGAGGTTTTCACCATGAGATTGCTGAGGGAAAGAGGGGCTAAATACCTTTCTTGGGGTGTGAGGTTTGGGTGGGCTTCTATCTTCTTTGATGTGAACAAAGGAGGAGAACGATCTTCTCTCGGATGAGAGACCTAGAACTGTTCTAGGATTTCTGGGTGAGAAAAAAATCAAAGAGAAGAGAGTCTTCATCCACCTTTCCTTTACCATCCAGCATCCTCCTCTGATCCATCTTCAACATCAAAAAGATCTGAGGTGATGGAAGAAGGAGATCAAATTAGATCCACCATTAGAAGCCAACTACATAAGCTAGCACTCTCGCGGAGGGCTGATTGGTCTGAGGGCTTCGTGTGGATCATCCATAGAGGTCAGACATTTGTGCGGTTGTAAGCGACCAGAGAGGACTTTTAGATTTATATTCTTGATCATGGTGTTCGACTACCCATGCTCAGATATTGGGTTCGAAATCCTGATAGTAGTAGATTAGATCTATTACTAAATACTGATTTTTGGTTTACATACTTATTATTTTAAATTCAGATTTTTATGCATATTAATTCATGTCATAGATCTGTTTGTAGAAGTTTTAAGATTAGATCTTATATATATATTTATTGATTAAATAATTTAATCTAATATTTTTCGCTGTAAAATTTTTTGAAATGCATGCATGAAATCCTTGCGCTTCCCAACATGTGATCTCATAGTTCTATTCTATCTAGTAGTGAAATATATTATAATCTCCAACAATAATATCATTGAAACTTCTTTCAATTCAATCAATTGAGAATTATTGATTATCAAATAATTCTCATTGATCCCATAATCCACCAGTGATACCTAAAAGCATGTAGTGGCAATCCAGTAGAACTTAATAATGAACCTCTAGGTGCAGTAACCATGTGATTTTATTCTTCTATCATGAGTTTCGACATGATGAAAGTTATGAATAACTCATCAAACCCTACATTAATCATATGTAAAATTCAATCGATTCGAGTTCACAAGTGAAACCTTATGGAAACTCTTTTTTATCATTCACTCTGCCATGGCCATGGACTTCTAAACTCAATTTCATGAAATACATAGGACTTCTCCTTATCTTTCTAGGTCGATAGATTTCGCCTAGGTGCAACCTATTTCTACAATGAACCTATTGCAGCCAATATACACTGCAAGGACCCATATGGCTAGGGACCAGTGTATGTACAGTCAAACTACAGCAATCTCACTGTGAGTAGTCGAGGCACCATAGGTCAAAGAATTAGTCACAGCATTGTAGCATCGAGTATGTCACTGATGAGTAGATAAATATCTAAGTGACTACTCGTATGGTCATGCTCAGTACCATTATTCTCTAACAATTATCTGTACTCTCACTCTAGTATCTCCACACTGTAGACTCAAGACTCGTCTAACTTAAAAAAAGTAATATATGCACTAATCTCATCAAATCAATCACTATCTTCGTGATGATCTATAGATCAAGTGTATTTAGAAATTAATCACCAATGACACATATCTTAAATTTTTAACTCTTGAGAATATGTGTCATCATCTTATTAATTTTTTGGATGATTTATGGACACATGACATAACATGGATGAAAATAAATTTAATTTTATTAATTTAAAAAATTTAATTATAAAATTATATCTCTAGAAAAATTATATGTGTTGGCCCACAATTGGCTTCTAGGGCATACATCTAACTTAAGCTCCACCAACAGAAGGTGAGCCCTCTAAACAATTGATGTACCTTTTTTTTTTCTTGTAGATATCTATCTTGTAACTTTTGTGATAAATTTATCAATAAATGAACTTGAGATTTTACCAATATTTTTGTGCTTTGTTGATTTTATGGTCACATGGTTTGGATTTTGTCATGTACGATCCTCGTGTGTTGGAAAATTTCATGGAGATACTTATGATAGATCATAGCCTTCTCCTTGAGAGTCCTTAGAGGTTTGCTCTCCAAAAGTTCTCTTAGGTTAAGCTTCGTATGTTGCCAGAATTGGTAGGCTGAGAGTCCTCATAGGTTAGCCCTCGTTTGTCGCTGAAGTTAATGGGCTGAGGGTCCTTGTAGGTTAGCCCTCTGAAGTCCTTTTAGGTTAGCTTTCGCATTTCATATGACTAAGGTCTCCATAGGCGTTGACTCACTAAAAAGTGAGTGGCTTTCAAGGGTCCTTATAGATTAGTTCCTGCTTCTTAGTCATCGAGGTCTTCAACCTATGTAGGTAAGAATGACGGATACTAGGGGTCGTTATAGGTTAGCCCCCACTTGCTGTATGACTAAGGTTTTCATAGTCATTGACTCACTAAAAAGAAAGTGGCCTTCGGGCATCCTTATGGGTTAGCCTCTACTTCTTAGCCTTCGAGGTCTTCATTGTTGATGCCTTAAATCAGTGGATTTTGAGGATTCTTTGAGGTCAGCCCTCGCTTCTCGCATGACTTAGATTTTCATGGACGTTGGCTTGATAAAAAGTGAGCAGCCTTCATGGATCCTTATAGGTTATGTAGGATTTTGATGGCATAGTAGAAGGCCCAGGTATTTAAAATTTTTATTCAAAATACCCCAATGCACCAAAACCCTAATACCTAAAATCCCTTGATAATACCAATCAAAGCAATGATCCACAAAAAATATTAGGAAGCACACCTTTTGAATTCTAATTTGGTGAAGAATTACTTCCACAAGGCACATAAGTGTCTACCCTCTAAAGGTGATCTACACAGGAATCAATCCAAGGACAGCTCTCCTTCTTGAACCTTGCTTCAAGAGTTCTAGCCCTTAGAACTCAAATAGCCTTGCACCATCAGATTTCTTCAAGAAACCAACTTTACTCTCTCGAAAACTCTTTTGGACTTCTTAATCCTCTTCTTCAGAACCTCCTTTACCCTTGTCTGGATCAAAATAAGGCTTGTCTTAAATACAAAAGCCTTGTCCTAAGACTAGGGAGAGAAAGGAAAGTCTTGTCCTAACTAGGAGGGGATCCAGGAAGAGATTTTTGGAATGGATTGGAATCCCAGCATTGTGGGCTTTTTATAGATGAGTAAGGGGTGCATGGGGAAGAGCCACAACTCTTCCTCACCTCCTCAGAAGGTGGTGTGTCTTGAGAGAGGAGTTCCTTCAAACATAAAGACTCTTCTCCAAGAGAACGTGACTCCTCCTTCACCCCGTGTGTGCTGCCTTCAATAGGTGTTTTGGCATCCCAAACCCTTTCAGATCAACCTAAAAACTACCACGTATATCCCCATTTGAATTTGAATTCAAATGGTAGGGATATCTAATATGGGATGCCCCTTCTACCCATCGTAGCAGGACTCTTCATGTGAAGAGTCATGCAGCTTTCTTTCCTTCATGTGTGCAGCTTTCTTTCCATGATTTTCTCCATGCCAAATTAAGTCCAGAAAAATCCACTTCATCCTTTAAGATGTGTGCCAGAGAGTACTTAATAGAAAGGATCGAGTCAATATAATGGAAGCGAGTAGATTCGGCAAATGGTTACTCTTCAACGGAACGAAGTGGCCACCTTCGCTCAATTTGGGTGGTGATTATGTGCCCAGTCTCTTACCTATACCGATCTCTCTCACCAGATCCGGGTATCCAAGAATAATCCTGGCCGTCGCATCGTTAGCATGCTTGTGATCTAGTCCCATCCTTTATTAGGTAAGGATAGGGTGTTTTGGGCTGCACATGTGTCGTAATCCCAAAGCAGGACTCTTTCCTTCTTGTCATGCTAAAGTGCACGTGCCCAACTAGTTGGCGCACCAAGAGTCCATCCAAGCTTGGACTCTTGGTTATGGCACCCTATGAGGCTAGGTGGCACCATCCAATGGTTGCCACACCCATGTCCAAACCCAAATTAACCCATGGCTTAATTTGGTTTGATCAATAAACAAGATTTAAACCGAAATCATATCCAATTCATGGAGCTAGGGTTTTCATATGTGCTAGCATGCTTGTCGAAAATCCGATTGGATCCAAAACTCCAATGAATTATATCAAATGGATCCTTGGTCAATTTCTTAATATGTATGATCTATTGGGTTTCACATCTAGTCAACAGTAGGTTTGGGAGCATATTAGATCTGATTTGATTAGAACCCTTCTAATCGATTAAGGTCCAAAATATATCGACCCGAGTTCAGCAATTAGAACTCTTTCTAATTAAAAATTGAATTAAATTCTTTAATTCAATTAAAGCTACAAGTCAAGATTGACACCTAGCAGCATATTATGACTACTCAAAAGATATAAAATTTGATAAAAATATCAAATATATTCTTTAGTGGTAAGTTACCATGCAATTCAATCCTTCGATCATCCCTGCATCCCGAATATGTTTATGATTTGAAATTATGTCAAACTTAAACACATATTCATATTGATTCTCCATCACTCAGTGATGACTCTAATGACGAAGCATTAAATTTTTTTTTTAATTTTTATCCTACTTTGGCCAAAGACTTTCTGAGTCATCTCCTCTTATTAGGAGTGATTAATTTTTTGTGACTGACTTACAACCTCCATATATATTCCACCCTATCTAGAACATTCTATACATGTCTTAATATCATGCTTGGGTATGAACCAAAATATAGATTCATGTGCACAATATTTCATGATGATCTCAGGTCTAAGGATTACTTGCACAACTCCTACTTAGAGAACCATCTTTTGACATGCAAGTAAGGCTCCGTAAGATGTTCTCTATTGACGAGTCAATTTAGTGAATTCATTTCCTAATGAGCATCCACATTCTTGTATCAGTGTTCCACATAAGTGGCTTGTGAAATCAGCCATCCATCCCATCAAGAATATATAGAATATATCGATCTAATTGGAACATTGATTTTTGACTCAATGTTTCTATTGAAGGAAAATCTAAGGTAGCATGCATGCTAGAATAATAAAATTTTATACGAGCGGTAGAAGCATATTTAATCTAACATGCATCTTCTTGATCTCATCTTATAAGATCATCCCTATCATGTTCTTAAGATCTATGTATAGCAAATAAAATTATATTAAAGCAAAAAACCATAAAAATCTCATCTTTACCTTGGGCTGGATAGTTATTTACTGCAATTGATGATCGTGGATATCTCTTCGGTTCCTTTTGAGCCGCACAAGTATCTGACCTCTACAGGTATTCATGGGATAAATCTAAGAAAGCTCATCTTTTATTTCTTCACTAAGAAACTAGCAAGTAATTTTTAAAGGAGGAAGAAGAAAATGAGAGAACTCCTCTCAAATTAGCAGTCTGAACTTGCATGTAGAAGGAAGAAGGCATCCAACCCTTGGGTGTGGAAACCAAGGACGCCCAACTCTTGGGTATGAGGAAGAGAGGAGAGGGAGAGGGAGAGGGAGAGGGCATGGAGAGCTTAAGAGAAAGAGGGGAATGCATGGAGGCTTGGGCTAACTTGCTTTGATTGCTTATAGTTTAGAGATCTCATCTCAAGCCCCTTTTATAGGCTAAAATAAAATCCTATTTGGTTTAAAAATTCTATCAAATCAGATTCTTATCTCATAAGGAACCCAAAATCAACTTTGATTAGGACTCTTGGGGAGCCTTTGCTTACTCTCTTTGATGCCAAAACTAGATGGGCATGCTCCCCATCTTTTTCTCTCTTTCCTAGTCGCAATAGGTCTAAGGGGCCTTTCCAATTGGGTTCAAACCCAATCTTTTCCAGCTTAATTAATGATAGAAAATTAACTCTTAGCTTCCCATAATGCTTACAATTGATCTTGTCCAATCTTCATCTCATAGAGATTCAAGTCTAAAAAGGATTTTAGATTTATCATGTGCTAGCATAGTTTTCTAAACCCAATAGGATTTTTCAAATCCAAACCAATTGGAACCACATAATCCCAATTGTACGATCCTAGATCAAATCCTTTATTGTGTGATCCATAGGTTCAATTCCGTCTGATAGTAAAATATATTATAATCTCTATCAATATCATTGAAACTTCTTTCAATGGATTGAAATTCTTTCTAATTCAGCCAATTCGAGAATTATTGATCATCAGAATAATTCTCAAGTGGTCTTACGATCAACTAGTAACACCTAGCAGTATGTAGTGGCAATCCAGCAGAACTGAATAGATAAATCTCTAAGTGCAGTTACTATGTGGTCTGATTGTGGGACTCATCGGGCGTTGTCTTGATGATTGATGACCTTCGAAGGATAGAATTAGAAATGTTCCAATCCATCGAAAAGAATTTTGATGATACTGTGATAGAGATCACAATATATCTCACTATCAGATAGAATAGAACTTATGGGATCATACATTAAGAGATTTAATCTCAAATTTACCAATTGATCTTATGAAGTTTCAATTGGATTAGGATTTATTGAAATCCTATTAGGTTTATGAGAACCATGCTAGCACATGGTTAAACCTAATTCTTTTAGAAATTTTATTTCGATCGTCCATAGCTTTGAACCTAACCTAAATCTATTTGAATTTAATTGAGCTCTTAATTGTGAGTTCAAGAGGATTGGATTATGTCAATGAGTTGATGTAAATTATCCTAACATTATCTCTTCATTATCTCCTAATTATCTCTAAGAGTGCATGTGGAATAGATGGAAAGATGGAAGATGCCTGCTTCTCTTTTTGGCAAGATCAGGAGGGGCCAACCCCCTGGATATGGCAAGAGGGGCCCACCCCCTTCTTGTGGATTGGCATGGAGGAGAGAGAGAGGGGGCATGAAAGATGGGAGGTGCCTGCTTCTCTTTTTGGCAAGACCAGGGAGGCCAACCCCCTGGATATGGCAAGAGGGGCCCGTCCCCTTCTTGTAGATTGGCATGGAGGAGAGAGAGAGGGGCCATGCCCCCTCTCATATGTCAAAAAATCTCTAAGGGGCATCAAGTGTTGGTACCCCAAACTATCTGACTTATATTCCATGGAGCGCCTCTTGTATCTACCTAAAGGGGTTGATAATATGCCAATTATATTTGATTTTATTGAAAAAAAATTAGATTAAAAAGGTAGTGTATTCTTATGAGATAAGGATGTACCTTTTTAAGATAATTGGATTCCTCTTTTGAGTTGGGGTAGTACCTATATAAAGAGAATGTCTCTAGAGTTTTTTGGTGATAGAAGTTTTTATGAAACAAACCTCTCTCTCTCCCTTCTCCATGCCTCCCCTCCTCCCTCTCTTCTCTTCCATGCCCAAGGATTAGGCATCCCACCTTCTACATGCCAAGAGTAGAGGTGCTGTCCATCTACAGCGAAGAACGAGGAGAAGAAGAAAGAGGCTGCAGATCAAGGAGTTGATTTCGCAGTCTAGATCAAGAAGTTGATCTGAGTTCTAAAGCTGAAATTCTACTTAAAAAAGAAGAATCTACTACGAAAAGATCAGTTCAAGATTGATCCCGATGGATATTCGTAGAGACCGGACACATGTGCAGCTCGAGTATGTATGAATCCGTGATCATCGCTAGCGGTGAATATCTACCCATGCTAAGGTATTGAGATTCGATCTCATATTTATTTTTAAATTTTAAATTATATATTTATTTTTCTCTTGAGCTTGGGTAGGATTAGATTTGATCTTATGCATATGGGGTTAAAGGGTTTGACCCATTTATTTTTTGCTGCATCAAAAGAGTTTTGAAATATACACAAGCTGCCTACTCAATTTTCTAATAGTGGTATTAGAGCCACTGATTTTTGAAAATACATATGATCTGATTTGTCTATTAGATCTGAGTTTTAATGATTTAAAATTAATCTTATGCTGATATAAGGTCGTCCTATATAGGATTTATCCCCTATATTACAAAGGTTGTCGTAGCACAAGATTGATCGATTTTAAAAATTATTTTTAAAGTAATTAAATCAATCTTTTAGATTTAAAAATTAGCATATATGATATATTTAATTTTAAATTTAAATCTAAAATTAGAATGATTAAAAGTTTACATCAAACTGATATAAGGTTGTCCTGATATAGAGTTTACTCCTTATATTTTTAAAGGTTGTCCTAGTTTGATGTGAATCGATTTTTGAAAAAATATTTTTAAAATATTTTAATCATTATTTTAGATCTAATTTTATATATATTTGATATATATAAATTTAGTTTTAGATCTAAAATTTAATATATATGTGATGCATGTTTAATTTAGATCTAAAACTACATATATATGATATATGATATTAGGTTTAGATCTGAAACAATTTCAAGATCATAAGCCACTAATTGCATACAATAAAATATAATCTAAAAATTATTTTTAGATCTAAAATTATGTTGTTGCATGTGGGTATGGGTTGAACAAATTTAGTCTAATGATCAAACTATAATTAGGGTCTAATTGATTAGATCAGGTTAGAATCCATTTTTGATTTTAAAGAGTTGATTGAACCTAATCGATGGCTAATTAAGATTAGATCAAAGAAGCTCAAAATCAAGTTTACTTATAGTTGATCGCATCGATTCATATTTTGATGTGTGTTAGAAAGCACAGGCGATTTCATGCATGTATTTCAAAATTTTTTTGAATAAATTACAGCAAAGATAACTAGATTAATCAAATTAATCTAACATACATATGACCTAATCATCAAATCAACCTACTCTAGGATCTATGATATGATATATTGCATATAAAATTTAAAAAATACTGAAGATAAAATCAGCATGCATGCATATGAGCAGTAGATCACATCTACTTCTAATCTGAGTTCAGAACTCGATACCTGAGTGTGGATCGATGATCTTCACTACTGAGAGATATGATAGAGAAGATCCTTACTGGTTGCTCACAGCTGCACATATGTCCGGCCTTTACGAAAAATTCACTCGAAGCCTCGATCTGATCGGTCTTCTCGAGAGTGCTAGCTCACGAGAAGACCTTCTTCTTGATCGATCTGGATCTTTTTTTTAAATCTCTAGAATCTTTTTAGAGATTGATGATGAACTTTTAGAAGAGATGAGGTGGTGGAAGAAAGATAAAGAAGAATTTTTTTTTTCTAATTTATTCTCTCTTCCCAAATCCTTAGAACTAAAAATCTTAAATTCAGATTTTGGTGCACACCCAAAGAGAGAGGACCCTCCTCTCTATTTTTCACGTCATGAACTATGCCCAAACTTTCTTCACATGAATACCTCTCTTCTAGTATCTTACATGCACAAAAGAAACCATAAAAGCCCCTTTTATAGGCATGTAAGGAGGTAGGGTGAAAAGTCCTAGTGATCCTGGACTCTTACATGATTCCACCTCCCTTCATAATTCCACATCCTAAAATATGCAAAAAAATATGGGATGCTCCTTCCCTTATTTTTTCACGGTAAACCAACTCTCCAGCTGGTCTCTCACAAAAAATCTCTTCAAAATGTCACACATATATGGAGAAAGAAATTTATTAGCATGGAGAGGTTGATCTGGATGAGAACAGATTCTCTTGATAAGAAATATTTTGAAATCTAATTTCAGAATCTTTCTTTTATCAAAACTAAATTAGATTTGGATGTAAGATAGAGAAGGAAAAGGACTCTTTGATGTGAAAAAATCTCATACAAGACAATTTTGTGCATAGAGATATATGGTATGCAAATTTGGTTGGCGCAAGGGAGAAGAGTCCTATTCCAATAAGGACTCTTAATTTCCTTATTTAGATCCAAACCAAATCACAATCAAATAAAATATATAAAACCCAATCTAATTAGATTCATAAATTTTAAATCAAATTTTAATCAAATTAAGAATTGATTGAACTAAAGTTCTGATCAAATCAGGGATAATTCTCTCTTAGCGATTACGTCATTTCATAACCTAATTGGATCAAACCTAATTGAATCTAATTCAATTAGATTTTGTTTAATCTCCTTTGCTCAATCAAATTGAGCTAATCAATAATCTAATTGTTAATTAATTTTTTATTAATTTATTAACACTTGATGAATTAATTTATTATAATTTTTGTATAAAGTTAACTATCAATCGAATTAACGATTAAGTCCTTGAACGATTCTCAATTGTTGATCAGCCACATGATCAGTCAGAAACTTCTTTTGAGTGTGACCCCATAGATTCAAACCTAAGTCGGTAGCATAGAAATACCTTTCTAAACTAATCGATGTAACCATCTAGCAATGATGACCCAATATCTGGATAGGTTAAATTATGGCGAAGCAACATTCAAGAACCTATTGGTGTATGGTTACTGTATAATTTATCCCTTTGATCCTAATACTCGAGGATGACCTAGGATTTAACTGTCAATTCTAGATAAGTCATCCATTTTGTATTTCAATCTTTTTCAAATCCATCACATAGATTATCCGGGCTTAGATTTTGCTAAATTGAAATATACTAATACATATTTCTTACTAATTCGAAAGGGTCAATCCCATCTTGACTCACACCGACTTGACAAGTACTTGACTGTACCCAAAAATTTTCTATCATCGAATTAAAAACTCAGTTAGTCTGATACCAAAGTATAGTGAGTTGCTTGTAAGTCATCATGGTGATCTCAGATCGGAGGGACACTTATATCCATACCCTTTGCGAGCTACCCTTGACAGCAGAGTGCTCCACAGTTGGTCATGTTCAGTGATGATGTACCCCTATATCTCACCTGTATGCCATACCAATTCTCTATACTATTTGATTACAAAGACAATCAACGTATATGGCACACAACAACCTACACTTGATATTGTTATCATTTTAGTAATAGCGTATCATTTGATCGCGAACCAATTTAAGGACTATGCGATAAATCCTCCTTTATCGATCAAAGTAGTCTTAAGGACTTTATCACAATATAGGAGTTCGTTAGAAGATGTAATCTTATGATGAAAAATATCAAATAACTTTTATTATTTATCAATTCATATATATTTATAATTAGCACAATCGTCAAATGATTGGATTTATGATACAATTTCTAACAACTCCCTCTTGGACTAAAACCAATCAGTATAGTATCATATACCCATCTTCAATTTATCATCTTAAAACTCCTAGATACTAAGGCTTTAGTAAATGGGTTGGTTAAGTTCTCTTTTCCATCAATCTTCTAAAGATTGACGTCACCTAAACAGATTTTTTGAATAAAGTGATAGCGATGCAAAATACTTAGTAAGCTAATGGGACTTTGGCTCCTTGGCATAAGCTATGGCTCCAGTGCTGCACAATATAGCAGGACCATCATTGGAGGATGCCACTCCTAGCTTATCAATGAATTTGTACAATCACATAGCTTCCTTGCAAACATCAGATACTGCAATGCATTCAGCCTCACAATTTGAATTTGTCTATATTTTTCTGCTTGGAATCTTTCCAGTAGATTACTTCATTATTTAAAGTAAAGATGTATTCTGACATGTTCTTGCTATTATTATATCCAACTGAAAATTAGAGTCATACTCCACAAGTTTTAAGTCAGATTCTTCATAACCAAGTCATTGGTCCTTAGTATTTCTCAAATACTTAAGGATGACCTTCCAGTGATTTTCATTCGGATCTTGCAAGTATCTACTCACTATCCTAGTGAGTATACCATATCCGATCTTATACATGGTGTACATGATAGAATAAATTCTACTCATAAACACCCTATGTATATTAGACTGGAAAAAGTTAAGTAGCTTCTTAGATCTATCTTTATAGATCTTCATCTCTAGAATGAGAGATACTTTTCTCAAGTCCTTTATGAAGAATTATGATACTAGCAAAATCTTTGTTCCCTGTTATATAAGGAATCTCATTTCTGATTAAAAAAATTTTATTCATATACAAAACAAGAAATACACTCATAAAACTATTAACCCATTTGTATTTACAGGATTCTTCTTCGTTCTCAATAAAGTCATACGTTTGATCACTTATCAAAATACATGTTCCAACTCTGAAATATTTAGCATTGTCGCAAGAGAAAATATCTCGTTACGATCAATACCATAATGCTGACAATATCCTTAGGCAACCAGACAAGCTTCGTAGGTCTCCACCTTCTCATCTGTGTTACTTTGATCCTATTGAAGATCCACTTGCACTCTATGAGCATTTATCCCTTCGAGTAGATCAATGAGTGTCCATACACTGTTGACCTTCATGGACTCTATTTCGGACCTATGGCTCCAAGACATTAATCGGAGTTAGACCTCTGTATGGTATCCATGTAGATGATCAAATTCTTGTTGTTCTTATCGAGTTCAATAGGATCACATTCTGAATCTAGATACTGAAGTATCTATTCGACGGATGTGGTACTCTATCGAATCTCCTTAATAGTGCCTCTACAATGGGTTTCGAGTTTGATCTGATTAAATTCGGTTCTATGGGTTCACCAGATTATGTCGGTTCTTCTACCAATCAAAATTCATAAGTTCTATATTAAAAGCATCAGTACCTTCATCAAGGTACTTCTTTTCTAAAAAGAATGCCAAACAACTCTTGTTCTTTAGCATGATAGAAGTTATATCCCCCTAGATTCTTTGGTTATCCTACAAAATAATATATGTAGGATCGGGATTCAAGCTAATTGGTCGGTAAATACTCGACATAAAACAAACACTCCCAAACCCCAAGATAAGAAAGTATTAGCTTATGCCTAGTCCATATCTCATATAGAGACTTTGCGACTGATTAATTTGGAATCCAATCAGAACATAACAAATAGTCTTAAGAGCATAACCTTAAGAGGAGATTGGTAGACTTGTAAACCCCATTATGGATCGAACTACGTCTAACAAAGTTGATTCCAACAGGAGAGAATCCTTTTCTCTTCTAGATATGTCAAAAATTTATCAAAAGGATATTCTCTTTTTTGGTCTGACCAAAAGACTTCAATACTCTTTCAATTTCATTTCTCTACCTTATTATGAAATTATTTGAACATTTCAAATAATCTAAATTTATGGCAAACATATTTGTAGATCCAATACATCAGTATATATCAGATTTAGAACATCATTAGCTCATTCATCTTTTCCAGCAAAAGGTGATTTGGTCATCTTATTAAGGAGATAGGATTGACAGGTTGATAATGATTCATAATTATTGATCTTAAGAATTATCTCCTATTGATCTTATTCTTATTTATATGATCGAGCCTAAATTGTCAAAGATAGACTTTCATGACAGTATCTACTTTAAGAAGTTTGTTTGATTGTGTACAATACATTAACAGGCTGTAACTATTTATAAATATCATTTCTCAATTTTTTACATAATTTTGATATTATTCATAATGATATCAGAAAATTATTAGACAGTAGTGACAATCACTAAAACAATATTGTTAGAATTGAAAATAGACTTGATGATTTCTAAAATCAGGATTGGAACATAACTTCCAACTCCAATGTTCAGAAATTTCTTATTATTTTCAAACTTTCTACTAACCTGAAGTTGTTGCAATAATTTGCATGGACTTTCAATATCCAATATCTAGGTAGTAGTATCACAGATAGAAAAATCACAAGGTGTTATCATATAAGTACCTTTCCAGCAATTCTTTGCTGATTTCTCTTTTTTTGCCTGTTCGGATCAAGGGACTTTATCAGACTAGGTTAATGTTAGACTCTTTTGTCAGTTTGGGCTTATTAGCCCAAGCATGACTCTTTTGAACTTTTTTTTTTCTCAAAAGATTGTTCTTCTACTGAAGACACATCTTCAGAGGTGTGAAAGAACTCTTTCAATATTTAAAGAATTTTTTTTCACTAAGCATCATCGAATTTACAACTAAATTTGTGTTCTTTACTGCTCTTAATAACACCACACAGTGATATGATCATTTGGCCACTTTTGATAAGTACCTTTGATCGTATCATATGTGTTGGATGTGAGAACTTCGATGTTGGATCTATAATCATATATAGGATCCATTCATGCTCTAGAACTATTTACAACTTTCGATACCAATTATCGAAGTTGGGTCTTATAAATTAGTCACTGTCAAATAGTGAATGGAGCAACGGACATCTGGCCATAACTGAAAGAAAAATACAAGACCTTTATATTTATGAATTGATTAAGTCTAAAGACTTGAACTTTAGTCTAAAAATTTTTTCACTATTTTTGTTGAATTGGTAGCCTCTACCTCCAATCAGAAGAATTATCTTAATTCCTTAGCGGGTACTAGAATCCACACAGACTGCATATAAGTTCGAGTATGGCTTGGTCAACCCATATGCATCTATGGGTAGGTTCTCAATCAATTATTTCTCTAAATAATTTTTAATAATTAATTTTATCTCAAATTTTATTTCAGTAGGCGATGAGCCTCCACTGAAAGTTTTGGTTAGGCAAACCATGAACATGAACCTACTCAATATTTTTAACTAATGAATGATTAGGCCTGAGGATGGCTCGATCAATCCAACCATCATCAGATAGTACAACAGAGTTATCATATAATGAATGATAATTTCATCATTCAGAGAGAACACCAGACGGATGGCACCTGCAATGTCAATCAAAAATAATGGATCCATTATCATTCACCTTAATGGGAGGCTATGATCTAGTTATCCCCATAACTAGCTCATTTTATGGATCTAATAATTTAAAAGATTTAAGAATCAGTTTAGAGAAGAGATAAGAAGAGATCAATCAGTAAACCACAATCCTCTGACTGACTTCACTAAGTCATTGAATTGGATCAGGGTCATACTATTTGAAATGGCACCTAGATCAATCACACTGATCAACCTTAATGGCATGGGTCAACTCGAATCACTTAGCGATCTAATTAAGACATAATTCATTAAATTGGCTAGGTAAGTAAGATTTATGGGAGGATCTGCTAAGCTTGCCTTAGATACCATCAAAATGGTCAGGTAAGTCACTTCCAATTAAAAACTATCGATCGAAATACTAAACTTACCTTAGACACCAATTGGTTAATTAGTTTTGATTTGACCAACCTAATGATTTAGGTTCAACCACTGAGCCACAATCAAGGTCCATTTGGTCTAATCAAAGATATGGACTTGACCATCTACAACTATTGTATTGGTTCTAGAAAAATCCTGATTTAATCTAATTCAATATTTGGTTAGATTTAATCAATTTTTTTAGTTAGTCCATTAACTCTTTGATTCTAATCTGAGGTCTAACTCAATTAAAAGGATTTGATTTGAGCTAACCCATGCCCCCATATTTTATGCGAATGGCATTAGATCTTTAATTCACAATTCTAGATCTAATCGATTTTATACTTAGTTCTCAATTAAGTTCAATATCAACATGAGTTTAGGTTATTGTTTGAAATAATTTTAATATTTTATTTTATAGATAATTTATAATAAATATTATACAAAGATTTTTTATTCTGAAATTGGGTTGACTCAATCAACATTGAGCCAGTTACACATAGAGATTGGGTCGACTCAATTCAAAATTGGATCGGCTCAGTAATTGTGCGAGCACGATTCAAGGAGTTTCAAATCTAAAAATTCTTGCATAACACTAAAATAAAATCAATCATAATATTTTTAAATTATATCTAAAATTTTTATGATTCAAAATTTTATTTTTTTATGATTAAAATAATTTTAATTACATAGATTAGATGTCTTATTTTTCATATAGCTTTGTATCACATACAACAAATCTAGGGTTTCAAGATCTAAAATTTTACAGAAAGTAAGTTCTTCCTTTTATGTTCTTCTTCATGGGATCTAATCACATGGCATCCCTACATGCTATCTGAGCACCCCATCAAATGGGAAGAGAGGATCTTTAAACCTTTCTTGCTCCTATGACCAGACGGTCTGATGATCAACCCAATCCAAGTACTTACTAATCGGATCATCTAATCTAATCACATATCATATGTGCATGAATTTAGATCAAATCTAAATTACATTAGATCTGATTATAATTTTAGATCATATCTAAATTAGATCATAAACATCATATGCATGACATAAAATCATATTTTATCAAGGATCAGCACAAACTAGGATAATCTTTTCACTGTAAGGGGTAAACCTTACAGCAGGATAACTTTATATCAGTTTGTATGATCAACCATTAATCAAATTTAGATCTAAGATATCACATATCAATTTTAAATAAAATTAAATTTTAAATTTAATATGCACATATAATAAGTCATAACGAATCTGGCTCTGATATCATTATTGGGATGCATAGGCAATTTCATGCATGTATTTCGAAAGTTTTTCAAATAAATTACAATGGAAGATAACTAAATTAATTAAATTAATCTAACACGCATATAATTTAATCATCAAATCAATCTACTCTAGGATCTATGATATGATATGTTACATATAAAATCTAAAAAATACTAAAGATAAAATTAGCATGCATGCATGTGAGCAGTAGATCATATCTACTTCTAATCTAAGTTCAAAACTCGATACCTGAGCACGGGTCGATGATCTCCGCTACTGAGAGACATGGTAGAGAGGATTTTTATTGGTTGCTCATAGCCACACATGCATCCAGCCTCTATAAAAAATTCACTCGAAGCCCCGATCTTATCGATCTTCTCGGGAGTGCTAGCTCGCGTGAAGATTTTTTTCTTGGCCGATCTGGATCCTTTCTTTAAATCTCTAAAATTTTTTCAGAGGTTAAAGATAAACTTCTGGAGGAGATAAAAAGGTAAAAGAAAGATGAAGAAGAAAATAATTTTTTTTTAATTTATTCTTTCTTCCCAAATTCTTAGAATAAAAAATCTAAAATTTTAGTTTTTGCGCACACCCCAAGAGAGAGGACCCTCCTCTCTATTTTTCATGCTATGAACCATGCCCAAACTTCTTTCACATGAAGATCTCTCTTTTGGTATCTTACATGCACAAAATAAACTACAAAAGCCCCCTTTATAGGTATGTAAGGAGGTGAGGTGAAGAGTCCTAGTGATCCTAGACTCTTATAGGATTCTGCCTCCCTTCACAATTCCACATCCCAAAATATGCAAAAAAAATATGGGACACTTCTTTTTATATATTTTTATGGTAAATTAGTTCTCCAGCTAATCTTCCATGAAAAATCTTCTCAAAATATTACACATATAATGAGAAAAAAATTTATTGGCGTGGCAAGATTGATTTAGATGAGAACAGATTCTCCTGATAAAGAATATTTTAAAATTTAATTTTAAAATCTTTTTTTTATGAAAATGAAATTAGATTTAGATGTGAAATAGAGAAGAAAAATGACTCTTTGGTGTAAAAAAATCTTACACAAAATAATTTTGTGCGTGGAGATATATGGCATGCAAACTGGGTTGGCGCAAGGGAGAAGAGTCCTATTCCAATAAGGACTCTTAATTTTCTTATTTGGATCCAAACCAAATCACATCTAATTTAGATCAAATAAAATATATAAAATTTTATCTAATTAGATTTATAAATTTTTAATCAAATTTTAATCAAATTAAAAATTGATTGAATCAAAGTTCTGATCAAATCAGGGACAATTCTTCCTTAGCAATTAGGTCATCTCATAACCTAATCAGGTCAAACCTAATTAAATATAATTTAATTAAATTTTATTTAATTCTCTTTGCTCAATCAAATTGAGCTAATCAGCAATCTAATTACTAATTAATCCTTCATTAATTCATTAACACTTGATAAATTAATTTATTACAACTTTTGCATAAGGTTAACCATCAATCGAATTGATGATTAAATCTTGGAATGATTCTCAATCATTGATCAGCCACATGATCAGTCAGAAGTTTTTTTTGAGTGTGACCCCATAGGTTCGAACCTAAGCTGGTAGCACAGGAACACCTTTCTGAACCAATCGATGTAACCATCTAGCAATGATGACCTGACGTCCGGATAGATCGAATGATGACGAAGTAACATTCAAGAACTTGTTGGCGTATGGTTACCGTATAATTCATCTCTTTGACTAATACTTGAAGACGATCTAGGATTTAACTATCAATTCTAGATAAGTCATCCACATTGTATTTCAATCTTTTTCAAATTCATCACATTGATTACTAGAGCTTAGATTTTGCTAAATTGAAATACACTGATGCATATCTCCTACTAATTCAGAGGGGTCAATACCATCTTGACTCACGCACCGACTTGATAAGTATTTGACTGTACCCATAAATCTTCCATCACTGAATTAGAAACTCAATTAATCTGACACTAAAGTACAGTGAGTTGCTTGTAAGTCACCGTGGTGATCTCAAGTCGGAGGGACACTTATACCCATACCCTTCACGAGCTATCCTTGACAGCAGAGTGCTTCCTAGTTGGTCATATTCAGTGATGATATACTCCTACATCTCATCTGCATGCCATACCAGTATCTCCATACCATTTGGTTACAAAGACAACTAACGTATATGGCACACAATGATCTATACTTGATATCACTATCGTCCTAGTAATAGTATTGCTCCTTGGATTGATTTTGATGATTACAAAGCAATTGAATGGGTTACTAATGATTTTCGCTTGAAAAAGACTTATTGCATTTCAGGGGCAAAATCATAATTTTATCAAACTCTGATTTGAAAGCATCAAGTGCTAGAACAAAAGATTTGTGATCTATTGGTGAAAATTTTATAGTTTTTGGATATGTATTTTGAAAGATATCCATGTTTGAAAATTTGAGTCGACCTCATGAGTCGACTCATGGCACAATGGGTTGATTGGCACGTAGAATTTTCTGGCTAGCACAGTCTGTGAGTCGACCCTAGGGGTCGACCCCCAGGCATGAGTCGACCCATAAGTCGACCTCTGCTGTTTTTAGGCCAAAATTACAGAACCATTATTTTCTGCTGTTTCCCACAGAGGTCGACCCCATGAGTCGACCCATGAGTATGAGTCGACCCATGAGTCGACCCCTGTGACAGGAAAGTTCCACAACGGCTAGTTTTTAACCCATTTTAAGTGCATTTAATGCTCATTTAATGTGGACTAACGGCTCTATTTCAGCCCAGATTGCTCTCCACCATTCCTTAAAGTTATAAAAAGGATAAAAAGGTGGGAATCATCAAGAAGAGAGATTTTTGAAAAGAGAATTTCAAGTATACTTTTTAGCCCTAAGCAAGAGCCCACTCAAAGCATTCAAGAAGCTTTTAATTCAAGCTCATCAACTCCTCAAGTGCTCATTCAAGTCTCCAACCACCTTGAGAAAATCAGAAAGATGGTTCTTCTATTTGAGTAAAGTGTATTTAAAGTCACATTCACTCATTAAAGGAGCTTCTTTTTCATTTTCTGTGCTATTGATTGTAATACTCGGTTTGAGTTATTATTTTTATTTTAAAAGGGTTCCAAAACAAGGGAAGGTTGATCCGAACCGTGAATCAGATTGTATTGGGTTGGTTTGTATCCGAAAAATAAATGGACTAGCTTGGGATAGCTAGAGTCAGAGTTTTCGACGAGTGTATTCAGGTTGAATACAAGTTAGTGGATTGGAATTCTCAAGTAGGAGCTTGGGGAGTGGATGTAGGTGCAAGGTTGGCACCGAACCACTATAAATTTTTTTATTTGTGTTGTGCCTAATTGCTCTTCTTTGGAACTTATTTATTCTCTTGCCTTCTTGCATTTAACCATTAGCCTTGAATCAACTATACTCTTCTTATTTATCTAGCTATTGTTAAACAATTTTTATAAGGTATAAGTTGAGTTTAAAATTTTTAGAAACCCAATTCACCCCCCCTTCTCTTGGGTTGCATAGCTGGGCAACAAGTGGTATCAAAGCCCAGTGCTCTAGCCCTACTTTGATCTAACCAATCAAAGAGCTAAAGATTTATGGCAACTCAAGTTGGCACTTCTCTAGCCGAGGGGCAGTCCACTAACCGACCTCCACTTTTCAATGGGTCTAACTATACCTATTGGAAAGCTCGGATGAAAATCTTCATTCAAGCACTCGACTATGATATGTGGAGTATCATAGTAAACGGCCCTCACACACCCACTAAAATTATTGATGGTGTGGAATCAGCCAAACCCGAAAAAGAGTGGGATGAGGTTGATAAGAAAATGGTCCAACTAAATGCTAAAGCTATGAATATTTTATACTGTGCTCTTGATGCTAATGAATTTAATCGCATTTCAACTTGCTTGTCTGCTAAAAAAATATGGGATAGATTAGAAGTAACCCATGAAGGAACTAATCAAGTAAAGGAGTCTGAAATTAACATGCTCGTACATAAATATGAACTTTTTAGAATGGAGCATGATGAGTTTATAACTGAAATGTTTACTCATTTTACTGATATTATAAATAGTTTAAAGAGTCTTGGTAAGTCCTATTCTAACAGTGAGCTTGTAAGAAAGATTCTCAGGTCCTTATCAAGAACTTGGAAAGCCAAAGTGACCGCTATCCAAGAAGCCAAAGATCTAAACATCCTACCCTTGGAAGAGCTTCTTGGATCATTGATGACACATGAGCTGAGCATGAAATAATATCAAGAGGAAGAAGTCAAAAAGAAGAGAACAATCACCCTCAAATCCACAGCTCAACCAGATGAAGAAACTGATGACACCGAAAATGAAGGGCAGGATGAAGAGATGGCACTCATTACCAGAAGGTTCAAAAAAATTTTGAGGAAAAAGAAACAAGGAATGAGGAAGAGGCCACTCACAAAAGGGGAACATAGCAAAGAAAAGGATAAAGACCAGCCCCTTATCTGCTATGAATGCAAGAAATCGGGATACTTCAAGTTCGAATGCCCACAATTGAAGAAGGATCCCAAGAAGTACAAGAAGAAGGCCATGATGGCCACTTGAAGTGGGAGTGATGACTCAAGCTCCGAAGAGGAAGACTCAACTGAACAAGCCAACTTGTGCCTTATGGCACATGAAAATGAGGTAAATTCTGAAACTCCTAGTGACTTTACATTTGAAGAACTGCATGAAGCTTTTTAAGATTTAATTGATGAACTAAAGAAACTAAGGATAAAGAACAAAGATCTAAAATCAAAAAATCAATCTTTACTGAAATAAAATGAGAGCATTTCAATTGAAAAATCTATCCTGATTCAAGAAAATCAAAATTTAAAGAATAAAATCGCCAAGCTAAAATCAATAGTTGAAAAATTTACCTTGAGTTCTAATAAACTTAATATGATTCTTGAAAATCAAAAGGCCGTGTATGATAAGGCTGGACTTGGCTATAACCCCTTGAAGAAATAAAAGTATCTGAAAAATATCTATGTAAACTCTTCAAGTAACAAGTTTTCTAATATTACTTGCTTCAAATGTGGTAGAGTAGGACACAAGTCATACACTTGCTTCTCTAACAAATCTGTAAACTCAAATGTAAAGAAAATATGGGTTCCAAAAGGAACCATTATGACTAACCAAAAAGGACCCAAGAAAGCTTGGGTACCTAAAGCAAAAACTTGACTTTTGCCTGCAGGTGTGTCTAGCATCCCAAGGAACAAACAGAAAATGGTATCTTGATAGCGGATGCTCGAGACACATGACTGGTGATGAATCTCAATTCATCACACTTGATGCTAAGAATGGAGGGATGGTCATCTTTGGAGACAATGGTAAAGGAAAGATCATCGGTATAGGTAACATTGGTATCACTCCCTCCAAGTATATTAAAAATATTTTGTTAGTAGATGGTTTAAAGCATAATTTACTAAGCATTAGTCAATTTTGTGATAAAGGATATAAAGTTATTTTTGAATCTTCTGTTTGCATTGTAACTAGTCCTATTAATGAAGGCATCAAATTTGTTGGACATAGACATGGTAATGTTTATATGGTAGATTTGAATGATCTATCCAAGATAAACATGCAATGTCTAGTATCTTTGAATGTCAAGATTAATGAGACTAGTTTGCTTTGGCATCGTAGGCTTGCACATATTAGCATGCATTCACTTTCAAAACTCATTAAGAAGGAATTGGTTCTTGGTTTGCCAAAATTAAATTTTGAAAAGGATAGAATCTGTGATGCATACCAACTAGGTAAACAAATAAGAGTTTTATTTAAATCAAAAAATATTGTCTCAACTTCTAGACCTTTAGAGCTATTGCACGTGAATTTATTTGGACCTACTAGAACTACTAGTCTAGGAGAAAAACGATATGGTTTTGTAATTATTGATGATTTCTCTCATTTTACATGGATTTTCTTCTTGGCACACAAAGATGAAACTTTTCAAGTTTTCTCTAAATTTTATCGAAAAATCATAAATAAGAAAGGATTTTTAATTCAAAATATTCGAAGTGATCATGGAACTGAATTTGAAAATCAAGACTTTGAAAAATTTTATGATGAAAAAGGAATAGGCCATAATTTTTCTGCACCTAGGATACCCCAACAAAATGGAGTAGTAGAAAGGAAAAATAGAACTCTAAAAGAAATAGCCCGTACCATGCTATGTGAAAGCAACCTTCGAAGATACTTTTGGGCGGAAACTATTAACACAGTGTTGGTGCAAAAATCCGCTTGCGCCGAAGAAGCTGGAGTCGAGGGAGTCGCAGTCGCCGTCGGGACCTGCAAAAGAAGTCTAAACCAGAGGTGGAGTTGCTCCGGCAAGACCCTCCGACGCTCAAGTCAGTTCTCTGCCTCAACAAGAATGGAGTGCTCGAACGGAAATTTTAGCAGAGTTTTTAGGTAAAAACGAGAGCTTATAGAATAACGTATCTGGGGTTTCCCTTTTATAGATGGAGGGGGCAACAAATTGATAGCGACGCCTGTAACAGTCTGGTAGTGGGCCGTCCAGAGTCAGGAGGAATTTATTGCGGAGGGTAGTGGAGTAGGATCGTGGCTATCGCCGTGGCTCATCACGTGGAATCAGTTACGGGGAATCGAGCGGCGTCCGCTGTCGTGACTCGTCAGGGAGTGGTGGACTCGCACAGAATCCACCGTAGGGAGTGGAGCAGAGTCGTGGCCGTTAATACAGCCTGTCAGGGAGTAATGGGGCTACGCAGGGTCCGCCGCAAGGAGTGGAGTAGTGGTGTCCATTACTGTGGCTTGTTAGGGGATCCAGACTTGTTGGACGAAGTTCGATTGGAGTCGGTAGCGAGGTCCGGCACCCGTAGGAGTTTGGACGAGGCTTACCAGCGGTAGAAGTCATGGACGGAGCCCGGCTCTTGTAAGAGCTCGGGCGGGGTCTTCCTTGCTGCAAAAATTATGGGCGGAGCCCGGCTCCCGTAGGAGTCCGGACGGAGTCTTCCTTGCTGCAGAAATCATGGACGGAGCCCGGCTCCCGTAGGAGTCCGGGCGGAGTCTTCCTTGCTGCAGAAATCGTGGACGGAGCCCGACTCCCATAGGAGTCCGGGCGGAGTCTTCCTTGCTGCAGAAATTGTGGACGGAGCCCGGCTCCCGTAGGAGTCCGGGTGGAGTCTTCCCTGCTGCAGAAATTATGGACGGAGCCCGGCTCCCGTAGGAGTCCGGGCGGAGTCTTCCTTGTTGCAGAAATCATGGACGGAGCCTGGCTCCCGTAGGAGTCCGGGCGGAGTCTTCCTTGCTGTAGAAATCATGGACGGAGCCTGGCTCCCGTAGGAGTCCGGGCAGAGTCTTACTTGCTGTAGAAATCATGGACGGAGTCCGGCTCCCGTAGGAGTCCGGGCAGAGTCTTCCTTGCTGCATAAATCATGGATGGAGCCCGGCTCCCGTAGGAGTCCGGGCGGAGTCTTCCTTGCTGTAGAAATCATGGACGGAGCCCGGCTCCCGTAGGAGTCTGGGCGGAGTCTTCCTTGCTGTAGAAATCGTGGATGGAGTCCGGCTCCCGTAGGAGTTCGGGCGGAGCGACGGGAGCTCACCAATAGTTGTTGAAAGTCGGAAGAGACTCGCGAGGGTTGACCCTGCCAAGAACTTCGGTCGAGGGTATTTTATGCCCAACACCAGTCCCCCCACTTCCGAGTTTGAATTTCGAATGAAGGAAGTACGGAGAGGTTGTCGCAGCCGAAGTTCTCCCCCTGACGTCTGGGCGCAACCGTCCTCGGATATGTTGGCATTTAATGCATGCATGTGAGAGCCCTTTTTCCGATTAGGGCGATCTGAAGAGTCTTTTCGGAACTCCCACCGAGATGTGATCCTAAGCGTTGCTCCATGGAAATTTGCGAACAGTCAATCCTCGATAGCGACGAGTGGGACACGCGGGACACGTGGTAAGCACCGGTTGGTCTAGAGACGCCCGCCATCATAATTGCGCTAAAATCTGCTGCCTATTTAAACCCCCTACCCTTCCTTCGGGTCTTCACTTCGCCAAAAGGACGACACCTTTCTTTCGTCTGAGAGCCTAGCTACTCACCCACTCCCTCGGTGCCCCTGTCAACTCCGAGCGTCCTCCGCGCCGGTCTTTGCCATCTTCAGCCCCCCGATTCCCCTCTAAGGGGTTTCCCCGCCATGTCCTCCACTCCGGAGGCCATCCTCAAGGGGATGTCAAGGGCTTGGAGGAAGGCAAGGAGGAGAACAGCGGTCCATGAGTTGTTCGATCATCGAGCGGCCGCTGAAGGTCCCCGTCGTTTCAAAGGGGGCTCGAGGAAGAATTTCTTCAACAACAGGGGTTTAATAACGGGGACCGCCGGTAAAGGCGTTCTGCCCGAGAATTTCGGAGTAGCAAGACGGGGTGATACCGATCAGGAGGGCAGAGCTGTCGTCACAAGCTGTGACGGGATCCTTGATGTCGTCGGGGCCAAGGGACCAGAAGCGGTCGGCATCGACGGTGGGGCAGTAAAATTTATTGCGGGGACGGTGGAAGTAGCACATGCCGACCTTGCCGGAGCATTTTGGACGGCGGCTGTCACGGAGCATTCGGTGATGGCGCATATCTCTGGCGCCACCACTGCCTCCAGGGTGACTCCGGTTCTTCTTGAAATAGGTCTTCGTCGCTGCTGCCGTTGCCCTTACTGCCCCCTGGAATCTATCCCATCTTTTTCCCCCTGGGGTTGGGACTTCGGAGGTGGAGCGAAACAAGGCGGAGCGAGAGCCGATAGGCCTGCCACACGCACTAGAAAACGCGGCTGGGAAGGACAGAAATGGGAAGAGAAGTTTGCAGCTTGAAGCGGCCTCCGGTGTATCCTTTCCAAGCCATGTTCTCAGGCCTTGTAATAATGTATTCTTTTCTGGCCCTCCGGGTCTTGTAACGTACATCTTGTTAGTTGAAAAATGAGAAGGAGATTTTGTTACCTCATCCGCACCTTGCATCGAATTGTTGTCTGTCGAACTTCCTTCCTTTTCTCATCTTTTCTTCTTCTTTCTTCTCTATTCTTCTTTTTTTTTTTTTTTTTAACGTCGTCCTAAGGCCACCGGTGGCCCTTTTATTCATGTTGAATTATCGTTTGCCGAGCTCCTTTTCGATTTTTGCATCGTTCGAAGATACCCGGTTGCCATCGCATCGACCCATCTTCTCCGTCAATGGCCACAGACTCGCCTGGGGGCCATTCGGGCTTGGTGTCCCCCTCAGGGCTTGAGCTCGGAGGTCCGAGCTTCCGTCACCCTGAGAAAGTTGTCCTACCTTGGATTTGCGTCGAAAGCTTCCTTGAAAGCTGGGACTCCTGATGGGAGCCCCAATCCCTGCTGTGACAGGGTTCTCTGCACCTTGGACACTGTTTGTTTTCCAATCATCGCTGATGTGGTCCATCACCTTCCTTTTCCTTTTTCGCTTAAAATTTTTCCTCCGCTCTCAGCGAGGCTACGGGAGTTCGGCTCCCATAGGCGAAGTCGGGGTGAAGTTCGGCTCCCGTGGGAGTCTGGGCGAAGATCACTAGCAGTTGAAGTTGGTGACGAAGCCCAGCTCCCGTAGGAGTCCGGACGGAGTCCTACCTGTGATTGGAGTTGCGGACGGAGCCTGGCTCCCGTAGGAGTTCGCTCGGAGCTTACCACCGGTTGAAGTTGGTGACGGAGCCCGGCTCCCGTAGGAGTCTGGTCAGAGCTTACCACCGGTTGAAGTTGGTGACGGAGCTCGGCTCCCGTAGGAGTCTGGGCGAAGTCCTCCTCGCGGTAGAAGTTGCGGACGGAGCTCGGCTCCCGTAGGATTCTGGGCCTTCGACTTCGCTCAATCTAGGGCGAGGTTCTCCTCCTGTCCTTAGCAGGGCTGTGGGGGCGCGTATGGACGTTGCAGGGCCTCTCCCCCCATCTGGTCTAAATAGAACCGGGCCTTCGACTTTGCTCAAGTTAGGGCGAGATTTTCCTCCTGTCCCTAACAGAGCTGTGGGGGCACATATGGGCGTTGCAGGGCCTCTCCTCCCATCTGGTCTAAATGGAACCGGGCCTTCGACTTTGCTCAAGTTAGGGCGAGGTTCTCCTCCTGTTCCTAACAGGGCTGTGGGGGCGCATATGGGTGTTGCAGGGCCTCTCCCCCCATTCGGTCTAAATGGAACCGGGCCTTCGACTTTGCTCAAGTTAGGGTGAGGTTCTCCTCCTGTCCCTAACAGGGCTGTGGGGGCACATATGGGTGTTGCAGGGCCTCTCCCCCCATCTGGTCTAAATGGAACTGGGCCTTCGACTTTGCTCAAGTTAGGGTGAGGTTTTTCTCCTGTCCCTAACAGGGCTGTGGGGGCGCATATGGGTGTTGCAGGGCCTCTCCCCCATCCGGTCTAAATGGAACCGGGCCTTCGACTTTGTCGGGACAAGGTTTCCCTTTCGTTTCTGATGCAGTTTGTTTGAATTGTCCAAAGACATACAGGTATGCAACTTTCAATTAAAATGAAGTTATTGGTAGTACATCCGTAAGTTTTCCGAGCTCCATGATCGCGGGAGGTCGGCTCCTCCGAGTTCCTTAAGATAATAAGTTTCGGGCCGGACTACTTCTTTGACTTCATACGGTCCTTCCCAGTTTGGGGCGAGTTTTCCTCGGTCCTGAGGTTGCGAGACGGCGGCTCGTCGAAGCACTAGATCCCCCGCTCTAAAGGCTTTGTTCTTGACCCGGGCGTTGTAATATCGAGCGACTTTCTGTCTGTAGGCTGCCATTCGAACCTGAGCTATCTCCCGTCTTTCTTCCAGCAGGTCGAGGTTGGCTCTAAGACTTTGCGAATTTTGATGTTCGTCGAACGCCATGACTCATGCCGACGGGAGTTTAAGCTCGATTGGGATGACGGCTTCCGTACCGAAGGCTAAGGCAAAGGGGGTCTCCCCCGTAGGTAGCCTCTGGGTAGTTCGATACGCCCACAACACATGATAAAGTTCTTCCACCCAAGTTCCCTTCGCTTTTTCGAGCCTTCTCTTAATCCCCTGCAAAAGGGTTCTGTTGGTCACCTCAGCTTCGCCATTCGCCTGGGGATGGGCTACTGATGTGAAGTTGTGGGAGATGTTTAGATCTTCACAGAATTCAGCGAATTTCACTCCCGCAAATTGCCGTCCATTATCAGTGATTAGGGTTCTAGGCAGATCGAACCTACACATGATCGACTTCCAGGCGAAATCTTGCACTTTTGCTTCTGTGATTTTCACTAGTGGTTCGGCTTCGACCCATTTGGTGAAGTAGTCGATCGCTACAAGGAGGAACTTCCTTTGCCCAGACGCCATGGGAAAGGGGCCAAGGATGTCCATCCCCCATTGTGCAAAAGGCCATGGGACACTCAAGGGTGTGAGCTCGGTGGCGGGCTGTCTCTGGATGTTGGCGTATCTCTGGCATCGATCATACTTTTTGACATATTCGATCGAATCATGATGCATTGTCGGCCAGTAATACCCTTGGCGGAGCAACTTGTGGGATAAAGATCTAGCTCCCAAATGGTTTCCGCAGATTCCTTCATGCACTTCCCACAAGGCGTAGTCAGCCTTCGAAGGCCGGAGGTATTTTAAGAAGGGCAAGGAGTATGATCTCTTGTACAATTTGCCCTCATAAAGATGTACCGGGAGGCTTGGTTCCGGAGCTTTCGAGCTTCTTTCGCATCCTGGGGGAGAACTCCATCTCTGAGATAGATTATCAGTGGGTCGACCCAGTTGGGCTCGTGGTCAATCTCCATCACGGGCCACGATTCTTCTGTACTCGGGTGTTTTAGAACTTCAAAGAGGATGCCTTTGGGCAATTCGGCCGGAGCCAACGTCGCCAGCTTGGAGAGAAGGTCAGCCCTGGTATTTTCCAACCTTGGGATCTGTCTAATGTTGAAGCTGCCAAAGGCGGGGGTGAGCTCCTTTACCTTCTCAAGATATTTGGCCATACTGTCCTCCCGTGCCTCGTAACTCCCGCTGACTTGCCCCACCACTAGTTGAGAGTCACTATGTACCTAGAGCTAACTTATTCCCAGCTCTTTGGCGATCCTTAGTCCTGCGATTAGAGCTTCGTATTCCGCTCCATTATTTATTGCGGAGAACTCGAAATGCAGAGCGTATTCCGTGATGACTCCCTCTGGACTGACCAAGATCAGGCCTGCACCTGCGCCCGACATGTTGGAAGATCCGTCCACATAGAGGGCCCAAAAGCGATCAGAGGGATCGGCCTCTTCTTCGGAGGAGTTCGGTTGGGACTTCAGGTCGTCAACTTTGCTTTGTTCAGGTTCAGCCTCCTCTGGGATGGTACACTCTACTATGAAATCTGCCAATATTTGGGCCTTCACTGCTGGTCTGGGTCGATAATTGATGTCGAATTTCGTGAGCTCGATCGCCCATTTTGCAATCCTCCCGGAGGTGTCTGCCCGGTGCAAAACCGCCTTGATTGGTTGATTGGTGAGTAGCGTCACGGTGTGCCCTTGAAAGTAGGATCAGAGCCTCCGGGCTGCAATCAACAAGGCGTAAGTCAATTTTTCTAATTTGGTGTACCTGGTCTCGGCGTCCCTCAACGCGCGGCTAACGTAGTAGATCGGCCGCTGGACTTTCATTTCTTCTTTGACAAGGATGGCCGCGAGGGCCATGGGAGAGACCGCCAGGTATAAAAATAGCTCCTCCCCAGGCTCAGGCTTTGCTAACAGCGGGGGTGAGCCAAGGTAGCTCCTTAATTCTTCGAACGCCTGTTGGCACTCAGAGGTCCAACAGAAGTTCTTCGGCTGCTTGAGGGTTTGAAAGAAGGGCAAGCACCGTTCGGCTGACCTTGCGACGAAGCGATTAAGGGCCGCTATCCTCCCCGTGAGGCACTGAACTTCTTTTATCGACTTTGGGGTGGCCATCTCCTGGATGGCGTGAATTTTCTCTGGATTGACCTCGATCCCGCGCTCTGATACCATAAAGCCCAGGAACTTTTCTGAGGTTACGCCGAAAGCGAATTTAGTTGGGTTCAGCTTCATTCTATATTTTCGGAGGGCGTCGAAGGTCTCCTCGAGGTCGGCGACATGATCTCTGAAAGATTTACTTTTTACGAGCATATCGTCCACGTAGACCTCCATGTTACGGCCGATATGCTCCTTGAAGATTTTGTTCACCAACCGTTGGTAGGTTGCGCCCGCATTCTTGAGGCCGAAAGGCATGACCCTGTAACAGTAAAGGCCACGATTAGTGATGAAAGCTATCTTTTTCTCATCTTCCGGTGCCATTCTAATTTGATTATAGCCAGAGAACGCGTCCATGAAGGTGAGGAGCTCATGGCCCGAGGTCGCGTCCACCAGTTGATCGATTCTGAGAAGGGGGTAGCTGTCCTTCGGACAAGCTTTATTCAGCTTTTTGAAGTCTATGCACATCCTCCACTTGCCGTTTGCTTTTTTGATCAGGACAACGTTGGAAATCCAATCAGGATAATTGACTTCCTTAATGAATCTGGCCTTAAGGAGCTTATCCACTTCCTCGGCTATCGCCTTCTGCCTCTCCGGAGCATGACTTCGGATTTTTTCTTTCGTCGGTCGATACTTTGGATCGACGGCCAGATGATGCTCCATGACTTTCGTGTCAATCCCTGGCATGTCTGCTGGAACCCAAGCGAAAACGTCTGCATTCCTTCATAGAAAATCAATGAGATGCATCCGCACCTCCTCCCCTAGGTTGGAGCCGATCATCGCTACATGCTCCGCACTCCCGTCGTTCAAAGGGATTGGTACCAGATCTTCGATTGGGGTGCCCCTCTCTTCGGTGAGGTCATCGCGAGCATCCAGTCCATCGACGGGGCAGGAGTCAGATTGATCGCTTCTTCGCAAGGCTATATTGTAGCAGTGTCTGGCCAGGGCTTGGTCTCCCCGGACCTCTCCGGTCCCCTGGTTGGTGGGGAACTTCAACTTCAAATGGTAGGTCGATACGACGGCTCGGAGAGCATTGAGGCTAGGTCGGTCGAGGATTGCATTGTAGGTGGATGGTGCCTTCACCACCAAGAAATTCACCAGGGCCCTGGATTACCTTGGATATTGACCTGCGGCCACAGTCAAAGTTATTATTCCTTCCGTCAGAACGGTGTCGCCGGTAAACCCTACCAAAGGGGAGCTAATCGACCTCAGATGGCTGTCAAGAGTGGACATTCTTGAGAAGACATCGTAGAACAAGATGTCGGCCAAACTTCCATTGTTGACAAGAACGCGACGGACATCGTAATTTGCTATATTCAAGGAAACTACGACCGCATCGTTATGAGAGAATTGGACTCCCTGAGTGTCTTCTTCGATAAAGGTTATGGGCTCTTCAGTCTTTTGCCGTTTGGGGGATACAGCCGGTATGTTGGTCATTTTCTGTCGGGATCCTCCCGAGATGGTGTTGGCGAAATCCGTCGGAGGCTGATCGCCCGGCCACTCCATGCCGACGACCATAGCTAGAGGGTGCGAGGCCTGGGAAACTAGAGGCGAGATCGAGGTCCGAGATATGGCTGCGGAGGTCGTGGGTAGCTGTGTGGATGCTTCACGAGAAGGCATCGGGCGAGGATCCAGTGGGGGAAAGGAGGAGTGGGTGCCAGAGAAGATGACCGGAGGCGGTCCCGTTGAGCGCTCCTTTAAGAACAGGGATGCTGCGAAGACACAGGCTCCTTCCTCTAGTGCCAATCCTGTTGGTGCAAAAATCCGCTTACGCCGGAGAAGCTGGAGTCGAGGGAGTCACGGTCGCCGCCGGGACCTGCAAAAGAAGTTTAAACCGGAGGTGGGGTTGCTCCGGCAAGACCCTCCGACGCTCAAGTCAGTTCTCTGCCTCAACAAGAATGGAGTGCTCGAACGGAAATTTTAGCAGAGTTTTTAGGTAAAAATGAGAGCTTATAGAATAACGTATCTGGGGTTTCCCTTTTCTAGACGGAGGGGGCAACAAATTGATAGCGACGCCTATAACCGTCTGGTAGTGGGCCGCCCAGAGTCAGGAGGAATTTATTGCGGAGGGTAGTGGAGTGGGATCGTGGCTATCATCGTGGCTCGCCACGTGGAATCAGTTATGGGGAATCGAGCGGCGTCCGCTGTCGTGACTCGTCAGGGAGTGGTGGACTCGCACAGAATCCGCCGCAGGGAGTGGAGCAGAGTCGTGGCTGTTAATACGGCCTGTCAGAGAGTAATGGGGCTACGCAGGGTCCGTCGTAAGGAATGGAGCAGTGGTATCCGTTACTGTGGCTTGTCAGGGGATCCAGACTTGTTGGCCGAAGTTCGGTTGGAGTCGGTAGTGAGGTCCGGCACCCGTAGGAGTTTGGACGAGGCTTACCAGCGGCAGAAGTCATGGATGGAGCCCGGCTCCTGTAAGAGCCCGGGCGGGGTCTTCCTTGCTGCAGAAATCGTGGGCGGAGCCCGGCTCCCGTAGGAGTCCGGGCGAAGTCTTCCTTGCTGCAAAAATCATGGACGGAGCCCGGCTCCCGTAGGAGTCCGGGCGGAGTCTTCCTTGCTGCAGAAATCGTGGATAGAGCCCGGCTCCCGTAGGAGTCCGGACGGAGTCTTCCTTGCTGCAGAAATCATGGATGGAGCCCGGCTCCCATAGGTGTCCGGGCGGAGTCTTCCTTGCTGCAGAAATCGTGGACGGAGCCTGGCTCCCGTAGGAGTCCGGGCGGAGTCTTCCTTGCTGCAGAAATCGTGGACGGAGCCCAGCTCCCGTAGGAGTCCGGGCGGAGTCTTCCTTGCTGCAGAAATCGTGGACGGAGCCCAGCTCCCGTAGGAGTCCGGGCGGAGTCTTCCTTGCTGTAGAAATCGTGGACGGAGTCCGGCTCCCGTAGGAGTCCGGGCGAAGTCTTCCTTGCTGCAGAAATCATGGACGGAGTTCGGCTCCCGTAGGAGTCCGGACGGAGTCTTCCTTGCTGCAGAAATCGTGGATGGAGTCCGGCTCCCGTAGGAGTCCGGGCGGAGTCTTCCTTGCTGTAGAAATCGTGGACGGAGCCCGGCTCCCGTAGGAGTTCGGGCAGAGTCTTCCTTGCTGTGGAAATCATGGACGGAGTCCGGCTCCCGTAGGAGTCCGGGCGGAGCGACGGGAGCTCACCAACAGTTGTTGAAAGTCGGAAGAGACTCGCGAGGGTCGACCCTGCCAAGAACTTCGGCCGAGGGTATTTTATGCCCAACACATAACATGTTACATATTAAATCATGCTTTAATTAGATAAATTTTAAAAAAAATTCCCTATGAGCTTTGGAAAGGAAGAAAACTTAATATTGCATATTTTCATATTTTTGGTAGCCGATATTTTGTACTAAACAATGGTAAAGAAAGACTTGAAAAATTTGATGCAAAATCCGATGAAGTAATTTTTCTTGGTTACTCCTCCACTAGTAAAACTTTTAGAATTTTTAACAAAAGAACCTTAGTAGTAGAGGAGTCAATACATGTTGTCTTTGATGAAACTAACGATCTTCCTTTAAGAAAGAATGAAGGTGTTGATGATGCAGATCCTCTAATAGAAGGAATGAAGGAGATCACTCTGAAAGATTCAATAATTCAAGATGATGAGAAACATGAAGACAAACAGGATGAGGGAGGTGAAGAACAACAAGAACAACCTCAAGGTATAAATGACCTACCCAAAGAATGGAGGTATGTTCACAATCATCCTAAGGAGCTAATTATTGGTGATCCTATGCATGGGGTAAGAACTCGTTCTTCACTTAAAGATGCATTCAATCATTTTATTTTTGTCTCTCATCTTGAACCTAAAACCATTGAAAAAGCTGAAAAAGATTATAATTGGATTAATGCAATGTAAGAAGAACTTAATCAATTTGAAAGAAATAATGTATGGACTTTAGTATCAAGACCTAAAAATTATTCAATAATTGGCACAAAATGGGTTTTTAGGAATAAATTAGATGAACATGAAAATGTAATAAGAAATAAAGCAAGATTGGTTGCTAAAGGTTATAATCAAGAAGAAGGAATTGATTTTGATGAGACCTTTGCACCTGTTGCTAGATTAGAGGCAATTAGACTTCTACTTGCATATGCTTGCTTCATGAAATTTAAATGATTCCAAATGGATGTCAAAAGTATCTTTTTAAATGGATATATTGCTGAAGAAGTCTATGTAGAACAACCCCCTGGTTTTAAAAATCATGCTTTTCCTAATCATGTTTTTAAATTAAATAAAGCTCTATATGGCTTGAAACAAGCACCCAGGGCTTGGTATGAAAGGCTAAGCAAATTTTTACTTAATAATAATTTTTCAAGAGGTAATGTAGACACAACTCTTTTCATTAAAAGAAATCAAGATGATATATTAGTTATACAAATATATGTTGATGACATTATTTTTGGGTCTACTAATGAAACTTTTTGTCAAGATTTTGCAAAGCTCATGCAGGGGGAGTTCGAGATGAGCATGATGGGAGAACTTACATTCTTTCTCGGACTCCAAATCAAACAAAAGAAGGAATCTCTATCACCCAAAGCAAGTACACAAGGAAATTACTCAAAAGATTTGGAATGGAGAACTACAAAGCAGTTGGCACACCCATGAGCCCTTCATGTAAGCTTGACAAGGATGAAGAAGGTAAAAATGTAGACTTAAAATATTATAGAGGTATGATTGACTCTATACTATATTTAACTACTAGCAGACCTGATATTATGTTTAGTATTTGTCTTTGTGCTTGATTTCAATCTAATCCTAAAGAATCTCACTTGAATGCTGTTAAAAGAATCCTTAGATATCTAAATGGTACACAAACACTAGGATTATGGTACTCTAAGAACTTATTAATTGATTTAATAGGATATTCAGATGCTGATTTTGCTGGATGTAGATTAGACAGAAAAAGTACTAGTGAAACTTGCCAATTTTTTGAAGTTAACATAATCTCCTGGTTTAGCAAGAAATAAAATTCGATAGCACTGTCTACGGCCGAGGCTGAATACATTGCAGCCGGAAGTTGTTGTGCTCAAATCTTGTGGATTAAGCAACAACTCGAAGATTTTGGTATCAAACTTAATGAAACTCCCATAAGATGTGATAACACTAGTGCTATAAATCTTACTAAAAATCCAATTCACCATTCTAGGTCTAAACATATTGAAATCAGGCATCATTTTATAAGAGAACATGTTCAAAATAAAGATATAATTCTTGACTATGTTTGTACTGAAAAATAATTAGCCGACATCTTTACAAAAGCCCTAAGTGAAGATAGTGTTGCCCAGCTATGCAACCCAAGAGGGGAGGTGAATTGGGTTTCTAAAAATTTTAAACTTAACTTATGTCTTATGAAAAATATTTAACAATAGCTAAATAAATAGGGAGAGTATAGTTGATTCAAGGCTAATGATTAAAAGCAAGAATGCAAGAGAATAAAGAAGTTCTAAAGAAGAGCAATTAGGCACAACACAAACAAAAAGATTTATAGTGGTTCGGTGCCAACCTTGCACCTACATCCACTCTCCAAGCTCCTACTTGGGAATTTCAATCCACTAACTTGTATTCAACCTGAATACACTCGTCGAAAACTCCGACTCTAGCTATCCCAAGCTAGTCCACTTGTTTTTCGGGTACAAGCCAATCCAATACACTCCGATTCAAGATTCGGATCAACCTTCCCTTGTTTTGGAACTCTTCCAAAATAAAAATAATAACTCAAACAGAGTAAAACAATCAATAGCACAGTAAGTACAAAAGAAGCTCTTTTAATGAGTGAATGAGACTTTAAATACATTTTACTCAAGGAGAAGAAGGCTCTTTTTGATTTCCTCAAGGTGGTTGGAGACTTGAATGTGCACTTGAGGAGTTGGTGAGCTTGAATTAAAGGCTTCTTGAATGCTTTGAGTGAGCTTTTGCTTAGGGCTGAAAAGTTTGCTTGAAATTCTCTTTTCAAAAATCTCTCTCCTTTATGATTCCTACCTTTTTGTCCCTTTTATAGCTTTAAAAAATGGTGGAGAACAATCTGGGCTGAAATAGAGCCGTTAGACCACATTAAATGAGCATTAAAAGCACTTAAAACGGGTTAAAAACTAGCCATTGTGGAATTTTTCCATCACAGGGGTCAACTCATAGGTCGACTCATGCTCATGGGTCGACCTCTGTGGAAAAACAATAGAAAACCAACAGAAAACCAAGGTTCTGTAAATTTGGCCTAAAAACAGCAAAGGTCGATCATGGGTCGACTCATGCCTGGGGGGTCGACCCCATGGGGTCGACTCACAGATTGTGCCAAGCCTATGCCAGCCAAAAAATCTACGTGCCAATCAGCTCATGGTGCCATGAGTCGACTCATGGGGTCGACTCAAATTCTTCAATCATGAATATCTTTCAAAATACATGTCCAAAAACTATAAAATTTTTATCAATGGATCACAAATCTTTTGTTCTATCACTTGATATTTTCAAATCAGGGTTTGATAAAATTATGATTTTGTCCCTGAAAAGCAATAAGTCTTTTTCAAGTGAAAATCATTAGTACCCCTTCAAATACTTTGTAATCATCAAAATCAATCCAAGGAGCAACGATCTCCCCCTTTTTGATGATGACAAAACACTTGAGCAAAAGCATATATATGAAACATTGAGCATGAATTTCAAAGGAATGAAATGCATCATAGGTAGTTTGAAGATAAATAAAAAATTTGTTACCAAATTAAAAATTACTTATAAGTGCATTTGCTTGAAAAGAAGATTGATTCTTTGGCACGTGATACATGTGCCCATTTGCTTGTGTTGCTCATTTGCCTAACAATTTGCCTATTACTTAATACTTTAAAAATTTGCTCATCTGATTATTTAATTTTGGTATCAGAGCAGAATTTTTGTTATCAGAGCAAAGCAGAATTTGCCTAAGAATTTTGAAAATTTGCTCTTTGCTCATTTGAAAATATCTCATTTGCTCATTTGCTTATTTGCTTATTTAATTTTGGTATCAGAGCATGCCTAAGAATTTGAAAATTTGCTCATTTGCTTAATATTTTGCTCAATTTGCTTTTGATTCTTTTATCAATTTACTATTGATTCTTTAATCTCTCCCCCTTTTTGACAGCATCAACAAAAAATTATTTACTCCCCCTTTTCTGAATATATTTTCTCTATTTCTTTCTTTTGATGAAAATAATTTTACTAATGTTACTTTTGTTTACTCTCCCTGAATACAGCAAACATAAAAGATATACCATTGGATATCATGGATAGCAGATTACAATTCATAGTATCTTAAGCATGCACATAATTGAAAGCAACTAAATTTGAAGGTCATTCATTGAAAGTCAAAGAGTATATATATATAATCAAAAAGTGACTGATACCATATAGTTGTTCCAATACATATACCAAAATGCAAAAGTCAACATTACATGGCTCAAAAGATAGATCCTAGAAAGAGACTAAAGATAAGACTAACTACAAGGATCTAGTAGAGCTCATGACTGGATGGATCAGAGTCAGATGAATCGGAGATGGGGTGAGGAGATGAAGGATCACGACCAAGGGCTCGACCTCTACCCCATCTGCCTCTACCACGAGTGGAGGTGCCGGCACGAGTGGACGGGTGAGATGATCCTGAAGGCTGAGAAGCAACAGACTGAACTACAAGAGAGAGTCTGATGGTGTCCAGAAGGTTCAGAGCTCTCGAAACAGACTGTAGCAGTGCAGTGAACTGGGTGGATGCATGCTCACTAGAGCCTCTGATCTCTCTCCTCAGGAAATCAAATCCACTCTCCAAAACTCCTCTAAGTCTGGGTGCCTCCGTATATAGGTCTGAGACCTCAGTGATGCACTCCTGTGGCTGTGGATGTGCCAGAGCTAACACTTGCCCCTGCAAGTCAAGTACTCTCCCAATCAGTCTCAATATATAACCCTCAAGCTGCTGAATACGAACTAAGTAATCTGAAATCATTTGGAAGATAGTGGAGATGTGAGGGATCAAAGTCTGATCAGATACATCATGTGATGTGGATTCCTGTGCAAAAGCTAAACTACCCCACTGTCGAGAAAGTAAGGAAGCCACACGCTGAGAGATCATCTCAATCTGGTCATCAGCCAATCTGATCTCTGAGGGATGTGCTCTGCTGTCTGGCTGCTGGATTGGAGTGTGCCTCCTAGTAGACTCTGATGGACCAGCCTCGAGATCTGAAACGAACTGAATGTCTGGAGATGCTGCCCTGATATCATAGAGTGGTGATGAAGGACCTTCTTCCTCAGCTCTGTCCTCAACTCTCTCTTCTACACCCTTAGTCCAACCACCATCAGTCCTAGAAAATCTCATGCGGTGTAGAGTATGTTGGTTGATGGTGTCAGAGTGAGAAAGCCTAGCTGCTGCCTCCCCCTTAAAACTAACTCCAAACCTCCTGAATATCAATATGAGGGCCATACCGAAAGGCAGATGTGCCTTGGATCTATCAGGGTTTCTCTCATGGCTTCTATCATTAATGCTGGGAGGTTTAGGGGGTTTGGGTAATCACATGAAACATGATGCAGATGTCTCGGCCTGAGAGGAGGTCATGTCTACCACTTCTTGGGAAGAAAAGCTTTGTTACCAGTTGATGTAGTATCCTCATCTCAATGGAAAGGATCTTGGCTTCTAGTTTGTTTAGGCTTTCCGAGAAGGTTCCTCCTAAAATCACATTAATTCCTTCTTCCTTGACTGGGAGTTCCATGTTTGAGTATCCCTCATAGGGTAAATGAAGAATCTGTCCCAAAAGTACAGGATCTAAACAGATATCTATACCCTTAACAGTGGATGTTACTGTTCCATTGCCATAGCTCAAATTCAGATAAAATTTTCTAACCAAATCCACATAGGTAATTTCTTTAAGAGAGCAGTAAAATCTCCAACCTTGATCTTTGATTTTTGAACCAATGGAGAACCCCTCTTTTTCAAAAAATCTAAAATCTATATTTTTCTCGAGTTCTACCTTTCTAACAGATAAGAAAATTTTACTGGGGCTTAATGGAGACCGAGAAGAACCTGGAGCAGATGCCAAAATAGGAATGGGAGCAGATGAGGTCTGAGAAGTCTGTCTCTTCTTGCGCACGCTCTCTTCCAACTCGCGGACCGACTTCCTTCTTTGTGGGAGCTTCATTTTTGGAGCCATTTCCACCACCAGAGCAAGCAAGGGGTCTTGGGAGGTCAAATGTGTGAAGAGATAGAGGGATTTTAGGGGAAGGATAGGGATTTTTGGAGGAGTGAAACTCTGATTTGGAGGAGAAGGGTGGAAGCTAGGGCACGCTCCAACCGCTCCAAATAAGGGATGAGATGGGGATGAAATCGATTCCTAAGGGTCGATTTGAGGTGAGAGGGGTGATGGGAGAAGAATCTTAGGGGTAGGTCTTGGGTTTGGAGAGGGAGAAGGAGACCTAAGGTTTTGGGGGGAGGAAGAAGACGGTGGAATGGGTCGGCTCAAAGGATGGGATTTTAACCAAAAGAAGAAGAAGCCCGTGGGATTTTGGCCAAAACTACAAGTTTGCCATTGGGTCGACCCTAGGGGGTCGACTCATGGTTCACAGAAATTCAGAAAAAATGATGAACGATTTTTGAAAAATTTGAAACTTTAGGAGAAGGATATTTGCTCAATGATCAATTATGAGAATGATAATTTTGAGCTTTTAAGCCCAAGAGAAATGATGAGAATTGAGTTCAAAGAGTTTTTTTTTTTTGACATTGAACCCTTGAGATTAGAGAGACATTTAAGCAGATGGATCAAGGATTCCTAGTTATTTCACAGAATCTATCTTCACTTAGGGCCTTTGTAAAGATGTCGGCTAATTATTTTTCAGTACACACATAGTCAAGAATTATGTCTTTATTTTGAACATGTTCTCTTATAAAATGATGCCTGATTTCAATATGTTTAGACCTAGAATGTTGAATTAGATTTTTAGTAAGATTTATGGCACTGGTGTTATCACATCTTATGGGAGTTTCATTAAGTTTGATACCAAAATCTTCGAGTTGTTACTTAATCCACAAGATTTGAACACAACAACTTCCGGCTGCAATGTATTCGGCTTCGGCCGTAGACAGTGCTACCGAATTTTGTTTCTTGCTAAACCAGGAGATTAGGTTAACTCCAAAAAATTGGCAAGTTTTACTAGTGCTTTTTCTATCTAATCTACATCCAGCAAAATCAGCATCTGAATATCCTATTAAATCAATTAATGAGTCCTTAGAGTACCATAATCCTAGAGTTTGAGTACCATTCAAATATCTAAGGATTCTTTTAACAGCATTCAAGTAAGATTCTTTAGAATTAGATTGAAATCGAGTACAAAGACAAACACTAAACATAATATCAGGTCTACTTGCAGTTAAATATAGTAGAGAGTCAATCATACCTCTATAATATTTTAAGTCTATACTTTTACCTTCTTCATCCTTATCAAGCTTACATGAAGGGCTCATGGGTGTACCAATTGCTTTGGAGTGCTCCATTCCAAATCTTTTGAGTAATTCCCTTGTGTACTTGCTTTGGGTGATGGAGATTTCTTCCTTTGTTTGTTTGATTTAGAGTCCGAGGAAGAATGTAAGTTCTTCCATCATGCTCATCTTGAACTCCCCCTGCATGAGCTTTGCAAAATCTTGACAAAGAGATTCATTAGTAGACCCAAAGATAATATCATCAACATATATTCGAATAACTAATATATCATCTTGATTTCTTTTAATGAAAAGGGTTGTGTCTACATTGCCTCTTAAAAAACTATTAACGAGTAAAAATTTGCTTAGCCTTTCATATCAAGCCCTGGGTGCTTGTTTCAAACCATATAGAGCTTTATTTAATTCAAAAACATAATTAGGAAAAGCATGATTTTCAAAATCTGGGGGTTGTTTTACATAGACTTCTTCAGCAATGTATCTATTTAAAAAGGCACTTTTGACATCCATTTGAAATAATTTAAATTTCATAAAGCAAGCATATGCAAGTAGAAGTCTGATTGCCTCTAATCTAGCAACAGGTGTAAAGGTCTCATCAAAATCAATTCCCTCTTCTTGATTATAACCTTTAGCAACCAATCTTGCTTTATTTCTTATTACATTTCCATGTTCATCTAATTTATTCCTAAAAACCCATTTTGTACCAATTATTGAATAATTTTTAGGTCTTGATACTAAAGTCCATACATTATTTCTTTTAAATTGATTAAGTTCCTCTTGCATTGCATTAATCCAATTATAATCATTTTCAGCTTCTTCAATGGTTTTAGGTTCAAGATGAGAGACAAAAGCACAATGATTGAATGCATCTTTAAGTGAAGAACGAGTTCTTACCCCATGCATAGGATCACCAATAATTAGCTCCTTAGGGTGATTGTGAACATACCTCCATTCTTTGGGTAGGTCATTTGTACCTTGAGATTGTTCTTGATGTTCTTCACCTCTCTCATCCTATTTGTTTTCATGTTCCTCATCATCTTGAATTGTTGAATCTTTTAGAGTGATCTCCTTCATTCCTTCTATAAGAGGATCTGCATCATCAATACCTTCATTCTTCCTTGAAGGAAGATCATTAGATTCATCAAAGACAATATGTATTGACTCCTCTACTACTAAGGTTCTTTTGTTAAAATCCTTAAAAGCTTTACTAGTGGAGGAGTAACCAAGAAAAATTGCTTCATCTGATTTTGCATCAAATTTTCCAAGTCTTTCTTTACCATTATTTAATACAAAATATCGGCAACCAAAAATATGAAAATATACAATATTAGGTTTTCTTCCTTTCCAAAGCTCATAGGGGATTTTCTTTAAAATTTGTCTAATCAAAGTACGATTTAAAATATAACATGCTGTGTTAATAGCTTCCATCCAAAAGTATCTTGGAAGGTTGCTTTCACATAGCATAGTACGGGTCATTTCTCTAGGGTTCTATTTTTCCTTTCTACTATCCCATTTTATTGGGGTGTCCTAAGTGCTAAAAAATTATGGCATATTCTTTTTTCATCACAAAATTTTTTAAATTCTTGATTTTCAAATTCGGTTCCATGATCACTCCGAATATTTTAAATTGAAAATCCTTTCTCATTAGTGACTTTTCGATAAAATTTAGAGAAAACTTGAAAAGTTTCATTTTTGTGTGCCAAAAAGAAAACCCATGTAAAACGAGAGAAATCATCAATAATTACAAAGCCATATCATTTTCCTCCTAGACTAGTAGTTCTAGTAGGTCCAAATAAATCCATGTGCAATAGCTCTAAAGGTCTAGAAGTTGAAACAATATTTTTTGATTTAAATGAAACTCTTATTTGTTTACCTAGTTGGCATGCATCACAAATTCTATCCTTTTCAAAATTCAATTTTGGCAAACCAAGAACCAATTCCTTCTTAATTAGTTTTGAAAGTGAATGCATGCTAATATGTACAAGCCTACGATGCCAAAGCCAACTAGTCTCATTAATCTTGGCATTTAAGGATACTAGGTATTGCATGTTTATCTTGGATAGATCATTCAAATCTACCATATAAATATTACCATGTCTATGTCCAATAAATTTGATGCCTTCATTAATAGGACTAGTTACAATGCAAACAGAAGATTCAAAAATAACTTTATATCCTTTATCACAAAATTGACTAATGCTTAGTAAATTATGCTTTAAACCATCTACTAACAAAATATTTTCAATGTATTTGGAGGGAGTGATACCAATGTTACCTATACCGATGATCTTTCCTTTACCGTTGTCTCCAAAGGTGACCATCCCTCCATTCTTAGCATCAAGTGTGATGAATTGAGATTCATCACCAGTCATGTGTCTCGAGCATCCGCTATCAAGATACCATTTCCTGTTTCCTCCTTGGGATGCTAGACACACCTGCAGGCAAAAGTCAAGTTTTTGTTTTAGGTACCCAAGCTTTCTTGGGTCCTTTTTGATTAGTCATAATGGTTCCTTTTGGAACCCATATTTTCTTTACATTTGAGTTTATAGATTTGTTAGAGAAGCAAGTATATGACTTATGTCCTACTCTACCATATTTAAAGCAAGTAATATTAGAAAACTTGTTACTTGAAGAGTTTACATAGATATTTTTCAGATACTTTTGTTTCTTCAAGGGGTTATAGTCAAGTCCAGCCTTATCATACACGGCCTTTTGATTTTCAAGAATCATATTAAGTTTATGAGAACTCAAGGTGAATTTTTCAACTATTGATTTTAGCTTGGCAATTTTATTCTTTAAATTTTGATTTTCTTGAACCAGGGCAGATTTTTCAATTGAAATGCTCTCATTTTGTTTCAGTAAAGATTGATTTTTTGATTTTAGATCTTTGTTCTTTATCCCTAATTTCTTTAGTTCATCAATTAAATCATAAAAAGCTTCATGCAGTTCTTCAAATGTAAAGTCGCTAGGAGTTTCAGAATTTACCTCATTTTCATGTGCCATAAGGCACAAGTTGGCTTGTTCAGTTGAGTCTTCCTCTTCGGAGCTTGAGTCATCACTCCCACTCTAAGTGGCCATCATGGCCTTCTTCTTGTACTTCTTGGGACCCTTCTTTAATTGTAGGCATTCGGACTTGAAGTATCTCGATTTCTTACATTCATAGCAGATAAGGGGTTGGTCTTTATCCTTTTCTTTGCTCTATTCTCCTTTTGTGAGTGGCCTCTTTCTCATTCTTTGTTTCCTTTTTCTCAAAAATTTCTTGAACCTTCTGGTAATGAGTGCCATCTCTTCATCCTGCTCTTCATTATCGGTGTCATCAGTTTCTTCATCTGGTTGAGCTGTGGATTTGAGGGCGATTGTTCTCTTCTTTTTGACTTCTTCCTCTTGATGTTGTTTCATACTTAGCTCATGTGTCATCAAAGATCCAAGAAGCTCTTCCAATGGTAGAATGTTCAAATCCTTGGCTTCTTGGATGGCGGTCACTTTGGCTTTTCAAGTTCTTGGTAAGGACCTGAGAATCTTTCTTACAAGCTCACTGTTAGAATAGGACTTACCAAGACTCTTTAAACCATTTATAATATCAGTAAAGCGAGTAAATATTTTAGTTATAGACTCATCATGCTCCATTTTAAACAATTCATATCTATGCACAAGCATGTTAATTTTGGACTCTTTTACTTGATTAGTTCCTTCATGGGTTACTTCTAATCTATCCCATATTTCTTTAGCAGACAAGCAAGTTGAAATGCAATTAAATTCATTAGCATCAAGAGCACAATAAAGAACATTCATAGCTTTAGCATTTAGTTAGGCCATTTTCTTATCAACCTCATCCCACTCTTTTTCGGGTTTGGCTGATTCCACACCATCAATAATTTTAGTGGGTGTGTGAGGGCCGTTCACTATGATACTCCACATATCATAGTCAAGTGCTTGAATAAAAATTTTCATTCGAGCTTTCCAATAGGTATAATTGGACCCATTGAAAAGTGGAGGTCGGTTAGTGGACTGCCCCTCGGCTAGAGAAGTACCAACTTGAGTTGCCATAGATCTTTAGCTCTTTGATTGGTTAGATCAAAGTAGGGCTAGAGCATCGGGCTCTGATACCACTTGTTGCCCAGCTATGCAACCCAAGAGGAGGGGGTGAATTGGGTTTCTAAAAATTTTAAACTTAACTTATGTCTTATGAAAAATGTTTAACAATAGCTAAATAAATAGGGAGAGTATAGTTGATTCAAGGCTAATGATTAAAAACAAGAATGCAAGAGAATAAAGAAGTTCTAAAGAAAAGTAATTAGGCACAACACAAACAAAAAGATTTATAGTGGTTCGGTGCCAACCTTGTACCTACATCCACTCCCCAAGCTCCTACTTGAAAATTCTAATCCACTAACTTGTATTCAACCTGAATACACTTGTCGAAAACTCTGACTCTAGCTATCCCAAGCTAGTCCACTTATTTTTCGGGTACAAGCCAACCCAATACACTCCGATTCAAGGTTCGGATCAACCTTCCCTTGTTTTGGAACCCTTCCAAAATAAAAATAATAACTCAAACAGAGTATAACAATCAATAGCACAGTAAGTATAAAAGAAGCTCCTTTAATGAGCGAATGAGACTTTAAATATACTTTACTCAAGGAGAAGAAGGCTCTTTTTGATTTTCTCAAGGTGGTTGGAGACTTGAATGTGCACTTGAGGAGTTGGTGAGCTTGAATTAAAGGCTTCTTGAATGCTTTGAGTGAGCTCTTGCTTAGGGCTGAAAAGTTTGCTTGAAATCCTCTTTTCAAAAATCTCTCTCCTTTATGATTCCTACCTTTTTGTCCTTTTTATAGCTTTAAGAAATGGTGGAGAACAATCTGGGCTGAAATAGAGCCGTTAGACCACATTAAATGAGCATTAAAAGCATTTAAAACAGGTTAAAAACTAACCGTTGTAGAACTTTCCAGTCACAGGGGTCGACTCATGGGTCGACCTCTGTGGAAAAACAACAGAAAACCAATAGAAAACCAAGGTTCTGTAAATTTGGCCTAAAAACAGCAGAGGTCGACTCATGGGTCGACTCATGCCTGGGGGGTCGACCCCATGGGGTCAACTCACAGACTGTGCCAAGCCTGTACCAGCCAAAAAATCTGCGTGCCAATCAGCTCATGGTGCCATGAGTCGACTCATCGGGTCGACTCAAATTCTTCAATCATGAATATCTTTCAAAATACATATCCAAAAATTATAAAATTTTCACCAATGGATCACAAATCTTTTATTCTATCACTTGATGCTTTCAAATCAGGGTTTGGTAAAATTATAATTTTGCCCCTGAAAAGCAATAAGTCTTTTTCAAGCGAAAATCATTAGTACCCCTTCAAATGCTTTGTAATCATCAAAATCAATCCAAGGAGCAACAGATAGATTTTGTGAAATTAGGAGAGAACTAGGAATCCTTGATCCATGTGCTTAAATGTCTCTCTGATTCCAAGGGATCAATGTTAAAAACTCCTTGAACTTAATTCTCACCATTTCTCTTGGGCTTAAAAGCTCAAAATTATCATTCTCATAATTGATCATTGAGCAAATATCCTTCTCCTAAAGTTACAAATTTTTCAAAAATTGTCTCATCATTTTTCTGAGTTTCAATGTGCCATGAGTCGACCCCTAGGGTCGACCCAAGGGCAAACTTGTAGTTTTTGGCCAAAATCCCATGGGCACCTTCTTTTTGTTGAAAACCCATCCTTTGAGCCGACCCATTCTACCGTCTTCTTCCTTCCTCCAAAACCATAGGTCCCCTACTCTTCTTCTCCAAACCCAAGTCCTTTCCCAAGACTCTTCTTCCATCACCCCTTACACCTCAAATCGACCCTTAGGAATCGAGCTCTTCCCCTTCTCCTCCCTTGTTTGGAGCGGATTGAGCGTGCCCTAGATTCTACCCTTCTCTTCCAAATCGAGGTATCACTCCTCCAAAAATTTCTATCCTTCCCCTAAAATCCCTCTATCTCTTCACACATTTGACCTCCTAAGACCCTTGCTTGCTCTGGTGGTGGAAATGGCTCCTAAAATGAAGCTCCCACAAAGAAGGAAGTCGGTCCGCGAGTTGGAAGAAGGCATGCGCAGGAAGAGACAGGCAACTGAGACCTCGTCAGCTTCAATCCCTGCTCTGACATCTGCTCCAGCTTCTTCTCGGTCTCCATTAAGTCTCAGTAAGATTCCCTTATCTGATAGAAAGGTAGAACCCAGGAAAAACATAGATTTTAGATTTTTTGAAAGAGAGGGATTCTCTATCGATTCAAAAATCAAGGATCAAGATTGGGGATTCTACTGCTCACTCAAAGAAATTACCTATGTGGATCTGGTTAGGAAATTTTATCTGAACTTGAGCTATGGCAATGAAACAGTAAAATTCACTGTGAAGGGTATAGAAATCAATTTAGATCCTATGCTTTTGGGAGAAATTCTTCATTTACCCTGTGAGGGATACACAAATATGGAACTACCAGTTAAGGAGGAGGGAATTAATGTGATTCTTGGAAGAACCTTCTCGGGAAGCCTAAATAAATTAGAGGCCAAGATCCTTTCCATTGAGATGAGGATACTACATCAAATGGTAACAAAGCTATTCTTCCCTAGAAGTGGTAGACATGATCTCCTCTCAGGCCGAGACATCTGCATCATGTTTCATGTGATTACCCAAACCCCCCTAAACCTCCCAGCATTAATGATAGAAGCTATGAGGGAAACCCTGATAAAATCTAAGGCACATCTGCCTTTCGGTATGGCCCTCACGTTGGTATTCAAGAGGTTTGGAGTCAGCTTTGAGGGGGAGGCAGTAGCTAGGCTTTCTCACTCTGATACCATCAACCAACACACTCTATACCGCATGGGATTTACTAGGACTGATGGTGGTTGGACTAAAGGTGTAGAAGAGAGAGCTGAGGACAGAGCTGAGGAAGAAGGTCCTTCATCACCTCTCCATGATCTCAGGGCAGCATCTTCAGACATTCAGTTCATTTCAGATCCCGAGGCTGGCCCATCAGAGTCTATTAGGAGGCACACTCCAGTCTAGCAGCCAGACAGCAGAGCACTTCTCTCAGAGATCAGATTGGCTGACGACCAGATAGAGATGATATCTCAGCGTGTGGCTTCCTTACTATCTCGACAGTTGGGCACTTCAGCTTTTGCACAGGGATCCACATCACTTGATGTATCTGATAAGACATTGATCCCTCACATCTCCACTGTCTTCCAGATGATCACAGATCAGTCAGTTCGTATCGAGCAGCTTGAGGGGTGTGTAGTGAGACTGACTGCTAGAGTATTTGACTTGCAGAGGTAAGTACTAGATCTAGCTCACCACAGCCACATGGGGACATCACTGAGGTCTCAGATCTATCTACGGAGGCAGCCAGACTTAGAGGAGTCTTGGAGAGCGGATTTGACTTTCTGAGGAGAGAGATCAGAGGCTCTAGTGAGCATGCATCCACCCAGTTCACTGCACTGCTTCAGTCTATTTCAAGAGCCTTAAACCTTCTGGACACTATCAGACTATCACTTGCAGCACAGTCCATTGCTTCGCAGCCTTTAGGATCTTCTCACCCGCCCACTCGTGCCGGCACCTCCACTCGTGGCAGAGGCAGACGGGGTCGAGGTCGAGCCCTTGGTCGTGATCCTTCATCTCCTCACCCCATCTCTGATTCATCTGACTCTGATCCATCTAGTCATGATCTCTACTAGATCCTGTCTAGCTAGTCTTTTCTTTAGTTTTAGTCTAAGAACTATCCTTTGGGCCATGTAATGATGTTGACTAATTGACTTTTATATTTTGGTATATGTATTGGAACAACTAGGTGGTATTAGTCACTTGTTGATTATAAATATATACTCCTTGACTTTAAATGAATGACCTTCAAATTGAGTTGCTTTTAATTATGTGCATGCTTAAAATACTATGAATTGCAATATGGTATCCAATTGGTATATCTTTTATGTTTGCCATATTAAGGGGGAGTAAAACAATAAGCAATTGAGAAACAAGCAATAAGCAAAAGGAAGAAATAGAGTAAATATATTCAAACACAAAGGGGAAACTAAAGAATCTCTATTGATACTGTCAAAAAGGAGGAGAAATAATTAAATGAGCAAATGAGAAATAATTAAATGAGCAAATGAGAAATAATCAAATGAGCAAGAGCAAATTTTCAAAAGCAAATTTTGAAAATGTTAAGCAATTGAGAAATAATTAAATGAGCAAATGAGAAATAATTAAATGAGCAAATGAGAAATAATCAAATGAGCAAAAGCAAATTTTGAAAATGTTAAGTAATTGAGCAAATTTTTAAATGAGCAAATGAGCAAATTTTTAAATTGTTAAGCAATAAGTAAATTGTTAGGCAAATGAGCAACACAAGCAAATGGGCACATGTATCATGTGCCAAAGAATCAATCTTCTTTTCAAGCAAATGCATTTATAAGCAATTTTCAAATTGATAGCAAATTTTCAATTTATCTTCAAACTACCTATGATGCATTTCATTCCAATTCATGGCTATAATATTCAAATGATGCATCTTCATAACTTTGAAATTCATGCTCAATGTTTTATATATGCTTTTACTCAAGTATTTTGTCATCATCAAAAAGGGGGAGATTGTTGCTCCTTGGATTGATTTTGATGATTACAAAGCAATTGAAGGGGTTACTAATGATTTTTGCTTGAAAAAGACTTATTGCATTTCAGAGATAAAATCATAATTTTATCAAACCCTGATTTGAAAGCATCAAGTGCTAGAACAAAAGATTTATGATCCATTGGTGAAAATTTTATAGTTTTTGGACATGTATTTTGAAAGATATCCATGTTTGAAAATTTGAGTCGACCCCATGAGTCGACTCATGGCACAATGGGCTGATTGGCACACAGAATTTTCTGGCTGGCACAGTCTGTGAGTCGACCCCAGGGGTTGACCCCCAGGCATGAGTCGATCCATGAGTCGACCTCTGCTATTTTTAGACCAAAATTACAAAATTATTATTTTCTGCTGTTTTCCACAGAGGTCAACCCCATGAGTCGACCCATGAGCATGAGTCAACCCATGAGTTGACCTCTGTGACAGAAAAGTTCCACAACGGCTAGTTTTTTAACCTGTTTTAAGTGCATTTAATGCTCATTTAATGTGGACTAACGGCTCTATTTCAGCCCAGATTGCTCTCCACCATTCCTTAAAGTTATAAAAGGGACAAAAAGGTGAGAATCATCAAGAAGAGAGATTTTTGAAAAGAGGATTTCAAGCATACTTTTCAGTCCTAAACAAGAGCCCACTCAAAGCATTCAAGAAGCTTTTAATTCAAGCTCACCAACTCCTCAAATACTCATTCAAGTCTCTAACCACCTTGAGGAAATCAGAAAGAGGGTTCTTCTATTTGAGTAAAGTGTATTTAAAGTCTCATTCGCTCATTAAAGGAGCTTCTTTTTTATTTTCTGTGCTATTGATTGTAATACTCGATTTGAGTTATTATTTTTGTTTTAGAAGGGTTCCAAAATAAGGGAAAGTTGATCCGAACCGTGAATCAGATTGTATTGGATTGGCTTGCACCCGAAAAATAAGTGGACTAGCTTGGAATAGCTAGAGTCAGAGTTTTCGATGAGTGTATTCAGGTTGAATACAAGTTAGTGGATTGAAATTCCCAAATAGAAGCTCTGGGAGTGGATGTAGGTGCAAGGTTGGCACCGAACCACTATAAATCCTCTTGTTTGTGTTGTGCCTAATTGCTCTTCTTTGAAACTTATTTATTCTCTTGCCTTCTTGCATTTAACCATTAGTCTTGAATCAACTATACTCTCCTTATTTATCTAGCTATTATTAAACAATTTTCATAAGGTATAAGTTAAGTTTAAAATTTTTAGAAACCCAATTCACCCCCCACCTCTTGGGTTGTATAGCTGGGCAACAAATAGCGTATCATTTGATCGCGAATCAATTTAAGGACTACGCAATAAATCCTCCTTTATCGATCAAAGTAGTCTTAAGGACTTCATCATAATATAAGAGTTTATTAGAAGATGTAACCTTATGATGAAAAATATCAAATAACTTTTATTATTTATCAATTCATATACATTTATAATTAGCACAATCGTCAAACGATTGGCTTTAGGACACAATTCCCAACAGTGAGTTGATTGACTCAAGATCAAATTTGGCTCAGTGATTTGGGTCTATTTCAATAGGTTAATCTGATTGATTCTAATCAACTAATTTAGTATCTAAGGTAAGTATTTAGATGGTAGTTATTTAATTGATTCCGTTGTCTGACTTGATCATTTTTGATTGGTATCTAAGGAAAGCAATGGGGGGACCCCCACACATCTTAACTTATCTGGCTATCTTGGGAGATTCAGTTTCATATTAGATTACTTGTTGACTCGAGTTCATCCATACCAATTAAGCTAGTTAGATATGTTGATGTGCTGACTTGAATATAATCAGTTGGATGTCAAATTTACTGATATAGAAGAGATCTAAACCTAAATCTCTTCACTAAATATTAAGTCTAGAGGTCTTCCATCATTGTAGAGATACAGATATCTTCCTGATGTTGATCGTTCTCAGTTAATTATAGTGGTTGAATTGCATCAAAAAAGTATAACCACTCTATTGACATTTGATGTCCTGGGATAGAGATGGGGTTGGACCCAATAACTGTTAGGTGAGGGTCCAATAACGGCTTTACTCTTGCTGGTGAATGATGGGTCTGACTTAATTAAGATTGTGTCAATAACTATTAGGTGAGGCCACAGGACTTAGAGACTAAGCCCACTGCATCTTGCTTAGTGAAGCAATAGGCAAAGTGTTGTCCATTCATTGATCTGTACTCACTAATAACTGTTAGGTGAGGTGTGTATAGGTTAGTGGGACCGCAGTACCCACTTAAACCAATCACGTATAGGTTTTCATTTCTCCACCTGAGGAGTGTGGGAGATTCAAAAAAATAGTGAAAGCCTTTATTTGTTTTTAAAGTCTCTAGAACAAACAATCTTATAAGTATGAATATCTAACTAAAAACTGTTCTCTCTACAGATAACCATATCGAATTCCAATCCTTTAGCCTGTATCCTAGATACCAATAGATTGATCGACACCAATTACAAAGACTGGCTCAGAAATCTGAGAATCATTCTCAGCTTCAAAAAACTGACCCATGTCCTTGATCAGGATGTGCTTGTGTTACCTGCTCATCCATCCCCTGATCAATGAGCCACACTTGAGAAATAGATGGATAAAGATAACAAGCCAAAGTGCTATATATTAGCATCCATATCTAATGATCTTCAGTGATAGCATGAAGACATGAGGACTGTCAGAGAGATGCTGACTCACCTGCAAGAGTTGTATGGTGAGCAGAGTCGCACAGCTCACTTTGAGATCTCTCAAAGACTTTTTAGAGTGAAGATGCATGATGGGCAGTCCGTCAATGATCATTATTTGACAATAATCGAGGATATAGAGGAGCTTCAGAAGCTCGGAATGAACATGGACAAAGAATTACAGGTAGATTTGATCCTCCAGTCTCTTTTTGATTCATATGGGTAGTTCATTATGAACTATCTTATGAATAAAATTGATAACACTTTGTCTGAATTATTGAATATGCTGGTAATAGCAGAGGGTACCTTGAAGAGTTCAAGGGACATAGTTTTAGCTGTGGAGTGGGCTTCCTCCAAAAGAAAGTCTTCTTTTAAGAAGAAGAAAAAGCCCGTGAAGAAGCAGCAGAATGAAGCCAAGCCCAAGAAGTAGGTTTCAAGGAAGGTCGATGACATGGAAAAGTATTTCCATTGCAACGTCGAAGGCCATTGGAGAAGGAACTGTTTGGCCTACCTAGCAACTGTCAAGAGCAGGAAGAAGGATGGACCTTCTGAAGGTACATCTGAATTGCTCATTATTAAAATTAATCTAATAGTTTTCTCTTCTTCTAGTTAGGTTCTTGATTCTGGTTCAAGTACTCATTTGTGTACTCCTATATAGGGTCTTGAAGAAGTAAAAGGGCTGAGGGAAGGCAAGATCACTCTTTGGGTTGGCAATGGAACAAGAGTTGCTACTGTGGCCGTTGGAACCTACCCTCTACGACTATTATTAGGACTTAGTTTAATTTTAAAAGACTATTATTATGTGTTGGAAAATATGTCCCAAAAAGTCAATCGTCAAGCTGTTGATGGTTGAGCAACCAAATATTGTAATTGATTTGTTAATAAATAAAATATATTTGGCATCTTCATCATAAGCTTTCATATTCTAATGAACTCCGTTGTTATGATGAAGTCCTTAGGGCTATTTAAGTTCGATAAAGAGAGGATTTATCGATTAGTCCTTAAAACTGTTCACGACCAAATGATAGGCTGTTTAATAAGGACGACAGCTTCTATCGAGCATAGGTCGCTGTAGGCCATATGGGTTGGTTGTCCTCTTAACCAAGGAGTGTGGAGACACTGGTATGGCATACAAGTGAGATGTAAGGGTACATCATCATTGAACGTGACCAACTCCAGAGTATTCTGCTGTCGAGAATGTCTCTGATGGGATATAGGTATAAGTGTCCCTTAGACCTGAGATCGCCTCAGTGACTTGCAAGCAACTCACTGTGCTTTGGTACTGGACTAACTGAATTTCTAATTCAGGGACGGAAGGCTTCTGGGCACAGTCAAGTACTTGCAAAGTCAGAGTGTGATCGAGATGGGATTGACCACTCCAAGAGTTGGAGAAGAATGAGTCGCTGTATTTCAATTTAGCAAAACCTTGGCCAGGGTAATCCATCAGATGGATTTGATATTTTGAAATACAATGTGGACAACATGATCAGAGTTGACAGTTGAACTCTGGGGTGTCCTATGATCATTTTGGTCAAGAGGATGAATTATATGAAAACTATATCCGCATGGGTTCTAAGGATGTTGTTCTACACATTCGACCTATCCGGTCGTCGGGTACCATTGCTAGATGGTCACTTCGATTGGTATAAGAATTTATTCCTATGCTACCGGCTTAGGTTCGGACCTATGAGGTCACACACATTAGACTTCATGATCCGATCGGATGGTTGATCAACGATTAAGAATCGTTCTAGGGTTAAATGATCAATACGATTGACATTTAACCCAGTGCAAGTGTTGCAGGAGGATCTATTAGCAATTCGATTGCTGATTGGCTTAATTTGATTAAGCCAATGGGCTGAGATTAAGTTTAATTAAATATAATTTAATTAGATTTAGTTTGGGCTTGATTGGATCAAGTCCAATTGGTTTATTGGATAAGCCAAGTGCAAGAAAAAACTAGTCCTAGTTCAACTAGGACTTGGGTCAATCTAATTTTTAATTTGATTAGAAAATTAAATCAGATTTAAATCTAATTTAATCTAATTAAATTAGGTTCTTAATTGGGTTAAGACCTATTTTAATTGGGTTGATCTAATTTTGATTTGATTTGGTTTGGGAAACCAAATTAAAACAAGTCATAAGACAGAATCCTAGTAAGACTAGGATTCCACCTTGCGCCACATAAGCCTTCTCCACGCCCTCTCTCTTATTCAATGCCAATCTCCACTTATTTTGTGCGACAAAAGCCCTCTCTCATATCTCTCTCACGTTCACAAAAGGTCTCCTCTCTTCTTTCTTACATGGAAGGTGGTTTGGATCAAATCAAAAAGGAATAAGTTTGGATTTCGAATTCTATGAGATAGAGTTTTAGAAATCCAAAACTCTTTCAATTTTGCACCGAATTTATCCAAATTTTTTTTGTAATTTTTATGACTTTTAGGGTATACATTGTGCACCCTTTTTTGATGATTCATGCACAAAAATATGAAGGAGGTGCTCAAGAGTTGGGCATCCCTTAACTTGCCATGTTTGGATAAGCCTTGACTAGGTGTTTGACCTAGACAAGGACTCTATCATATCTCTCTATATAAGATGAGTTTCTTTGTAAAATTTTATAAAAAGTCAGAGATTTGAGAGACCTTTGTTCCATCCAAAAATCAGAGAGAAATACCTTTGGGTCATGGAGATATGAAAGATGCAAGTTTGGGTGTCTAGAGAGAAAAATGTGAAGAAGAAGAGGGTCTTCTTCTAGGGTTTTTGTTTTTATATCTTTCCTCCCTCCATCTTGAGTTTTCTGAGAGCGTCTCAGATCTGAAACTCCTTCTACTTTTCATCTTTGGAAGAGTCCAAATCAAGAAAAAGGAGGCACCTGATCAACCATCAAAGAAGGATCAGTGCAGTACTAGCATACTGAGCTGATTTCCTGAAGCAGGACTTTTGATCGAGATTCGTGGGCTCGTGTGGATGACTCCTTGAGGCCGGACGTGTGTACAGCTTGCAACATCATCCTCAAGCCCAGATCAACAAGGTTAGAACGTCTAACTTGCAAGGTAATAGATCTGATCTATTGTTTAATACATACATTAGATGTAGTATAGAAACATGTTGATATGATCAACATGTAGTTCATGCTATATTTATATATTTTAATTTTTTATTTAATGCTATATAATAATCATGTAATAGGATCTTAGATCTAGAGATTTTCTAATTTTAAAAAATAAATTTTGATTTATTTTAGTCTTCTGCTGTATGATCTTGAAAAAGTTTCAAGATCTAACCCTGAAACCCTAGATAAGGTTCTTACAATTGATATTAGAGCAAGGTTCTTTATTACATGATTATTTATACATGCTTAGATTATTTTTTAGATTAGATTTAATTTATAATCTGATTATTAAATCTAAAATTAAAATTTTAGATCAATCACAAACTGCAAGGTTGTCCTGCTGTAAGGTTTACCCCTTACAGTGCAAAGGTTGTCCTAGTTTGTGTAGATCTATCTTTAATCATAAATTTGTTAGATATGATCTAGATTAAATTTATGATTTATTAGATTTAAAAGATATTTAAATCTGAAATAAAATCTCTTTGTTAATAATTTTTGTGCAAAAAAATTGTTTAAAGTTGAAATTGTTTCAATTACATGAACCTGTTTAGATTAGATCTAAAGTAGTTTCATGTTTATTTCACTTGCATCTTGATTATGAATCAAACATGCAATATGGTTGGTAGAATCATATTGTAAAATTATTTTACAAATATGAAAATTATTTTTTGAAAAGCCAAACCCAATCCTCAGCCCAAAACTTAATTAAGAATTAAGAAGTTGTTTGAATAGGTTCTAGGATTGTGAATTGAAGAACCTAAGACACAAACCATAACACATTGGGTTAATGGGTTAGCAGGAATTAGGTCCATTAATTGGGTTAGACCTATGGTTAGATTGAAGATAGACTTAATTAGAGAATTGACTAAATCTAATCAATTGTTATCTTAGATTAGGTCAAGGATTCTCTAGATCAATTACAATAGTTGTAGTTGGTCAAGTCCATGTCTTTAACGAGAACCAAATAGACTTGATTCTTGGCTAAGCGGTCTAGCACGAACTGTTAGGTTGATCTAATCAAAACTAATTAAACCAGTTGGTGTCTAAGGTAAACCAGACCGGTGGTTTTTAATTGGGAGCCCGCTTACCTGACCATTTCTAATGGTGTCTAAGGCAAGCTTTGGCAGACCCTCCCACTGATCGAACTTATCTGGCCTCTTGGTGAAATTATGTTTTGATCGGATCACTTGACTATTCGAGCTGACCCATGTCAGCTAGGTAAATCAGTGTGACTGATTTGGGTGCTCCTAGACCAGCCCTGGTCTCCCTTAAGCTGACTTGGTGAAGCCAGTGGGAGGATCATGATAAGCTGGTTCATCTAACTTCATCCTCTATATTATTTAAATCCTCTAAAATTATTAGGTTCTTAAAATGATAAAGTTATGGAGATAACTGAATCATAGCCTCCCATTAAAGTGTTTGATAATGAGTCCATTAACTCAATAATCATTGCAGACCCAAAGGCCTGGTGCTTGTTGACTAATAAAATTATCACTCATCATATGACGACTTGGAAGTGTCTCTCTAATGGTGGTTAGGTGAGCCAACCAAAGTTGGGCTTAATCATTCGTTGGTTAGATACACCATGTATGATCATGTTAATGGTTGGACCTAACTGGATCCTTACAGTGGAGGCCAAAGCCTACTGATTAGGTTTCTGAGGCAAAATTAAAATTACTAGAAATTATTTAGAGAAACAATTGGTTATGAACCTACCCCTAGATGTACATGGGTTGGCCAACCAAAGTTGGGCTTGTGTGCAGTCTAAGTGGATTCTAGTACACGCTAAGGAATTAGGGTAATTCTTTGAATTGGAGGTAGAGGTTACCAATTCGAATAAAATAGTGGGAAACCTTTTGATTAAAGTCTAAATCTTTAGGTTTAATGAATCAATTACTAATTAGGTTATGGTTCTCTTTTGTGCAGATATGGCCACTTCCCTATCGCTCCGATCATTGTTGGACAATGATAAGTTGGTGGGACCCAATTTCGGTAGCTGGTATCGAAAGTTGAAGATAGTCCTGGAGCATGAACGGATCCTATATGTGATAATGGATCCTGCACCTGAGGAGCCAGCTGTCAATGCACGTGGAACAGTCAGAGACACTTACCAGAAGTGGCTCAGTGACCGGACCACGGTGCGCTGTATCATGCTGGCTGCTATGAGCGACGAGTTCAGTCGCAGATTCGAGATGGCTCAGCCAAAGGACATGCTTCAAGTGTTGGAGGATGCCTTTGGCACACCCGATGACGTGGAGAGGCACAAGACTAGTTGTGCCATCTTCAACGCCAAAATGCGGGATGGTGCCTCTGTCACTGACCATTATTGTACATGATCGAGCTGATGGAACGATTGAGCAAGCTCGGCTTTCCCTTGCATGAGCAGCTTGGGAAAGATGCAATACTGAACTCGCTGCCCAAGTCCTATCTCCCATTCCTCACTCATTATAGAATGACAAAGCCTGAAGTAAACTACCACGGGTTACTAGGGTTGCTTTAGAACTTTGAGAAGGATCACCAACTTTACAAGGAGTCGGTGAACTTAGTAGGAGGTTCGTCTTCTGGTTCTCGACCTTTTGAGAAAGGGAAGAAGAACAAGAAGAAGAAAGTCAAGAAGGTGCAAGTTCAGGCTGGGACATCTGTGCAGAGCCAGACCAAAAAGATCAAGCCTGATAAGAGTCTATTCAACTGGCAAGCACCCTAGATTAGATAGTGTGTCAGATATCTACTTATGGCACTGTAGGCTAGGTCATAAAAACAAGAACAGAATAAACAGGTTGACTCAAGAGGGAATCCTCAAAGTTAGTGATTGTGAATCACTTCCAACCTATGAGTCCTGTCTTCTTGGTAAAATGATCAAGTCACCTTTTACTGGAAAAGGTGAGAGAGCTACTGAGCTCTTGGGCCTAGTACATACTGATGTATGTGGGCCCATGAGCACCAGTGCTAGAGGTGGATATTTCTACTTCATAATTTTTACGGATGACCTATCCTGATATGGATATGTCTATCTGATGAAACATAAGTCGGATTCATTTGAAATGTTCAAACGATTCCGAAGTGAAGTAGAAAAATAAACTGGGAAGAGTATTAAAACTCTTTGATCTGATCGAGGAGGAGAATACCTTTCTAGTGAATTTCTCACATATCTAGGAGAGAATGGGATTCTCTCCCAATGGACTCCTCCAAGAACACCACAGCATAATGGTGTGTCTAAAAGGAGGAATCGGACTCTGTTAGACATGGTCCGATCCATGATGGGTTTTGCTAGCTTGCCGATATCCTTCTGGGGATATGCACTCGAATCGGCCTGTTATCTGTTAAATAGGATTCCAAGTAAGTCTGTAATTAAGACTCCATATGAGATATGGACGGGACGTAAGCCAGCAGTTTCACACCTTAGGGTCTGGGGGTGCCCGGCCTATGTCAAACGATTACTCACAGACAAACTTGGACCTAGGTCTGACAAATGCTCATTCATAGGGTACCCCAAAGAGATAAAAGGATATTTTTTCTACCATACTGATGAACAAAAGGTGTTCGTCAGCCTTAAGGCAATCTTTTTAGAAAAAAAGTTCCTTGGTGAAGGAACCGTTGCCTTTAAGGTTGAACTTGATGAAGTTCAACAGGTAGAAGGACCGACACCAATAGCTGAACCTGAGTCGGATATGATTAGATCAGATTCGGAGCCCAATGTACCTACACCATTAAGGCGATCCGATAGAGTACTGCGTCAGCCGGACAGATACTATGGTTTCTTGGTCCGGGACGGTGATCCCATCGAACTTGATGAGAATAATGAGGATCCAATCACCTATATGGATGCATGCAGAGACCTGATTCCAAGAAATGGCTTGAAGCCATGAAATCCGAAATGGAGTCCATGAAGGTCAACGATGTATGGACATTGGTTGACCCACCTGAAGGGGTTAAACCCATTGGGTATAAATGGGTCTTCAAAAGGAAGAGGGGCGCAGATGGAAAGGTGGAGACCTATAAAGCCCGTCTGGTCGCCAAGGGATATCATCAACGTTATGGTATTGACTATGATGAGATGTTTTCCCCTGTGGCAATGCTCAAATCTATTCGGATAATGCTTGCAATAGCTGCCCATCTGGATTATGAGATCTGGTAGATGGATGTAAAGACAGCTTTCCTGAATGGAGAACTGACTGAAGAGGTGTATATGATACAACCTGAGGGGTTTACATTCACAGATGAGTCCAAGGTGTGCAAGCTTCAGAGATCCATTTATGTACTGAAGCAAGCTTCTCAAAGTTGGAACATGCATTTTGATAAGGTGATCAAAACATATGGCTTCATTAAGAATGGAGAAGAGTCCTGCATCTATAAATGGGCAAATGGTCCAGTTGTGGTATTCCTTGTCTTGTACGTGGATGACATTCTCTTAATCGAGAATGACATCCCCGCACTACAGAAAATAAAAATTTGGTTGTCATCACAGTTCTCCATGAAGGACTTGGGTGAAGCATCCTACATCCTAGGGATGAAGATCTATAGGGATAGATCTAAAAGGATGCTTGGGTTATCTCAGTCCATGTACATAGACATTGTGCTGAAGAGGTTCATCATAGAGAATTCCAAGAAGGGCTATCTACCGATAGGCCATGGAATTTCTCTCTCTAAAAAGGATTGTCCGACAACTCCTGAAGAGAGAGAGCGTATGAGTAGAGTCCCATATGCTTCAGCCGTGGGATCTATCAAGTACGCCATGATATGTACAAGACCAGATGTGGCATACTCACTAGGAGTAGTGAGTAGATATCAATCTGATTCTGGAGAAAATCACTGGAAAGTGGTTAAAGCCATCCTTAAGTATTTGAGAAATACTAAGGACCAATGGTTGGTTTATGGCAAGTCAGATCTGAAACTTGTGGGGTTCACAGACTCCAGCTTCCAATCTGACCATGATGACAGCAGGAGTGTGTCGGGTTATATCTTTACTCTGAATGATGGAGCCATCTGCTGGAAGAGTTTCAAGCAGCATACTGTGGCAGACTCTGTTTGTGAAGCAGAGTACATCGCAGCATCGGATGCCGCGAAGGAAGCTGTGGCTAAGAAAATTCATCACCGAGCTCGGAGTAGCACCCTCCCTCGATGGTCCAGTCCTGCTCTACTGCGACAGCACTGGTGCTATGGCTCAGGTGAAGGAACTGAAAGCACATCAGCGGACGAAGCACATCTTGCGTCGCTTCCACCTGGTCCGAGAGATCGTGGATCGAGGTGATGTCGACCTTCAGAAGATCGATGAAAAGGAGAACCTAGCCGACCCCTTCACTAAAGCCCTGGCGATAAAGAAGTTCAACAACCACAAGTCAAAGATGGGTATTAGATACTGTGCCGAGTGGCTTTAGGACAAGTGGGAGTTGTTGGAAAATGTGTCCCAAAAAGCCAATCGTCAAGCTGTTGATGGTTGAGCAACCAAGTATTGTAATTGATTTGTTAATAAATAAAATATATTTGGCATCTTCATCATAAGCTTTCATCTTCTAATGAACTCCGTTGTTATGATGAAGTCTTTAGGACTATTTAAGTTCGATAAAGAGAGGATTTATCGATTAGTCCTTAAAACTGTTCACGACCAAATGATAGGCTGTTAATAAGGACGACAGCTTCTATCGAGCATAGGTCGCTGTAGGCCATATGGGTTGGTTGTCCTCTTAACCAAGGAGTGTGGAGACACTGGTATGGCATACAAGTGAGATGTAAGGGTACATCATCATTGAACGTGACCAACTCCAGAGTATTCTGCTGTCGAGAATGTCTCTGATGGGATATAGGTATAAGTGTCCCTTAGACCTGAGATCGCCTCAGTGACTTGCAAGCAACTCACTGTGCTTTGGTACTGGACTAACTGAATTTCTAATTCAGGGACGGAAGGCTTCTGGGCACAGTCAAGTACTTGCGAAGTCAGAGTGTGATCGAGATGGGATTGACCACTTCAAGAGTTGGAGAAGAATGATCGCTGTATTTCAATTTAGCAAAACCTTGGCCAGGGTAATCCATCAGATGGATTTGATATTTTGAAATACAATGTGGACAACCTGATCAGAGTTGACAGTTGAACTCTGGGGTATCCTATGATCATTTTGGTCAAGAGGATGAATTATATGAAAACTATATCCGCATGGGTTCTAAGGATGTTGTTCTACACATTCGACCTATCCGGTCGTCGGGTACCATTGCTAGATGGTCACTTCGATTGGTATAGAAATTTATTCCTATGCTACCGACTTAGGTTCAGACCTATGAGGTCACACATATTAGAGTTCATGATCCGATCGGATGGTTGATCAACGATTAAGAATCGTTCTAGGGTTAAATGATCAATACGATTGACATTTAACCCAGTGCAAGTGTTGCAGGAGGATCTATTAGCAATTCGATTGCTGATTGGCTTAATTTGATTAAGCCAATGGGCTGAGATTAAGTCTAATTAAATATAATTTAATTAGATTTGATTTTGGCTTGATTGGATCAAGTCCAATTGGTTTATTGGATAAGCCAAGTGCAAGGAAAAATTAGTCCTAGTTCAACTAGGACTTGGGTCAATCTAATTTCTAATTTGATTAGAAAATTAAATCAGATTTAAATCTAATTTAATCTAATTAAATTAGGTTCTTAATTAGGTTAAGACCTATTTTAATTGGGTTGATCTAATTTTGATTTGATTTGGTTTGGGAAACCAAATTAAAACAAGTCATAAGACAGAATCCTAGTAAGACTAGGATTCCACCTTGCGCCACATAAGCCTTCTCCACGCCCTCTCTCTTATTCAATGCCAATCTCCACTTATTTTGTGCGACAAAAGCCCTCTCTCATATCTCTCTCACGTTCACAAAAGGTCTCCTCTCTTCTTTCTTACATGGAAGGTGGTTTGGATCAAATAAAAAAGGAATAAGTTTGGATTTCGAATTCTATGAGATAGAGTTTTAGAAATCCAAAACTCTTTCAATTTTGCACCGAATTTATCCAAATTTTTTTTGTAATTTTCATGACTTTTAGGGTATACATTGTGCACCCTTTTCTGATGATTCATGCACAAAAATATGAAGGAGGTGCTCAAGAGTTGGGCGTCCCTTAACTTGCCATGTTTGGATAAGCCTTGACTAGGTGTTTGACCTAGACAAGGACTCTATCATATCTCTCTATATAAGATGAGTTTCTTTATGAAATTTTAGGAGAAGTCAGAGATTTGAGTGTCCTTTGTGCCATCCAAAAATCAAAGAGAAATACCTTTGGGTCGTGGAGATATAAAAGATGCAAGTTTGGGTGTCTAGAGAGAAAAACGTGAAGAAGAAGAGGGTCTTCTTCTAGGGTTTTTATTTTCATATCTTTCCTCCCTCCATCTTGAGTTTCCTGAGAGCGTCTCAGATCTGAAACTCCTCCTTCTACTTTCCATCTTTGGAAGAGTCCAAATCAAGAAGAAGGAGGCACCTGATCAACCATCAAAGAAGGATCAGTGTAGTACTAGCATACTGTGCTGATTTTCTGAAGTAGGACTTCTGATCGAGATTCGTGGGCTCGTGTGGATGACTCCTAGAGGCCGGATGCATGTGCGACTTGCAATATCATCCTCAATCCCAGATCAACAAGGTTAGAACGTCTAACTTGCAAGGTAATAGATCTGATCTATTGTTTAATACATACATTAGATGTAGTATAGAAACATGTTGATATGATTAGCATGTAGTTCATGCTATATTTATATATTTTAATTTTTGATTTAATGCTATGTAATAATCATGTAATAGGATCTTAGATCTAAGAATTTTTTGATTTTAAAAAATAAATTTTAATTTATTTTAGTCTTCTGCTGTATGATCTTGAAAAAATTTCAAGATCTAACCCTGAAACCCTAGATAAGGTTCCTACATTATGTACCTATAGCCAGTAGAAATTTAATTTCCATCTCTATGCTGGTATAGGATAACTATAATTTTTATTTCAATAAAAATATGTGTTCAATTTATTTCAAAAATAAAGTTGTAGCACATGCTTTCTTGATTGACGGTCTTTATCATTTACATGCAGATGCGAGTATAAATATTAACGACCAAGATGTGAATGCCATAGGGTCTAAAAGACTTAGAGATATAATTAGCCAAAAGTATTTGTGATGCCTTAGGCTAGGCCATATTGAAGAGGACAGACTCAACAAACTAGAGAAAGATGGTTTTCTCGGACTATTGACTTATGAGTCTTATCCAGTTTGTGAATCATGTCTTCAAGAAAAAATGGCCAAGCTATCCTTTGTGGGATAAAGAGAAAGGACCACTGAGGTATTAGCTCTGGTACACACTGACGTGTGTGGTCCATTCGATGTACAAACCAGGGGTGGCTATGTCTACTTCATAATCTTTACCGATAATTATTCACAATATGGATTTGTATATCTGATGCACCAAAAATCGCTTTTGAAAAGTTTATAGAGTTCAAACATGAAGTAGAAAAATAAATCAAAAAACTCATAAAGGTTCTTCAATCAGATCGAGGAGGAGAATATCTTAGTATAGAATTTTGGGCCTATCTCAAGGATAATGGTATTGTCTCACGGTGGACAACTCCAGAGACACCTCAACTCAATAGGGTATACGAAAGGAAGAATCGGATCCTATTAGATATGGTCCGATCTATGATGAGCTTTACAGATCTTTCTATCTTTCTCTGGGGACATGCATTACTTTCTGCGATTCATTTTTTGAATCAAATTCTCTCTAAATTCGTTCCTACCACATCTAGGGTTTCAGGATTAGATCTTGAAATTTTTTTAAGATCAGACAGTGAAAAATTAAAATAAATCAAAATTTATCTTATAAAATTAGAGAATTCCTAGATCTAAGATCCTATTACATGATTATTACATGATATTAAATCAGAAATTAAAATATAAAGAGCAAGAACTACATGTTGATCATATCAACATGTTTCTATGCTACATCTAATGTATGTAAAATATAATAGATCAGATCTATTACCTTATAAGTTTGATGTTCTAACTTTGCTGATCCAGGCTTGACGATGATGTTGTGAGTCGCACATGCATTCAGCCTCTAGGAGTCATCCACACGAGCCCACGAATCATGATCAGAAGTCCTGATCCAGAAAATCAGCATAGTATGCTAGTATTGTGCTGATCCTTCTTTGATGGTCAATCAGATGCCTCCTTCTTCTTCATTTTGACTCTTTCAAAGATGAGAAGTAGGAGTTTTAGATGAGACACACTCAGAAAACTTACAGATGGAGGAAGGAAAGAGATGAACCCAGCAACTCTAGAAGAAGATCCTCTTCTTCTTCTCTTTGCTCTAACCCAGACATCTAGTTTTGTGTCTATTAGATCTCCACACCCTAAGACTCTTTCTCCTTGGTTTTTGGATGCCCCAAATGTCTCTCAATTCTCTATGTTCTATGAAAATTTCATGATAAAATTCATTTTAAATAGAGAGATATGAAGAGTCCTTGTCTCGGTCAAATATCAAGTCAAGGATTATCCAAACAAGGCAAGACAAGGGGCACCCAACTCTTGGGCGTCCTCTCCTTCTTTTTCTACCGTGGACCATCAGCAAAGGGTGTATATTATATACCATAAAAATTTTTAAAAAAATTTTTAAAAAAATTTAGATAAAATCAGTATCATAAGGAAAAAGTTTTGGTTTCCTAAAACTCTATCTCATAGAATTTGAAATCTAAACTAATTCCTATTTTGACTTGATCCACAACCACATTCCATGTAAGAGAGAAAGAGAGAAAAGTTTTAGTTATGCATGAAAACCTGGGAGAGAGATTTTTGTCACACAAAATAAGAGAGAGTGGGCGTGGGATAAGAGAGAGTGGGCATGGGGGGCTAAGGTGGCGCAAGGTGGAATCCTAGTCTTACTAGGATTCAATCTATGATTTGTTCAAATTTGATTTCTCAAACCAAATCAAACTAAAACCAAATTAACCTAATTAAAATAGGTCTTAACCCGATTAAGAGCCTAATTTAATCAGATTAAATTAAATTTAAATTTTATTTAATTTTTTAGTCAAATTAGAAATTAGGTTGATCCAAGTCCTATTTGAATTAGGACTAGTTTTTTCTTGCACTTGGCTTATCCCATAAATCAATTGGACTTGATCCAATTAAGCCCAAATCAAATTTAATTAAATTATATTTAATTAGACTTAATATCAGCCCATTGGCTTAATCAAATTAAGCCAATTAGCAGTTGAATTGCTAATCGATCCTCTTGCAACACTTGCGTTAGGTTAAATGTCAATCGTATTGATCGTTTAACCCTAGAACGATTCTTAATCGTTGATCAACCATCCGATCGGATCATGAACTCTAATATGCGTGACCTCATAGGTCCGAACCTAAGCCAGTAATATAGGAATAAATTTTTGTACCAATCGAAGTGACCATCTAGCAATGGTACCCGATGGTCGGATAGGTCGAATGTGTAGAACAACATCCTTAGAACCCATGCGGATATAGTTTCCATATAATTCATCCTCTTGACCAAAATGCTCATAGGACACCTCAGAGTTCCATTGTCAACTCTGATCAGGTTGTCCACATTGTATTTCAAAATATCAAATTCATTTGATGGATTATCCTAGCCATGGTTTTGCTAAATTGAAATGCAGTGACTCATTTTTCTCTAACTTTTGGAGTGGTCAATCCCAACTCGATCACACTCTGACTTCACAAGTACTTAACTGTACCTAAAAGCCTTCCGTCACTAAATTAAAAATTTAATTAGTCCAGTACTAAAGCACAGTGAGTTGCTTGCAAGTCACTGAGGTGATCTCAGGTCTAAGGAACACTTATACCTATATCCTATTAGAGACATTCTCGACAATAAAATGCTCTGCAGTTGGTCACGATGTACCCTTACATCTCATCTGTATGTCATACCAGTATCTCCACACTCCTTGGTTAAGAGGACAACCAACCCATATGGCCTACAGCGACCTATGCTCGATAGAAGCTATCGTCCTTATTAACAGCCCATCATTTGGTCGTGAACAGTTTTAAGGACTAATTGATAAATCCTCTCTTTATCGAATCTAAATAGTCCTAAAGACTTCATCACAACAATGGAGTTCATTAGAAGATGAAAACTTGTGATGAAAATACCAAAAATATATTTTATTTATTAATAAATTAATTATAATACAAGGTTGCTCAACCGTCAACAAGTTGACAATTGGCTTTTGGGACATATTTTTCAACAACTCCCACTTGTCTTAAAGCCACTCGGCACAGTATCTAATATCCATCTTCGACTTGTGGTTGTCGAACTCCTTTATTGCTAGGGCTTTAGTGAAGGGGTCGGCCAGGTTTTTCTTTTCATCGATCTTCTGAAGGTCGATGTCAACTCGATCCATGATCTCCCGGACCAGGTGGAAGGGCGCAAAATATGCTTCATCCGCTGGTGTGCTTTGGGTTCCTTCACCTGAGCAATGGCACCAGTGCTGTCGCAATAGAGCAGGATTGGACCATCGAGGGAGGGTGCTACTCCGAGCTTGATGATGAATTTTCTCAGCCATACAGCTTTCTTTGCGGCATCCGATGCTGTGATGTACTCCGCTTCACAAACAGAATCTGCCACAGTATGCTACTTGGAACTCTTCCAGCAGATGGCTCCACCATTCAGAGTAAAGATATAACCCAACACGCTTCTGCTATCATCATGATCAGATTGAAAGCTGGAGTTTGTGAACCCCACAAGTTTTGGATTTGACTCGCCATAAACCAACCATTGGTCCTTAGTATTTCTCAAATACTTAGGGATGGCTTTAACCACTTTTCAGTGGTTTTCTCCAGGATCAGATTGGTATTTACTCACTACTCCTAGTGAGTATGCCACATCTGACCTTGTACATGTCATGGCGTACATGATAGATCCCACGATCGAAGCATATGGGACTCTACTCATACGCTCTCTCTCTTCAAGAGTTGTCGGACAATCCTTCTTAGAGAGAGAAATTTCATGGCCTATAGGCAGATAGTCCTTTTTGGAATTCTCCATACTGAACCTCTTCAGCATAGTATCTATGTACGTGGACTGGGGTAACCCAAGCATCCTTTTAGATCTATCCCTATAGATCTTCATCCCTAGGATGTAGGATGCTTTACCCAAATCCTTCATGGAGAACTGCGATGGCAATCAAACTTTTATTCTCTGTAGTGCGGGGATGTCATTCTCGATTAAGAGGATGTCATCCATGTACAAGACAAGAAATACCACAATTGGACTATTTGCCCATTTATAAATGCAGGGCTCTTCTCCGTTCTTAACGAAGCCATACATTTTGATCACCTTATCAGAATGTATGTTCCAACTCCGAGAAGCTTGCTTCAATCTATAAATGGATCTCTGAAGCTTGCATACCTTGGACTCATCTGTGGATGTAAATCCCTCAGGTTGTATCATATACACCTCTTCGATCAGCTCTCCATTCAGAAAGCTGTCTTTACATCTATCTGCCAGATCTCATAATCCAGATAGATAGCTATTGCAAGCATTATCCGAATAGATTTGACTATTGCCATAGGAGAGAATATCTCGTCATAGTCAATACCATAACGTTGACGATACCCCTTGGCAACCAGACAGGCTTTATAGGTCTCCACCTTTTTGTCTGCGCCCCTCTTCCTTTTGCAGATCCATTTACACCCAATGGATTTAACCCCTTCAGGTGGGTCAACCAATATCCATACATCATTGATCTTCATGAACTCTATTTCAGATTGCATGGCTTCAAGCCATTTCTCAGAATCAGATCTCTGCATTGCATCTATATAGGTGATCGGATTCTCATCGTTCTCATCGAGTTCCATGGTGAAGTGAATTTTTAGTGCAGGGGTAAAATGGTAATTTTAAAACTTTTCAAAATTACTATTTTATAATGAAAATTATTAATTAATCTAATTAATTAATATATCTTTATCCTACACTAGGATCTAAATATGATATATAGCATGCATGTATTTAAATTTAAAATTCAAATTTAAACAATAAACAATTTACTGTTATGTGTTCAGAACACAATACCTTTGTGCGGGTAGTCGATCGTCGTAATCTGATCATCATTGGAAGAGTCTGATCATCATAATATAGTCACACAATATGTCTAACCTCTGTGGATCATCCACATGAAGCTTCCAGTCTGATCGGCTCCTCACAAATGCTAGTTCATGACTGCACCTTTTTGATGGCTGATGTTGATAGAACTCCTTCGATCGATGTCTGCCGACTCCTCAGATACTCTAAATTATCAGCAAAAGTGGTAGACAGGTGGATGATGCTCTCGCTGAAGTTTGGTGGGCTCACGACACTCGTAGCTTACGTTCTCACTTCCCGAACCCTAAGCCAAAACCTTAGGGTACACAAGAAAACTCTGCACCCACTTTTATTTCTTTTTGTTTCTTTTCTCTTGGAAGGTTTTGGACCTTCACCTCATGCAAAAAGCTTCCTCACGCCCCCTTCTTTCTCTCAAAAAAATTCTACGCACGCCCCACATCTCTTTCTCTTTTAAAACAGTACAAGACGTGTCTTATCCGCGTGAGAGGATAAAGATAAGTGGTTGCACACTTGAATTCAAATCGAATTTGAATTCAAATGCAAACCAACTCATCCCTATCCACTCTGGGTGTGAGAAGAGAAGGGGTGTGGCTTCTTTGTGCATGGAAAGATTTCATGAGAAACTCTTTCTTGTGTATGATAAGTGGCGCACAAGATGGATAAGCAAGAAGGCGCAAGGGATAAGTTATCCATTCAAATTCAAACACCCTTTGAATTTGAATGGCTAACAAATCAAGTTTATCCAAAAATTGGCACACAAGAGTGGGCATGAGATGCCTTCTACGTGGGAGAAAATTCATGAGAAGTTGCTTCTCGTGAATTCAAATGGGCGCTGAAGAAGTGAGGTGGCGCAGGGAGAAAAGTCAAGGTGGTTTGAACCTAATTGAGCCAACCTAATTAAAATAGATTAAGCATAATTAGACTAAATTAAACCCAACTTAATTAGGCTTAATTAGGCTCAATAAAATTTTAATCAAATTAAAAATTGACTAAGCCCAACCCCAGATCAAATCAGGGACTAAACCACTCCGATGATTAGGTCAACACTTAACCTAATCGGGTCAAACCCAACTGAATCCAATTCAATTGGACTTGATCCAAAAATAATTACTCTATCAAATTGAGTTAATTAGTGATCAAATCATTAATTAAACCTCTCATAAATACTGAGTCCAAATTCGATGGGCAATCGGATATCAAAGTCCATTAATATGAAACCTTGATCGAAGAGTCCCAAACCAGTGGGACTCTTGACCCCGGTACCCAAAATGTGTGGAACTCATGATCAGAGAATCTTGATTCTTGATCATAGAGTCTCGATCATAGGGTCTCTTGACCTAGCCTCAACCTCCAATTTGAAGAATTATTTTAATTCCTTAGTGGGTACTAGAATCCACACAGACCACACACGAGCCCAACTTTGGTTGGTCAACCTATGTGCATCTATGGATAGGTTCATAACCAGTTGTTTCTCTAAACAACTTCTAGTAATTAATTTTACCACAGAACCTAATCAGTAGGCTTTGGCCTCCACTGAAAAGATCTGGTTAGGTCCAACCATTAACATGACTTGATTTGGTGAATCGGACAAATAAATGATCAAGCCCGACTTTGGCGGGCCAACCTAACCACCATCAGAAAGACTCAATCAAATTATCATACTATGAGTGATAATTCCATTAGTCAATAAGCACCAAACCTTTAGGCCTCTAGTGATTATTAAACTAATGGACTCATTATCACTCATTTAATGGGAGGCTATGACTCAGTTATCACTATAACTTAATCATTTTAGCGACCTAATAATTTTTGAGGATTTTATTAAAGGATAGAAGAGAAGAAATTAACCAGCCAATTTCAATCCTCTCACTGACTTCACCAAGTTAGATTAAAAAAGATTTAATTAAAGCCGGCATTAGGAGCACCTAAATCGTCACACTGATTTACCTAATGACATGGGTGAGCCCTAATCACCAAGTGATCTAATCAAAATCTAACTCACCAGGTTGGCCAGGTAAGTGAGATCAGTGGTGGGGATATGCCATTAACTCGTCAGAGATCGAATCAATGCGAGTAGCTCCCACTTAAGAACCACTGGTCAAACTATCAAACTTACCTTAGATACTAACCGGTTCATTAGTTTTAATTTGATCAACTTAGTAAATAGGGTTCCACCGTGTAGCCATGAATTAAGTCCATCTTGGTCTAGTTAAAGACATGGACCCATTCAACTACAACTATTGGAGTTGAGTCTAGAGTGTCCTTGACCTAATCTAATTTAACTTTTGATTAGATTTGATCAATTACTCTAATTTAGTTCATTTCTTTAAGCTAACCTTAGGTCTAACCCAATTATGGACCTAATCCATCTAACCCATTGACCCACAAGTTTATGCAATTGTCTTAGGTCTTAATTCATAATTCTAGACCAACTTGACAACACTTAATTCTTTTAATTAAGTATTTGGACTGATGGGTCAGGGTTTGGCATTTCGAAAATAATTTTTAAATTTGAAAGGTTTTATTTTTTGTTCACCAAATATGTTGACTCATTTCACAAATAGATCAGCATATTTCATAAATAGCAATCCTATTACTAATTACATAATAGAAAATAACTCAATCAAAATAAATCATGAATATTCCTTTAGATCTAATCTAACACATTCATGATAAATTTTATAATTAAACCTTTACAATTAAGTCCTTTTGTTACTTCATCTGTATGGAATATAATTGCAGCGGCACCCCTACCGCCATAGGAGAACCCCATCGTATGGGAGGAGAGGGCCTTTAAACCCTACTTTTCTCCTATGATCGGACGACCATGGCAACCAACCCAATTAGATTACTTGCTACTTGGATCAAGTATATCTAAATATACCAATTTTAAAATTTAAAATTTAAATTTTAAATTTCAAATTTTGAATTTCAAATTTCAAAAAAAATTCAAATTTCAAATTTTTGAATTTCAAATTTTGAATTTTAAATTTTGAATTTCAAATTTGAAATTTCAACCAAATTTCAAATTTCAAATTTTAAATTTTGAATTTCAAATTTTTGTATTTTGAATTTTAAATTTCAAAATTCAAAATTCAAATTTTGAATTTCAAATTTTTAAATTTTGAATTTTGAATAACTTTTAAAATTCAAATTTTAAATTTTAAATTTCAAATTTCAAATTTAAACTTTTAGATTACAACTTAATCTACATATGCAAATATATATATCATATCTTAGAACCTGGCTCTGATACCATTTGAAGTGAATTTTTAGTGCAGGGGTAAAATGATAATTTTAAAACTTTTTCAAAATCACTATTTTACAGTAAAAATTATTAATTAATCTAATTAATTAACATATCTTTATCCTACATTAGGATCTAAATATGATATATAGCATGCATGTATTTACATTTAAAATTCAAATTTGAACAGTAAATAATTTACTGTTATGTGTTTAGAACATAATACCTTTGTACGGATAGTCGATCGCCGTAATTTGATCACCATCGAAAGAGTTTGATTATCACAACGTAGCCACACAGCATATCTAGCCTCTGCGGATCATCCACACAAAGCTCCCGATCTGATTGGCTCCTCACGAATGCTAGTTCGTGACTGCACCTTTTTGATGGCCGATGTTGATCGAACTCCTTCGATTGATGTCTGCTGACTCTTCAGATACTCTAGATTATCAGCAAAGGTGGTAGAGAGGTGGATGATACTCTCTCTGAAGTTTGATGGGCTCACGATACTCGTAGCTCGCGTTCTCACTTCCCAAACCCTAAGCCAAAACCCTAAGGTACACAAGAAAACTCTGTGCCCATTTTTATTTCTTTTCTCTCGGAAGGTTTTGGACCTTCACCTTACGCAGAAAGCTTCCTCACACCCTCTTCTTTCTCTCAAAAAAATTCTATGCATGCCCCACATCTCTTTCTCTTTTAAAACAGTGCAAGACATGTCTTATCTGCGTGAGAGGATAAAGATAAGTGGTTGCACACTTGAATTCAAATCAAATTTGAATTCAAATGCAAACCAACTCATCCCTATCCACTCTGGGTGTGAGAAGAGAAGGGGCATGGCTTCTTTATGCATGGAAAGATTTCATGAGAAACTCTTTCTCGTGTATGATAAGTGGCGCACAAGATGGATAAGCAAGAAGGTGCAAGGGATAAGTCATCCATTCAAATTCAAACACCCTTTGAATTTGAATGGCTAACAAATCAAGTTTATCCAAAAATTGGTGCACAAGAGTGGGCATGAGATGCTTTCTGTGTGGGAGAAAATTCATGAGAAGTTGCTTCTCGTGAATTCAAATGGATGCTGAAGAAGTGAGGTGACGCAGGGAGAAAAGTCAAGGTGGTTTGAACCTAATTGAGCCAACCTAATTAAAATAGGTTAAGCACAATTAGACTAAATTTAACCCAACTTAATTAAGCTTAATTAGGCTCAATAAAATTCTAATCAAATCAAAAATTAACTAAGCCCAACCCCTGATCAAATCAAGGACTAAACCACTTCGACGATTAGGTCAACACAACCTAATCGGGTCAAACCCAACTGAATCCAATTCAATTGGACTTGATCCAAAAATAATTACTCAATTAAATTAAGTTAATTAGTGATCAAATTACTAATTAAATCTCTCATAAATATTGAGTCCAAATCCGATGGGCAATCGGGTATCAAAGTTCATCGATATGAAATCTTGATCGAAGAGTCCCAAACCAGTGGGACTCTTGACCCCGGTATCCAAAATGTGTGGAACTCGTGATCAGAGAATCCTGATTCTCGATTACAGAGTCTCAGACACATAGGACTCATAGTCCATGAGCATTAGGACTCTTCATCAGCCATCAGATTAGATAGGAACCTCTAATGTGTGTGATCCCGCAGATTCGAACCTAAGCTGGTAGCACAGGAACTAATTCCTGTACTAATCAAAGTGACCATCTAGCAATGGTACCCGACATCCAGATTGATCGAATAGTCACAATCGCAATACTCAGAACCTACATGAATATGGTTACTGTATAACTCATCCCTTTTGACCCCTGTGTTTAGGACGACTCAAGGTTAAACTGTCAACCTTGATTAGATCATCCGAATTATGCTCAACCCAAACAGTCCTGTGACTCCTCACTAGGACTACCCTGATCAAGATTTTACTAAATTGAAACACGACTGTACACAGCTCCTGAACTGGAGTGGTGAATCCCATCTTGATACACACACCAACAAGTCAAGTACTTGACTACACCCAGCATCCTTCCATCACTGAATTAGAAATTCAGGTAGTCCAGTGCCTAAGTGTAGTGAGTTGCTTGCAAGTCACCGTGGCGGTCTCAGGTCAGAGGGACATTTATACCCATATCCCATCGGAGCAAATCTTGACAGCAGAAATAGCTTCAGAATTGATCACGTTCAGTGCAGATGTTCCTTTACATTTCATCTGTATGCCATACCAGTGTCTCTACACTCCTTGGTTAAGAGGACAACCAACCCATATGGCACACAATGACCTATGCTTGATAAACGTTGTTGTCCTTGGTAACAACGTATCATTTGGTCGCGAACAGGTTTAAGGACTAAACGATAAATCCTCCTTTGTCAAGTCTAAATAGTCCTAAGGACTTCACCACAACACAGGAGTTCATTAGAAGATGAAATAATTTATGATGAAAAATATCAAAATAACTTTTATTTATTTATAATTCATATACTAATACAAAAGGAGCACAACCGTCAACAGACTGACGATTGACTTTGGGACACTATTCCCAACAGATGGGATCACCATCCCGGACCAAGAAACTATAGTATCTATCCGACTGATGCGGTACTCTACCAGATTGTCTTAATGATGTAGGTACATTAGGCTCCAGATCTGATCTAATCAAATCCGACTCAGGTTCAGCTATTGATGTCGGTCCTTCTACCTATTGAACTTCATCGAGTTCAACCTTAGAGGCAACAGTTCCTTCACCAAGGAACTTTTTTTCTAAAAAGATTGCCTTAAGGCTAACGAACACCTTTTGTTCATCAGCATGATAAAAAAATATCCTTTGGTCTCTTTGGGGTACCCTATGAATGTGCATTTGTCAGACCTAGATCCAAGTTTATCTATAACTAACCGTTTGACATAGGCCAGGCACCCCCAGACCCTAAGGTGTGAACGTGCTAGCTTACGTCCTGTCTATATCTCATATGGAGTCTTAATTACAGACTTACTTAGAATCCTATTTAACAGATAATAGGTTGATTCGAGTGCATATCCCCAGAAGGATATCGACAAGCTGGCAAAACTCATCATGGATCGGACCATGTCTTACAGAGTCCGATTTCTCCTTTCAGACACACCATTATGCTGTGGTATTCCTGAAGGAGTCCATTGGGAGAGAATCCCATTCTCTCCTAGACATGTGAGAAACTCACCAAAAAGGTATTCCCCTCCTTGGTCAGACCAAAGAGTTTTAATACTTTTTCCAGTTTGTTTTTCTACTTCACTTCAGAATCGTTTGAATATTTCAAATGAATCCGACTTATGTTTCATCAGATAGACATATCCATATCCGGATAGATCATCCGTGACATGATGAAGTAGAAATATCCACCTCTAGCACTTGTGCTCATGAGCCCGCATACGTCAGTATGTACTAGGCCCAAGAGCTCAGTAGCTCTCTCACCTTTTTCAGTAAAAGGTGACTTGGTCATTTTATCAACAAGATAGGACTCACGGTTGGAAGTGATTCACAATCACTGACTTCACGGATTCCCTCTTGAGTCAACTTATTTATCTTGTTCTTGTTTATATGACCTAGCCTATAGTGCCATAAGTAGATGTCTGATACACTATCTAATCTAGGATGCTTGCCTGTAGAATAGACTACGTTAATAGGTTGTGATAACATATACACACCATTGTTCAAATATCCATAAAAAATAGTAATACCATTCATAATGATATTACAAACTTATTTTTTTATTGAAATTTCATAATCATTTTTGGCCAGAAGGCCTACAGAAATGACATTTAAAAAGAAACTGGGACAAAAATGACAATCATTAAGAACAATGGTATGGGACTCAAATACAAGTTTCAAGATTTCTAATACTAGAACTGGAAATGGTCTTCCATCTCCAACGTTCAGGAACCTCTCGTCTTGCTCGAATCTCCTACTGACCTGCAACCCCTGCAATGAATTACAAATATGGTAAGGGCTACCAGTATCCAATACCCAGTCTGTTATATCACAAATAGAGAAATTGCAAGGAGTTATTATATAAATACCTTACCCAGCAACAGCTTGCTTCTTTCTCTACCTATTCGGATCCAGGGAGGCAATGTACTGAGGACAGTTCCTCTTCTAGTACCCCCACTTCTTGCAAAAGAAACATTCAGCTTGACTCTTATTGGACTTGATCTTTCTGGTCTGGCCCTGCACTGATGTCCTAGCCTGAACTTGAACTTTCTTCACTTTCTTCTTCTCGTTCTTCTTTCCTTTCTCAAAGGGTCGAGAACCAGAAGATGAACCTCCCACTAAATTCACCAACTCCTTGTGGAGTTGGTGATCCTTCTCAAAGTTCTGAAGCAACCCTAGTAACCTATGGTAGTTTACTTCAGGCTTTGTCATTCTATAATGAGTGAGGAATGGGAGATAAGACTTGGACAGCGAGTTCAGTATTGCATCTTTCCCAAGCTGCTCATGCAAGAAAAAGCCAAGCTTGCTCAAATGCTCCATCAGCTCCATCATGTACAATACATGATCAGTGACAGAGGCACCATCTCATATTTTGGCGTTGAAGATGGCACAACTAGTATTATGCCTCTCCACATCATCGGGTGTGCCAAAGGCATCCTCTAACACTTGAAGCATGTCCTTTGGCTGAGCTGTCTCAAATCTGTGACGAACTCATTGCTCATGGCAGCCAGCATGATGCAGCGCACCATGGTCCAGTCACTAAGCCACTTCTGATAAGTATCTTTGACTGTTCCACGTGCATTGGCAGCTGGCTCCTCAGATGCAGGATTCGTTATCATATATAGGATCCATTCATGCTTCAGGACAATCTTCAACTTTCGGTACCAGCTATCGAAGTTGGGTCTCACCAAAATTTCATTGTCCAACAATGATCGGAGTGATAGGGAAGTGGCCATATCTGCACAAAGAAAAACCATAACCTAATTAGTAATTGATTTATTAAATCTAAAGATTTAGACTTAAATCAAAAGGTTTCTCCCATTATTTTATTCGAATTGGTAGCCTCTACCTCCAATTCGAGGAATTATCCTAATTTCTTAGTGGGTACTAGAATCCACTTATACTGCACACCAGCCCAACTTTGATTAGCCAATCCATGTACATCTAAGGGTAGGTTCATAACTAATTATTTCTTTAAATAATTTTTAGTAATTTAACTTTTGCCCCAGTCCTTAATCAGTAAGCTTTGGCCTCCACTGAAAATGTCTGGTTAGGTCCAACCATTAACATGACCATACTTGGCCCATCTAGCTAATGAATGATTAGACCCAACTTTAGTTGGCTAACCTTACCACCATTTAGAAAGATGCAATCAAAAAATCATATTATGAATGATAATTCCATCAGCCGATAAGCACCAGGCCTTTGGGCCTCCAATGATTATCCAACTGATGGACCCATTATCATCCACTTAATAGGAGGCTATGATCTAGTTATCACCATAACTATTTTTTTTAAGGACCTAAAATTTTAGAAGATTTAATTGATTTAGAGGATGAGGTCAGATGAACCAGCTTATCATGATCCTCCCACTGGCTTCATCAAGTCAGCTTAAGGGAGACCATTAAAAGGACTGGTCTAGGAGCATCTAAATCAGTCACACTAATTTACCTAGCTGACATGGGTCAGCTCGAATAGTCAAGTGATCCGATCAAAATATAATTTCATCAAGAGGCCAGGTAAGTTCGATCGGTGGGAGGATCTGCCAAAGCTTGCCTTAGACACCATCAGAAATGGCCAGGTAAGCGGGCTGCAATTAAAAACCACCGGTCTGATTTATCTTAGACACTAACTGGTTTAATTAGTTTTAATTAGATCAACCTAATAGTTCGTGCTAGACCGCTTAGCTAAGAATCAAGTCCATTTGATTCTCGTTAAAGACATGGACTTGACCAACTATAACTATTGTAATTGATCTAGAGAATCCTCGACCTAATCTAAGACAACAATTGATTAGATTTAGTCAATTCTCTATTAAGTCTATCTTTAACCTAACCTTAGGTCTCACCCAATTAATGGACCTAATTTTCACTAACCTATTAATCCAATGTGTTATGGTTTGTGTCTTAGGTTTTTCAATTCATAATCCTAGAACCTAATTAAACAACTTCTTAATTCTCAATTAAGTTTTGGACTGAGGGTTGGGGTTCGACTTTTTGAAAATAATTTTTATGTTTGTAAAATATTTTTACAATATGATTTTACCAACCAAGTTGTATGTTTGATTCATAATCAAAATGCAAGTAAAAAAAAAGGTATAAAACTACTTTAGATCTAATCTAAATAGGTTTATGTAATTGAAATAATTTCAACTTTAAACTGCACAAATTTCACAGACAAATATATGATGGTTCTTTGCACGAAAATTATTAACAAAAAGATTTTATTTTAGATTTAAATATCTTTTAAATCTAATAAATCATGAATTTAATCTAGATCACATCTAATAAATTTATGATTAAAGATAGATCTACACGAACTAGGACAACCTTTGTACTATATGGGGTAAACCTTACAGCAGGACAACCTATAGTTCGTGATTGATCTAAAAATTTTAATTTTAGATTTAACAATCAGATTATAAATTAGATCTAATCTAAAAAATAATTTAAGTATGTATATATAATCATGTAATAAACAACCTGACTCTGATACCAATTGAAGGAACCAAATCTAGGATTTCAGGGTTAGATCTTGAAACTTTTTCAAAATCAGACAGCAAAAGACTAAAATAAATAAAACTAGAGAATCCCTAGATCTAAGATCTTATTATATGATTATTACATGATATTAAATCAAAAATTAAAATATAAAGAGCAAGAACTACATGTTGATCATATAAATATGTTTCTATGCTACATCTAATGTATGTAAAATATAATAGATCAGATCTATTACCTTGCAAGTTAGACGTTCTAACTTTGCTGATCCGAGCTTGAGGATGATGTTATGAGCTGCACACGCATCCAACCTCTAGGAGTTATCCACACAAGCCCACGAATCACGATCAGAAGTTCTGGTCTAGGAAATCAGCACAGTATGCTAGTACTGTGCTGATCCTTCTTCGATGGTCGATCAGATGCCTCCTTCTTCTTGATTTGGACTCTTTCAAAGATGAGAAGTAGGAGAAGGAGTTTTAAATAAGACACTCTCAAAAAACTTACAGATGGAGGAAGGGAAGAGATGAACCCAGCAACTCTAGAAGAAGATCCTCTTCTTCTTCTCTTTGCTTTAACCCAGACACCTAGTTTTGTACTTATTAGATCTCACACCTCAAGACTCTTTCTCCTTGATTTTTGAATGACCCAAAGGTCTCTCAATGCTCTATGTTTCACAAAAATTGTATGAAGGAATTCATTTTAAATAGAGAGATATGAGGAGTCCTTGTCTAGGTCAAATACCTAGTCAAAGATTATCCAAACAAGGCAAGACAAGGGGCACCCAACTCTTGGGCGTCCCCTCCTTTTTTTGTCGTGGACCACCAGCAAAGGATGCATATTATGTGCCATAAAAGTCATAAAAATTTTAAAATAAATCTGGATAAAATCAGTACCATAAAGAAAAAGTTTTGATTTTTTAAAATTCTATCTCATAAAATTTAAAATTCAAACTAATTCCTACTTTGACTTGATCCACAACCACATTCCATGTAAGAGAGAAAGAGAGGAAAGTTTTGGATGTGCGTGAAGACCTGGGAGAGAGGATTTTATCACACAAAATAAGATAGAGTGGGCGTGGGATAAGAGAGAGTGGGCGTGGGGGCCTAAGGTGGCGCAAGGTGGAATCCTAGTCTTACTAGGATTTAATCTATGACTTGTTCAAATTTGGTTTCTCAAACCAAATCAAACCAAAATCAAATCAACTTAATTAAAATAGATCTTAACCTAATTAAGAGCCTAATTTAATCAAAATAAATTAGATTTAATTTTGATTTAATCTTTTAATCAAATTATAAATTAGGTTGACCCAAATCCTATTTGAACTAGGACTAGTTTTTCCTTGCACTTGGCTTATCTCATAAATCAATTGGACTTGATCCAATCAAGCCCAAATCAAATCTAATTAAATTATATTCAATTAGACTTAATCTCAATCCATTGACTTAATCAAATTAAGCTAATTAGTAATTGAATTACTAATTGATCCTCCTGCAACACTTGCACTAGGTTAAATATCAATCGTATTGATCGTTTAACCCTAGAATGATTCTTAATCGTTGATCAACCATCTGATTGAATCGTGAACTCTAATGTGTATGATCTCATAGGTCTAAACCTAAGTCAGTAGTATAGGAATAAATTTTTATACCAATTGAAGTGACCATCTAGCAATGGTATCCGACGGTCGGATAGGTCGAATATGTAGAACAACATCCTTAGAACTCATGCGGATATGTTTCCATATAATTCATCCCCTTGATCAAAATGCTCATAGGACACCTTAGAGTTTAATTATCAACTCTGATCAGGTTGTCCACATTGTATTTCAAAATATCAAATCCATCTGATGGATTACCTTGACCAAGATTTTGCTAAATTGAAATACAGCGACTCATTCTTCTCCAACTTTTGGAGTGGTCAATCCTATCTCGATCACACTCTGACTTTATAAGTACTTGACTATGCCCAGAAGCCTTCCGTCACTAAATTAGAAATTCAGTTAGTCCAGTACCAAAGCACAATGAGTTGCTTGCAAGTCATTGAGACGATCTCAGGTCTAAGGGATACTTATACCTATATCCCATCAGAGACATTCTCGACAGCAGAATACTCTAGAGTTGGTTACGTTCAATGATGATGTATCTTTACATCTCACCTGTATGTCATACCAGTGTCTCCACACTCTTTGGTTAAGAGGATAACCAACCCATATGGCCTACAGTGACCTATGCTCGATAGAAGCTGTCGTCCTTATTAACAGTCCATCATTTGATCGTGAATCATTTTAAGGACTAATCGATAAATCCTCTCTTTATCAAACTTAAATAGTCTTAAGGACTTCATCACAACAATAGAGTTATTAGAAGATAAAAATTTATGATGAAAATATCAAAAATATATTTTATTTATTAACAAATCAATTACAATACAAGATTACTCAACCGTCAACAGATTGATGATTGGCTTTTGGGACATATTTTCCAACAGACACCTCTAGAGACATCTCAACTCAATAAGGTATTCGAAAGGAAGAATTAGATCCTATTAGATATGGTTCGGTCTATGACGAGCTTCACAGATCTTTCTGTCTTTCTCTAGGGACATGCATTACTTTCTGCGATTTAGTTTTTGAATCGGGTTCTCTCTAAATCCATTCCTACCACATCATATGAGTTATGACATGGTAAGAAGCTAACTTTTGGGTACCTCAAGATTTGAGAATATTCGACCCATATCAAGTAATAGCAGGCGGACAAGTTAAAGGCTAGGTCCTTTAGGGCTCACTTTATAAGGTATCCTAAGAAAACTATGGGATACTACTATCTTCCTGAGGATCACTATATGATTTTGAGCCGTTATGCCGTCTTCTTGAAAAAGAAGTTTATTCAAGATAGAGGTAGTGGGAGGAAGATTGAGCTCGAAGAGAAAGTCTCCAAAGAGCATCGAGTCCAAGAACCTGAACCCAATAATGAGCTAATAGATGTGATACCTCCTCTACCTCGTAGATCAAGTAGGGTCTCCCATCCTCCTGAAAGATACTTAGGTATTCTTATAGAGAATTTAGAGGAAGCATTCTTTGTGGGAGATAGGGATATTAGAAATGATCCTAAGACCTATGATAAGGCAACGTTAGATATAGACTTCGAGAAATGGATGGAAGCGATGAAGTCAAAAATTGACTCCATGCATTTCAACCAGATTTGGTCCTTAGTAGATCCACCTGAAAGTATTATACCTATTGGGTGTAAATAGATTTATAAAAAAAAAATTAGATCGGATAGTAAGGTAGAGACCTATAAGGCAAGGCTAGTCGTAAAAGGTTATAGTTAATGCGAAGGCATTGACTATCATAAAATCTTTTCGCCCGTAACCATGGTAAAATCCATCCATACTCTACTTGCGATGGTAGACTTCATGACTATGAAATTTGACAGATGGATGTAAAAATTACTTTCCTAAATAGATATCTTGAGGAAGATATCTATATGGAGCAGCCTCTAGGTTTCACATCCAGTGATCGTGACCACAAAGTCTGCAAGCTACAAAGATCCATATATAGACTCAAGCAAGCATCTTGGAGTTGGAACACTCACTTCAATGATGTGATCAAAATATTTGATTTTATCAAAAATGAGGAGCCATGTGTGTACAAAAAGATCAGTGAGAGTGCTGTCACATTCCTCATATTGTACGTGAATGACATCCTCTTGATTGGGAATGATATTCCCATACTGACGTCGGTCAAAGTATTGTTGTCGAAAGAGTTCACCATGAAAGACCTAGGAGAAGTTTCCTACATTCTTGGTATAAGGTCTATAGAGATAGATCTAAGAGAATGATAAGACTCTCACAGTGAATGTACATAGAGGAGGTGCTGAAGAGGTTCAGCATAAAAAACTCCAAGAAGAATTTTTTGTCCTTTAGACATGGCATTCATCTCTCCAAAAAGATGTGTCCTGACACACCTGAGAAGATCCAATGCATAAGCAAGATCCCTTATGCTTCAGCAATAGGGAGCCTCATATATGCCATGTTATGTACACGCCCTGATATAGCACTTGCCGTGAGTATCACGAGTAGATATCAGGTGAATTCGGGTGAAGAATACTAGATTGCTATTAAAAACATCATTAGGTACTTAAGAAGGACTAAGAATTTGATGTTGGTCTTTGGTGGAAGATCGGAGCTGAAAGTTAAGGGATACACCGATTCAGACTTTATGACTGATGTCAATGATAGAAAGTCTACATCGGGATGTATCTTCTTATGCAATAGTGGTGCGGCTAGCTGAAAGAGTTTCAAACAGCTGATCATTATAGATTCGACAATAGAAGTTGAGTATATTGCTGCCTCCGAAGCTGCTAAGAAAGCTTTTTGGTTTAAGAAGTTTGTTGCAGAGCTGGATGTGATGTCATCAGATACCATTGTACTGCACTGTGACAACAACGGTGTCATAGCCCTCGCTAAGGAGCCCAGGTCTCACCAGAAGTTCAAGCACATGGAGCAGCAGTTTTACATCATACGCGAATACCTTGAAAAGAAGTTCATCGAGGTACAGAGAGTCGATTCCATGCTGAATGTGGCGGATCCACTGACTAAGTCTCTCAGCTAGCAGAAGGCCAAAGCTCATCTTGAGAAGATGGGTTTTAGGTATATGGCCAATTGACTTTAGGTCAAGTGAGAGTTTGTTACATTTGTGCCCTAGAAGCTAATTGTTGGCTAACACATTATGTAATTCTTGAGCTTAAAACTTATACTTGTAACTTTTCATTATCAATAAAGAGATTTTTCATTCCAATTATGTTTATGTATCTATGATTTATCTTAAAAATTAACAAAGATGATTTTTATATATTTTTAAAGTGTTAAAAATTTGAGACATACATCAATTAGTGGTTAATTTCTAAATGCTCCCGATCAAAAGATCGTTATGGATGACAGTGATCAATCCATTCGAGATCAATGCACAGTTCATCTCCCTTGTAGGCAGATGAGTCTTGGGTCTACAGTGTAGGGACACTGGAGTGAGAGTGTGGGTGGTTGTTAGAGAACAACTTGCACTGAGCATGACCTACATGAGAACAACATGGATGTCTACTCACTCGTCTGTGGTCTTCTCGATGCTGTAGTGGTGTGAGTGGTCCTTTGACCTGCGGTGTCATTAGCTATTCACAGCAAGGCTACTGAGTTTGACTGTACATTTTCTTGGTCCCTAGCCATTCGGGTCCTTGCTGTGTATGTTGGCTTCAGTAGGTTCAGGTTCACTGTTTGGAGTAGGATACATCTAGATGGAATTTATCAATCTTGATAGAAAAGGAGAAGTCCTATGTGATTTGCAAGACTGAGTTCAGAAAGTCTTTGGCCAAAGTAAGTGTGAATACTGAAAAAGAGTTTCTACAGGATTCATAAATGAACTCAAATTGAGTCAATCTAGCATATGATTGACGATGGGATCTGACGAGTTCTTCATAATCTCTGTCAAGTCGGGACTCACGATAGAAGGACTGAATCATACAATAACTATATCTAGGGATTTATTCTTTCATTCTACTGGGTTGCTACTACATACTGCTAGGTATCACTGGTGGATTGTAGAAACATCGGGCGTCATCTTGATGATCGATGACTCTTGAAGGGTAAAATTGAAAATATTCCATTCCATCGAAAAGAGTTTCAATGATATTATGATGGAGATCACAATATATCTCACTACCAGATAGAATAGAACCTATGGGGCCACACATTAAGAGATTTAATCTTGAATTTATCAATTGAACTTATGAAGTTTTAATTGGATTAGGATTTATTGAAATCCGATTAGGTTTATGAGAATCATGCTAGCACATGATTAAACCTAATTCTTCTCGAAACTTTGATTTGATCAAGTCAATAGTCTTGAACCTAACCTAAATCCATTTGAATTTAATTAGACTCTTAATTGTGAGCGTAAGAGGATTGGATTATGTCAATGAGTTGGCATAAATTATCCTAACATTATCTCTTCATTATCTTCTAATTATCTCTAAGAGTGCATGTGGAATAGATGAAAAGATGGGAGGCGCCTGCTTCTCTTTTTGGCAAGACCAGGGGGCGCCAACCCCCTGGATATGGCAAGAGGAGCCCATCCCCTTCTTATGGATTAGTGTAGAGGAGAAAGAGGCCATGCCCCCTCTCGTATGTCAAGAAATCCCTAAGGGGTGCCACGTGTTGGCATCCCAAACTACATGACTTATATTCCATGGGGCACCCCTTATACTTACCTAAAGGGGCTGATAATATGCCAATTATATCTAGTTTTATTAGAAAAAAATTAAATTAAAAAGATAGTGTATTCTTATGAGATAAGAATGTACCTTTTTAAGATAATTAGATTCCTCTTTTGAGTCAGGGTAGTGCCTATATAAAGAGAATGTCTTTAAGGTTTCTTGGTGATAGAAGTTTTTATGAAACAAACCTCTCCCTCTTCCTTCTCCATGCCTCTCCTCCTCCCTCTCTTCTCTTACACGCCTAAGGATTGGGCATCCCACTTTCCGCACGCCAAGAGTAGAGGTGTTGTCCATCTATAGCAAAGAGTGAGGAGAAGAAGAAGAAGGCTGTAGATCAAGGAGTTGATCTCATAGTCTAGATCAAGAAGTTGATCTGAGTTCTAAGGCTAAATTCAATTTAGAGAAGAATAATTTACTATGAGAAGATCAGTTCGAGATTGATCTCGATGGATACCCATAGAGGTCAGACACGTGTGTGGCTCGAGCATCTATGAATCTGTGATCATCGGTTGCAGTGAATATCTACTCGTGCTAAGGTATTGAGCTTCAATCTCATACTTATTTTTAAATTTTAGATTATATGTTTATTTTTCTTCTGGGCTTGGGTAGGATTAGATTTGATCTTATGTGTGTGGGGTTAAAAGGTTTAACCTATTTATTTTTCACTGCATTCAAAAGAGTTTTGAAATATACACATGTTGCCTACTCGATTTTCTAACACATATTACACAAAATGAATGGATAAATAATCTAAATTTTATTTCATTATTAAGTCAAAATTATAAACTATACCCTTAGAAAGATTATATGTGTCGGCCCAATTGGCTTTTAAGGTATATATCTAACAATCTTCCACTTGCATTAAAGTCAATTGACTACAAATTTAAATCTCATTTTCTTAAAATGGACTTCGATCTTTTGTTGACTCAACTGCTTCATCAGTAGGTCAGTCATATTGTCTATGGTGTCTACTCTCTATACCTCAATATATTTTTTCTCGAGATAATTGCGGATCAAGTAGAATCGTCGCTCGATGTGCTTAGACTTCTAGTGAGATCTCGGCTCTTTAGCAAGCACTATGTCATTGTTGTTGTCATAGTAGAGGGGAATGGTATCTAATGGCATCACACCCAATTTCACAACAAACTTTTTGATGCAGAATGCCTCCTTTGCACCTTCTGATGCAGCGATGTACTCTGCTTCCATTGTGGAGTCCGCTATGATAGGCTGCTTGCAATCCTTCCAGCTCATAGCACTACCATTGCACAAGAATACACTGCCTGATGTCGACTTTTGATAATCAATATCAGACATAAAGTTTGAATTAGTATATCCCTGCACCCTCAATTCTCTATCTTCAAAGATTAGGAACATATCCTTAGTTCTTCTCAAGTACTTAAGGATACATTTCACAGATGTCCGGTGTGCTTCATCTGGATTCGACTGATATCTACTCATGACACTCATAGCATGGGCTATATTAGGTTGTATACATAGCAGGCCATACATGAGGCTCCCTATGGCCGAAGCATAAGAGAAGTTGCTCATGCATTCTATTTCTTTCAATGTGTTAAAAAATATTTTCTTGAGAGATGAATTCCATGCCTAAAGGGCACAAGTCTCCTCTTAGTGTTTTTCATGCCAAACTTCTTTAGCACCTTCTCTATGTACATCCTCTATGAAAATTCTAGCACCCTCTTAGATCTATGTCTATAGATCTTAATCTCTAAAATAAAGAATGCTTCCTCAAGATCCTTCATGGAGAATTTCTTAGATAACCATAACTTGATTGATGTCAGCATAGGAACATCATTCCCAATCAGGAGTATGTCATCCACGTACAGTACGAGAAAAATGACAGCACTCTCACTGATCTTTTTGAATGCACATGGTTGTTCCTCATTCTTAATGAAATCAAATGATTTGATGACATTATTGAAACGAGTGTTCCAACTCTGAGATGCTTGCTTAAGTTCATAAATGAAGCTTGCAGACTTTGTGATCTTCATCACCAGAAGTGAAATCCAAAGGCTGCTCCATGTAGATATTTTCCTCAAGATATCCATTCAAAAAAGTAATTTTCACATCCATCTATCATATCTCATAATCATGATATGCTGCAATAGCAAGCAATATTCTAATGGATTTTAGCATTGCCACCGGTTAAAAGGTATCCTGATAGTCCATGCCCTCACATTGCTTTGAGTCTTTCCTTAAAGGTCTCTATCTTTCCATCCGAACCTATCTTCTTTTTATAAATTTATTTACACTCGATAGGTACAATACCTTCTAGTGGATCCACTAAGGTCCAGACCTAGTTTGAGTGCATCAAATCAATCTCTAATTTCATTGCTTGTAACCATTTCTCGAGGTCGATATCTGATATCGCCTTATCATAGATCTTGGGGTTATCAAAATGAACCCCATTTCTTGTGAGAAATATTATTCCTATATCCTTTGTTATGATACCGATGTATCTATCAGGAGGATGAAAAATCTTACTAGATCTATGAGGTGGAGTGGGAGATATGAGTATTGGCTCAATATGAATGGGTTCTTCAAGTTCTGAAGCTCATTGCTCTTCAGAAGCTTTCTCTTCGAGCTTAATCTGTCTTCCTATGCCTTCGTCTTGAATAAATTATCTTTTAAGAAAGATAGTATACCGACTTATATTCATATTATGATCCTCTGAAAGATAGAAATAATATTCTAAAGACTCCTTAGGATATCGATGAAATGAGCCTTAAGAGATCTGGCTTCTAACTTGTTTGCCTGTTGTCTTTTGACATGGGCCGAACAACCCCAAATTTTAAGATGACCCGACTTGGTTTCTTACCATACCATATCTCATACAATGTAGTAGAAATGATGTTAGAAGGAATCGTATTCAATACATAATTCACTGTTAATAGACTGTCTCCAAAGAAACAAAGGAAGATCCGTGAAGCTCATCATTGATTGAACCATATCCAATAGGATTCGATTTCTTCATTCTGAAATCTAGTTGAGTTGAGATATTTCAGGTAGAGTCTATTATGAGACTATGCCATATTCTTTGAGATAACTGAGAAATTTTTACTAAGATATTCACCTCCTCGATCTGATTAAAGAACCTTAAGAGATTTTTCAGTTTATTTTTCTATTTTATTTTTGAATTTTTTGAACCTTTCAAAGGCTTTAGACTTGTATCTCATGAGATACACATATCAATACCTTAAGTAATCATCGTTAAAGGTGATGAAGTAGTGATAACCTCCTTTGGCCGCCACATCAAATGGGAACACATGTCTGTGTATACTAGGGCAAATATCTCAGTGGTCTTTTCCCTTTGTCCTACAAAGAATAGCTTGGTCATTTTTTCTTAAAGACAAAACTCACAGACTGAATAAGACCTAGAGGTCAATGAGCCTAAGAGTCCATCTTTCTCCAATCTGTTAATCATTTCTTCTCCTATATGACCTAGCCTAAAGTGCCATATATACTTGAGGTTAATATCATCTGCGGGTCATTGAGTTCCTATGGCATTCACATCCTGCTCAGTTATATTCACAAAAATATCAACATATAACTGATAGAGATTATTAATCAAGAAATCACTTCCAACTATTTTATTTCTAAAATAAATGGTATAGTAGTCCTTATGAAAACTAATTACATAGTTATCCTATGCTAAACAAGACATAGAAATCAAATTTCTACTAACCGTAGGTACAAAATAAGTCTCCAAGAATTAAACTAAATCCTGACAGTAGTTACAGAGGGTATGTCTCTATAGCCACAACAGTAGCTCTTGCTCCATTTTCAAGTCGTAGGGTCATCTCACCATCCCTCAGCCTTCTATTGTCCTCAGAACCCTGCACAGAAGTGCACAAATGAGCATCAAATCTAAAGTCTATCACCCAACTGGATGTAGAAAAAAATATAAGGTTAGTTTCGATAATGAGCAAATCAGACATACCTTCTGAAGGTATGCTATCATTCTTGTTCTTCAGGCTTGCCAGGTAGTCAGGATAATTCCTCTTTCAATGGCTGTCCCTTTTGCAGTAGAAATAATTTTCTCTCTCTACAGCCTTCTTCTTGAGAACCTCCTTTCTTGGCTTATTCTCCACCTATTTTTTCATGGACTTCTTTTTCTTCCCAATAGATTTTCTCTTGGAAGAAGAAGTCTGCTCCACCTCTAGAATATTGCCCCTTAAACTTTTCAAGGTGCCTTCCGTAGTCACCAACATATTGAGCAATTCGATCTTGGTGCATTTGATTCATATGGTAGTTCACTATAAATTGTACATATGAATCAGTAAGAGATTACAGGATCAAATCAATCTGCAACTCTTTGTCCATGAACATCCTGAGCTTCTCAAGCTTCTCAAAGTTCTTGATCATTATCAAACAATACTCATAGATTGATTGTCCATCATGTATTTTCACCTTGAAGAGTTTTTTGGACACTTTGTAGCAAGCTACGCGACTTTACTCGCTGTATAACTTTTGTAGGTGGGCAAACATACTCCTAAAAGTTTTCATGTCCTCGTGCTAGCGTTGGAGCTCATTTGACATAGAAGCCAGCACGTAGCACTGTGCCTTAGTGTCATCATCCAACCACTTCTCGTGGGTAGCCCTTTGGATGGGCTGGTAGTGCAGGAAGGTCCTGATCAAGAACATAGCTCAACTTTTTAGAACTCAAGACAATCTTTAAGTTTCTGAGCCAATCCTTATAATTGGATCCAATCAATCAATTATTTTCGGACTAAAGGATTTGAAGCAGATATTTTTCTACAGAGAGAAGAAGATTCTAGTTAGATTTTATAATTGACTTCTTGGTTTATTTTAAGATTTTTATTTTAAAAACAAACTGACTCTCACTATTTTCTCGAATCTCCCACACTCCTCAAGTGGAGAAATAAAAATCTCTATGATTAGGGTTTCAAGTGGGTATTACAGTCCTACCAATTGGCATACCACCTTATCTAACAGTTATTGATGAATGTCATTCAATGAATGGATAACTCTTGTCCAATGCTTCTCAAGCAAGTTGCAATGGTCATCGGTCTCTAATTCTTAAAGCCTCACTTGACAGTTATTGGTCTCATTTCTTAGTTAAGTCAGACCCATCGTTCTTACGAAAGTGAAGTTGCCATTGGGACAAAAAATATTGTTGTGTCATCTCATGACATTACACCTAGTTCTGCAACAAACCAGAATACTTAGCTATCTCATAAGCAACGACATACTTGACTTCTAAAATCTACAATGATCGGTTATTTGAAACTCTTCCAATTTATCGAATCCCATTGCTTGAGGAAATACATCTTGATGTGTAGACTCTCTACCATTAACATCAGATATAAAGTCTGAATTGCGAATCCTTATATCCTTAATTTTTCTTCTCCTCCTAAAGACTATTATCACATTCTAAGTGCTTCTCAAATACTCAAAAATATTCTTCATAGCTATCCAGTACTCTTAGCCTGGATTCAACCGATATCTGCTCATGACACTCACAATAAGGCCTATATTGGGTTATGTACATGCATAACATACATAAGGCTCCCTTTAGCTAAAGCATCAGGGATCTAGTTCATGTACTATATCTCCTCAAATATGTTGGAACACATCTTCTTGGAGAGATCAATCTCATGTCTAAAGGCCAAAAACCCTTCTTGGAGTTTTCCATACTAGACTCTTTCAGCATCCATCTCCTTTATGCACATCTTCTGTGAAAGGTCTAGCATCCCCTTATATCTATCTCATAGATCTTTACTAGATGCTTCCTAAAGATTCTTCATGAAGAATTTGTTTAGACAACTAAATTTTAAACTAATGTTAGTATAGGAACAACTTTCCTATTCAGGAGGATGTCATTCATGTACAACATGAGGATCGTGACAATACTCCCACTGACCTTCTTATAAATACATATTTTTCTCATTTTTGATGAAATCAAACGATTTGATCATATCACTTTCATATTCTTTATCTCCTTCGAGGAATACTTCCTCCTTGTCCTCTGTCAAAATATCTAAGTATTTTTTAGTAGGATTGGAGATTGAACTGAATCTATGAGATGGAGGGACTATATGTACTGACTTAACATGAATAGGTTCTATGACTCGTTGCTCTTAAGAAATTTTTTTTTTTAAACTTAGTTTTTCTCCCACTATCTACATCTTGGATAAATAATTTCTTCAAGAACATAGCATGTCAGGTCACAATCACATTATGATCCTTAGGAAGAAAAATAGAGTCCTATTCTTACCCTCAACATCCCTTTGAGTTGAGGTGCACTAGGAAGAGTCCATTATGAGACTATGCCACTTCCTTGAGATAGGTTAGAAACTCCCACTAAGGCATACACCTCTTCAATCTCATCAAAGAATCTTTAGATTTTTTAATTTATTTCTTTACTTCATATCTAAATTTTTGAACTTTTCAAAGCTTCAGAGTTGTGTCTCACACATACACCTATATTATGAACAATCACTAATATAAGTAATGAAGTAAAGAGAACCTGGCCAGCTCATCAAATGGGCTATATACATCAGAATATATTAGGATAAGTATATTAGTGGTCCTCATCCATGTCCTACAAAGGGTGGTTTGGCCATCTTTCCTTGAAGGCGGAACTTGTAAATTGAAAATAACTCAAGAGTCGATGAGCCTAGAAGCTCATACCTTTCTAATTAATTTATTCTATCCTCTCCAATATGGCCAAGTCTGAAGTGTCACATATACTAGGTTTATCTCATCTACAGATCTTTCAGATCCTACGGCACTCACTATCTACTTAGATACTAATATCGAGTAGATCCAACATATCTTCTGAAGGCATGTCTCCTATTCTTTTTTCTTTAGGTTCTTCTGGTATACAGTAATCCTTCCCCTTGAACTCTTCAAGGTCTCTTCAAAAGTCACCAATATGTCTAATAACTCAGTCAAGGTGCAATTGATTATATGCATGTGGTAGTTTATTATAAACTTCCATATGAATTTGTAAGGAATTGCAAGATCATATCTATTCTCAATTCTTTATGCATGATTTGTCGAGCTTCTCAAGCTCACCCAAGTCCTTAATCATTGTCAAGCAATGTCATAAATTGATTGCCCTTTGGTCAATACCGGACAATTTGGTAACTAGGGATATCCTGGTTAGCTCAACTTCTTGGAACTTAAAACCATTTTAAGTTCTTGAGCCAGTCTTTATAACTTGATCGGTTAGTGAATTGGTTCTAAGTTTGTGAGGATTGAAAGATGATTTTAAATTCTATCAAATAGTAGAGATTCTACTTAAATAATTGTGCTTGATTTTAAATTTATTCTAGAGACTTTTAAAATAAATGTGCTCCCACTATTTTCTCTAATCCCTCACACTCCTCGGGTAGAGAAATGAAAATCCTTCACGATTAGGATTTTTAGTGGATATTGCATCCCATTGATATACATGCACATCACTTGACAAATATTGATAACACACATGCCGATGAGTGAACAACTCTTATCCAATATTTTTCTAAGCATGTTACAGTGATTCGATCTTTAAGTCATATGGACTCACCTAACAGATATTAGCCATACTGCTTAGTTAAGTTAGATCTATTGTTCACCAACAGGTGCAAAGCCATCATTGGGTCTCTCACCTGAGAGATATTGGGTCCAACCCCATCTATGCCCTAGAGCACCTAATGCTAATAGAGTGGTGGCGTGTTCCCGATGTAACTGAACCACTATGACCAACTGAGAACAATCAACACCAGTGGCACACCCATATTGCTACAATAGTGGAGGACTACTAGACTTAATATATGTGTGAGGAGATTTAATTTAGATATCTTTAATTTTAATTATTTATTTACATTCGATGTAAATCCATAATTAACATGGATCTACTTGAGAGATCCTTACTTGGTTCACCAAGATCGAATCAAGACATAATTGCAACATACGTGGTGAACTTAAAGCTAGGTATCCAATAAGAAATATAATGGACTAAATTGACCAAATAAGTTCAAGATTGGTGGGAGGCTCCCTATGCACATGTAACGGTTCTAATTAAATAACCACCATTCTATCCCTTGTTTTAGACATCAATCGATCAACCAATTTAAATTGGTTCAGCCCAATTGGTTTCCATCACCATAACTTGCAATTTGCTAACCAAATAATTATGCATTAATGATACAATCCTACTCCAAAGGTTTGTAGTGATTCAAAGTGATCACTATATGTATCCATGAAAGACACACACATGACTATCATATAGTCCTTATGATTATCTCATAATCCTTATGATTATCACATAATCTTTTATATTCATGCTTCAATATTTTATTGTATTACATCAATCTCTTTTCTTCTTAGGATAACCGTATAACATAATGACCTTCATTATGTCAGGACAACCTAATGTTAGGATGAACTTAAATTGACTAAACTAATTTTATCTTATGTTCAATCAAATTATTCTAATTTAAATGCATCTAAACTATCATTGATCACATCAAGATAGGTCTCTATTTATGAACATCATTTCATGCATGAGCATGTAATAAAGATAAATTTAGATCTAATAAAATTCACATCATATGAAAATTAAATTCAAAATTTTAGATGCATGAACATTAAGATAAAATACATATCTCAAAATTTTGATTAAGCAAGACATCACATGACTTTCACTAATCATTAATTTTAGATTTATTAACATAAGAAATTAAATTTTTAAATCTAAAAACTAATTTTCAGATTTGGAACATAATAAATGAACATAAATTAATCTAAATTTCAGATCCAAAAATAGCTTTTCAGATCTCAAAATCCATCATATTAATTTTAACCATTCAAATTTTATATCTGAAAATAGATTTTTAGATCATGAATTTTATCTCCACAATAATGAATATTCTTAATTTTAGATCTAAAAATCAGATTTTCATATCTAAAATCATCTTCATAATCAATTAAAATTTATATTTTTAGATTGAAAAATAATTTTTAGATCTAATATCAAGATTTTAACCTTACATTAATGAGATGGCTCTGATACCACAGTTAGATTTTGATATCACATGGCGATAGGTATGCATATAGAAGTTTCAAAATTTTAAACATACACAGATTATGCAGTGAAAATAGAAATTTTTATATTACTTTAACATCGTTCTAGGACAACCGTTCAATATAACATTCTACCATTATGTCAGGATAATCTTATGTCAGAACGATATTAAAATAATTTTTTAATTAAATCTAATCTAATCAAGCATACATAAAGAGATCATATCTCAAAATAAAGTCAGGCATCAACATTAAATACAAGATTAAAGATCTAAAGAGAATCAAAATTTTATACCTTTGTGCGGGTAGATCTTCACCACGATTCGATAGTCCATAGATATCTTCGAGGTCCCGTCATAGCCACACAAGTATTCGATCTTTACGAGTATCCACTGAGGCTGATCTAATCAAAAAATCTTGATCTCATCAGGGTGCTAGCTTCCTTACAGAGATTATTTCCTTGCAAAGATCGCTTCCTAGACTATTGAATCAGTTTAATCTTTCGATTTTCTTCTCAAGCAATCAAACAGATATATAGGAAAAACTCAAAATCAGATCAAACCTAATTTCTTTTCCCACTTTTCTCTTCTCAAGAGAAAAAATAAGATCTATAGAAGAAGATAAGAGATCGGATCTCTTGTTCTTCCTTCTTGTCCAATCCTTGGACTAGATCTGAAGAGAGAAAGAGGAGAACCATCCATCTTGTGGATCAAAAAAAATAAATCAGATCAAATCTAATTTTAGTGTCCAACTCTTGGATATCTTTGAAAGAGAGAAAGAGAGAGACATATCTAACTCTTGGATAAGGGAGAGAGAGAGAGAGAGAGAGAAAAATTACCTAACAACCAACAACTGATTGTTGTAAGAAAGAAGGAAGAGGAAGATGGGGCATCCCATCTTTCTTTATGTTGAAACTCCTTCCAACACCCATCACCCTTTGATTTCTCATGCCATCTCCACACGCACACACCTTGGGACATTCAAAACTTGATCTCATCTAGTAGTTAAGCATCCCACCCTTATCTCCTATTTAAACTAAGAAGGCTATGGTTTAGTTAGAGATAAGATGGAGTTCAAGTAGAACTCCTGGTTGCCACCAATAACCTCTCCCTATTATTTCTCCATGCCCACAATCTCTCACGCACTCTCCCTTTTCTTCAATGTGAAACCCTTCCACACTAAGAAACTAGGGGTGTGAAGGCTTAAGGGGCATGGGGACATGTGGCATGATCTCCTTATTTGATTTGATCAAGGTCTAGTCCAAATCCAAGTGGAAGTTGGAGTCCAATTTAGATTGGGTTATGTCCAATCCCATTAGACTAATGAAATTCAATCTAAGTTAAATTAAAATCATATCTAATCAAATTAAATTTAATTTGATTAAGATCCTATCCTAATCTAACATTACTAGAGATTAGGTCAAACCTAATCTAGATAGGTTTGGGTCTAGTATTTATTAAATCTAATCCCATTAGATTAATGAAATCTATTTTGAGTCAAACTCAAATCAAATCTAATCAAATTAAATCTAATTTAATTTGATTAGGATCAATTCTAATATTTGGTCAAATCAAATAATATGTAACAATTGCAATTTGGTCCTTTTTTAACTTACTAACTCTTAGCAAGTCCTCAATACAACTTTTACATTTAAGTCCAATCATCAATTAAATTGATAATTAAGATCACTTATGATTTACGATTCGAAATCATGATTCAACGATCTGATTAGTCATGACTACTTTTATGTGTGACCCCATAGGTTCTATTCTGTCTGATAGTGAGAAATATTTTGATCTCTATCAAAATATCATTGAAATTTTTTTCAATGAATTAGAATAATTTCAACTCACCAATCAAAAATTATTGACTATCAAAATAATTCTCATTGATATCACAATCCATCAGTGATGCCTAGCAGCATATAGTGATAATCCAGCAGAACAAAAAGATGAACCTCTAGGTGTAGTTACTATGTGATTCAGGTCTTCTATCATGAGTCTCAACAAGTTGAAGGTTATGAAAAACTCATTAAATCCCATCATTTGTCATATATAAGATTTAATTAGCTTGAGTTCAAATCATAAAATCTCATAAAAATCTTTTTTTATAATTTACTATGCCATGGCCGCGGTCTTATGAACATGACTTCATAAGTCACATAAGACTACTCCTTAACTACTAAGATCGATAGATCTCTTCTAAGTGTGCACCCTACTTCTACAGCGAACCTATTATAGCCAATATATACAGTAAAAATCCAAATAGCTAGGAGATCAAGTTTATCTGCAGTCAAACTACAACAACCTCACTGTGAGTAGCCGAGACACCGTAGGTCTAAGAACCATTCATATAACTACAGTATCGAAAATATCACTAATGTGTGAGTAGATATCCAAATAATTTTTTATATTAGTCACATTTAATATCATTATTCTTTAACAACCATCTATACTCTTTCTCCAGTATCCCCACATTGTAGACTCGGGACTTGTCTACCCTAAGGGAAGCGATCAATGCACTGATCAGATCAATCACCATCCCCATGATGATCTATCGATCAAAAATAATTTAAGAATTAACCATCAATAATATATATCTTAAAATCTTAATTCTTAAAAATATATGTCATCATCTCGTTAATTCTCTAGATGACTCACAGACACATACACTACATGAATATAATTAACTATCCTAATTAATAAGATCAAGTATAAAATTATGTCCTAGAAAAAATTAATATATCAGCTTGATTGTCTTCTAGGACATCTATCTAACATATCTCATATGGTATGGTAGGAATAGATTTAGAAAAAATCTTATTTAATAAATAAATCACTGTTAGTAGGTCATAATCCTAAAGATACAAAGGTAAGTTAGTAAAGCTCATCATAGACCGAATCATATCTAATAGGATTGTATTCTTCCTTTTGGATATCCCATTGAGTTGAGGCATGCCAAGAGGAGTTCACTGTGAAACTATGCCATTTTTCCTCAGATATCTCAAAAATTCTCCACTAAAATTTTCACCTCTTTGATCTGATCAAAGAATCTTAAGGAGTTTTTCAATTTATTTTTCTACTTTATTTTTGAATTCTTTAAACTTTTTAAAGATTTTAGACTTATGTCTCATCAAAAATATATACACGTACTATGAGAAATCATCAGTAAAGATAATAAAGTAGTGGTAACCATCTCTGGTTTGTACATCAAATGGGTCACACACATCAGTGTGTACCCAGACAAGTATCTCAATGGCACCTTTTTCATATCCTACAAAGGATAACTTGATCATTTTTTCTTGAAGATAGGATTCATAAACTGGATACAACTCTGAATTGAATAAGTCAAGGATTCCATCATTCGTCAGTTTGTTTATCCTGTCCTCTCCTATATGATCAAGTCTAAGGTGCCATATATACTTATAGTTAACGTCATCTCTAGTTCTTTTATTACCTATGGCACTGACTAATTGCTCATTTATGTTTACACTTACATTGACATGCAGGTGATAAAGACTGTCAATTAAAAGATCTCGTGTTATCAATTTATTTCTCAAATAAATCAAACAAAAATCTTTGTTAAAATTAAATATAAATTTTTTTTGTGCTAGTATAAATACAAAAATTAAGTTCTGGCTAACTACAGTCTTTTAAAACTAATCTAATAGTAGTCTTTTAAAACTAATCTAATAGTAGTTTTTTAAAACTAATCTAAAGCCTAACAATAGTCGAAAAGGATAGGTTCTAACGACCTCAGCAGCAATCCTTGCTCTATTGCCTGCCTGAAGGATCATTTCACTGTGTCTCAACTCTCTATTGCCTACTAGACCTTGCATAGAAGTACATATGTGAGCACTTGAACTAAAGTCTAGTACCCAACTAGACGTAGAGGAAGCCGTTAGGTTAGAATCAACAACGAGCATACCTTCTAAAGGTTTAGCATCCTTCTTAGTCTTCAAGCTTTTCAGGTACAGCAAGATAATTCCTCTTCCAATGGCCATCTTTCTGATAGTGGAAATATTTTTCTTTGTTTGCAGCCTTCTTCAAAGTGTCCTTCCTTGGCTTCTCTTTTTTCTGCTTCTTCATAGGCTTGTTCTTCTTCTTCCCAGAAGATTTTTTTTTTGGTGGAAGAAGCCTGCTTCACAGCAAGAATGGAGCCCCTTGAACTTTTCAAAGTTGCCTCTGTAGTGACCAACATGTTGACAAGTTCGGCCAAGATGCAGTCCAACTTGTTCATATGATAATTTACTATAAATTGACCATATGAACTAGTAAGAGATTGCAAGATCAGATCCACCAATAATTTCTTTTACATCGTAAGGTCGAGCTTCTTAAGCTCCTCCAGGTCCTTGATCATAGTCAGACAGTGATCATAGACTGACTGTCCCTCGTGTATTTTGGAGTTGAAGAGTCCCTTCAATACTTCAAAATGCACAGTCTGACTCTGCTCACTATACAACTCTTATAAGTGAGTGATCATAGCCTAGATAGTTGGCATGTGCTCATGCTGGCTCTGCAACTCATTTGACATTGAAGTCAGCATGTAGCACTTAACCCGATTGTCATCATCTATCCATTTCTCTTATGTTGCCCTTTGTTCAGCACTAGGATGGCTTGGTAAGATGGGGGTTTTTGATCAAGTACATACCCTATCTTCTGAGATCAAGACTATCTTAAAATTTCTAAGCCGGTCTTTGAAATTGGTTTCTATCAGACGGTTGGACTCTAAGATGCGGGCTAAGGGGTTCGAAGCTAATATGGTTAAACTACGAAGAGTAAAGATTCTAGTTAGATATTTATACTTAATTTTTTATTTATTCTAAAGACTTTAAGAAACAAATAGGTTCTCACTATTTTCTTAGATCTCTTACACTCCTTGGATGAAGAAACGAAAATCCTAACGTGACATAAATTTCTAATAGGTATTGCGGTCCCATCGATGAACATGCACTTTATCTTACAGATATTAGTAATACGTATACACCGATAAGTGGACAACTCTTATCTAAAGCTTCTCAAGCATGTTGCAATGATTCGATCTTTAAGTCATGTAGGCCCATCTGATAGATATTGGCTATTTCTTAGTCAAGTTAGACCTACCGTTCAATATAAGAGTACAGCCCTCATTGGATCCCTCATCTGACAAATATTAAGCCCAACCCCATCATCACTCTACAGCAATCCTTTGATGTAGAGTGGTTGCATGTTCCTAATGCAACTGAACCACTTGTTGGGATTTCTATGGGGCTTGTGTATGTGGATTTCAAAATATTTTCAAAATCAAAATGCAATGAAATATTTGATTAAAATATTTTTAATCATAAATATGCATATATCATATGTAGATACCTAAAGATCTAGTTCATATGTAGAAAATTACATAATCTGATTTTAAATTGAAAAATAAAACATATGATTAGATCGCATACCCATTACAGCTTTCCATCTTCAAATCTGAATCTTCACCATGAATTGATCTTCACCTATGAAGCGATGATCTTGGATATCTTTTCCTTTGAAGCCACACAAGCATTCAGCCTCTACGGATATCCACACGAAGTCTTGATCTAATCAGAAGTCTTTGATCTCACCAAGGTGCTAGTACCCTTACAGAGATCGCATCTTGATGGTTGATGAAAACTTTTTTTTTCTCTTAATACTCTCTTAGAGAAGAAGAATAGGAGGATGAAGAATAAGGAGACTTTCTTCTTTCCTTTCTAAAATCTGCACACAAGATCCTTACGCTAGAGATCTAGAGAAAAATTCTTTCTTCTTTTTTATTCCACACATGAGAGAACCCTTTCTCTCATCCTTTTTCATGCCTCCAAGAGGAACCTTTTCTCTCCAAAAATTAGCACATAAGAAGGAAGACTCTTCTTCCTTTCTTCTGCCCATGAGGAAGACCCTCTTGCACACTTTTTCTCATGCCAAGAAAGAGGAACGATTCCCCTCTTTTTTAGCCCAAGAGGAAGACCTTCTTCCACTCTTTCCTCATGCCAAGGACCCTTAGATTTGTGCATCAAAAACCAACAATGAGCTGTTAGATGTGTGCCCTAGATGCCAGATTGGCTGACACATTCTCTTACAAATCAAGGGCAAATTTATAATTTTGACTATAAATCAATAAATGGATTATTCTTCTATCACATTGTGTACATTGTGTCTTTGATACATCCTTTGAGTTAGTAGGAATGTCAATTCATATTTTCAAGAGTTAAAAATTTAAGGCATGAATTTACATAACTAACTCATAAATAGCTCCTGACCATAGGATCATCATGAGGATGGTGATCGATCCGAAAGGTTGGTGTATGATCGCTTTCTTAGGGTAGATGTGTCTTGAGTCTATGATGTGAAGATACCGGAGTGAGAGTACATATATTCGTTGAGAATGAGAGTACTGAGCGTGACCATATCGAGCAGTCATAAGGAAGTCTACCTTCTCGTCGATGACTAGCTCGATGCTGTAGTTGTGTGTCTAGTTCTTTGACCTGAGGTGCATCGATAGTTCACCTTGAGTGTGTTATAGTTTGACTACATCATAACTCGATCTTCTAGCCATTCAGAACCCTGAGGTGTATGTTGGCTATAGCATATTCATTGTAGAAACTAGATCGCATCAAGATGGGATCTATCAACCTCAGTAGATAAGAGGAGTAGTCCTATGATGATCAAAAGATCGAGTCCTTAAGCCCATGGCCATGGTAGAGTGAAATAATGAAAAAAAGTTTTCCATTAGGGTTTCATATCAGACTCGAATTAATCGATTAATTCATATGACTGATATTGGGTTTGACGAGTTCACCTTAACCCTAATTCAATCGGGACTCATGATAGAGGAACTCAATCACACAGGTAGCTGCATCGAGAGGTTCATCTTCAGTTTTGATGGGTTGCCACCACATAATGCTAGGTGTCACTGATAGATTTTGAGAGCAATTAGAATGATATTGATGATCGATCATTCTAATTGTCTAAATCAGAAGAGTTCTTATCCATCGAAAGGAGTTTTGATGATGTCGATTATGAGATCATGACATGTCTCATTACCATATGGAATTGAGCCTAACTGGGTCACACAAATAAGGGTTAGGGTCTGGATGTCATCAATTGGACTAACCCAATTGATTTAGATAAGATCTAATTAGGTTCAAGGAAATCGTGCTAGCACACGATTGAGCCTAACTTTCTCCTCGTGTAATCTTTTCTGTCTCTACTGAGCCAAATATGATTTGACTCATCCAGAGAACCTTGGGAAGGTTTCTCTCAGTCTAAATGAAGCTTGTCCAGCTCAGAAAAGGCTTATCTTAATTCATGAGATGAATTTAAGACAAGCACCTGCTAATTCCTGTCACCTGCCAATTTTATTTTAGGACATTTGTCAAAAGTTGACATATGGGTCTTAAATTGAAGGCCACTTGGCAAGAGCTTATTGGAGGATTTTTGTGGAGCCAAACCATATCAAATTAGGTACCATAATCAGATTATGGCATGAGCCCAATTGGATTTAGTGGGTGCCCTAAGTGGATAAGGTTGGAGAGTCTTGATAAGATTGGACTCTTTGGCACCAACCTCTCTTTGTCCTTATCCAGTGTTGGTGCCAACTTTGAGATAGAGGCTTGGGTTCTTATCTGATGTGATCAGAAGACATCAAGCAACCAATCAAAATTTTTCCAAAATTTATTAGAATTTTTTGATTGGTTGAATGATGTGGCACTGCGTAGCATACATGGTCTATATAAACCCTTCTGCACCAAGGGTTAAAAAAAAAAGTTATTTTATGCACCAAACCCAATAGCTGCTGCTCCCTCCCTTCTTCTTTATGTCCTCCCTGCTCTCCTATCTCCCCTCTTCATGTCCAAGGAGTTGGACGTTCATCTGGTGCAAGGAAAAGGCATGGTGATGCCTGGAACAGGAAGGCTGCAGGACATCTTCGACAGGCTGCTGCTCCAACTTCTAAAGGAGTTCTGAAGAACTTTCAAATTAGATAGCGATCTGATTTTTGGAGCATAGATTCATGAGGAAAAGAAATTCTAGGTTCTGCTTGAGTAGATACTGGTAGAGGCCAGGCGCTTGCGTGGCTACATCAGAACCTCAGACTGTGCTGAGATCATCTACAGGATAATCAGATTACCCTTGAGGTATGTCTATACTTCTCATACTTTTAGATTTAATTTTAGATTTTAAATATTAGATAATAAAATTATATCTAACAAATATTAGATCTGAAATAGCATAGGATAAAAATTTTAAATTATTCCACCCTAGATTTGATGAAATCTGGAAGATCCTACAAAGGAAAAAGGCAGTTTTTCCTTCAACTGGTATCAGAGCCAGGTTTTTGGCTCTTTTCAGATCTAATTTAGATTTAATTTTTTATATTTATTTATTTAATATTTAAAAAATTTTAGATATCATATCAGATATGATAAGATCTAAAATTAAAATATTTAAAATTAAATCTAAGAAGATCTAACATGCATGAGATGCAAGACTAGACTAGGATTAGTTGAATCCATGAACAGTCTTAAATTTTATGTTTTAATGAGATTAAAATATGAATTAAATCTAATTTATTCTTTATTTTTTTGATATTATAAGTGTTATAATCAGATCAAAAAATAGAAAATAAAATTTTAATTTTTTCATAAAATTGATCTATTGCATGCCTAGACTAGTTATAGAATTGTTCTAGTAACTTATCTAGAATAGATTTAATTTTGAATAATTCAATTTAAATCTTATTTTTTAGATATTACATGTGATGTATCAAATCTGAAAGCATGTTAAGTAGATCAATTTTTGATAAATGATATGTATGCAAAGCATGTATTAGTTAGATCTTAAATTGTATATGAGATATGTAAATTTAGATCTAACTAGTTTTGTAGTTAAATTTATATTTTTGATGAAGGTGTTCCTCATGGCCGTCCGGTCATAAGAACGAAGTAGGATTTTAAGACCCTCTCTTTCCATTCAATGGGGTGTTCTTATGACGCGTAGGGGTACCACGCGTTCATCCTTAATCAGAAATCAAAACTTACTTTTCTGCAAAACCCTAGATCTTGAAACCCTAGGATTTATTTTACATGTTTTGTTTATGAACCCAAACTTAATTAATGAATTAAGTTTATGAAATCAATTTGATCTAAAATTGAAAATTTTAGATCTAAGATATTTTCATAAAATTGGGTTCGGGCTTGGGTAGCTCAATTAGGTCTAGTGGTTGATCAAATCGAATCAAGAGTTGGTTAGGTGGGATCATGAAAGTTAATAATTGACCAGCCTAATAGGATTAAGTCTGGGTCAAGGTCAAATCATATTTAGATGTGACTCGATCAAGTTAAGACCTAATTTGGCTCAGTGGTTAGAGCCTGGATTGTAGGCTAACCCAATTGATTCTGGTTCGACAATTTAGTGTCTAAGGTAAGTTGGACAAATGCGATCGATTGATTTTTAATTGGGAGCTACTCGACTCGAATGCATTCTTGTCGAGTTAATGGCATATCCCTTCCACAGGTCTCACTTACCTGGTCATATGTGTTGATCCAGTTCTGATTTGAGGTGGCTAACAATTCGAGCTAACCCATGCCACTAGGTTAGTCATAATTGTTATGACTATGTCAAGTCAAGTTTAATGAGACCTAAATCAAATCTCCCTAAAAAAATATTAAGTCTAGGTCTTCCACTATTGTGGATGTGCGGGTCCTTCTCGGAGTTGATTGTTTTCGGCTGGTTACAGTGGTTCAGTTGCACCGAAAAGATGCAACCATGTCCATTAGGCATTGGATGCTACGAATTAGAGGATGGGTTGGGCTCAATATTTTGGATACGGTGAGGGACCCAATCGGGAATCTAGTTCGTGCAAATGGTGGGTCTGACTTAACTAAGGATTGGAGCAATATTCCGGATATGGTGAGCTTCATGAATTAGAGATCAAATTTTGGGTGCACCATGATTAGAGAATCATTGGACAAGAGTTGTCCACTCATCGGTTTACCCATCACCAATAATTGTTAGGTGAGGTGATGAGCCAGTTGGTGAGACCGCATGCACCCACTAGAAATCACTGATCACGGAGCTTTTCACATCTCTACCAAGGGAGTGTAGGGATCTGACAAAATAGTGAAAGCCTAATTTGTTCAAAAATAAAATCTCTAAATAAATTAGTTAAGTCTGATTACAAAATCTAACTAGAAACTTTCGACTCTCTACAGGAAACATGTCTACCTCCAACCTCCTGACCAAAATACTAGACACCCACAGATTGACTGGACCTAATTTTAAGGATTGGTTGAGGAACTATAGAATTATTCTGGGTTTCAAAAAATTGACTCATATCTTGGATCAGGACCCACCTACCATGCCAGCACGTCCGACTGTTGAACTGAGAGCGTCTCTGGAAAAGTGGACGAATGATGATAACAAAGCAAGGTACTACATGTTGGGTGCAATGTCTGATGACTTGCAGTGCCAACATGAAAATATTTTGACTACCCGCCAAATGTTGGCTCACCTACAAGAGTTGTTTGGTGAACAAAATCGCGTAGCCAAGTATCAAGTCTGTCAAAGACTTTTTAAGGCTAAAATGCATGATGGACAGTCAGTCCAAGATCATTGTTTGACAATGATCAAGGACCTTGAGGAGCTTGAAAAACTCGGTATCATCTTAGATAAGGATTTTCAGATTGATGTGATCCTTCAGTCCTTATCTGATGCATATGGTCAGTTCATCATGAACTTCCATATGCATAAGATACAGTGTACCTTGGCCGAGTTAATGAACATGCTGGTTATGGCTGAGCTTTCTATGAAGGATTCAAAAGGCTCAGTTCTTACTGTGGAGTGGACTTCTTCCAAGAGAAAGTCTTTTGAAAAGAAAAAGAAGTCTGTGAAGAAGTAGAAGGTGGATGGGAAGAAGAGGAAGTGGAACTGTCCTCAGTACCTGGCCACCTTGAAGAACAAGAAGGATGGTCCTTCTGGAGGTATGCTCGTTATAGAATCTAATCTTATGGTTTCTGTTGCATCCAGTTGGGTGCTTGACTCTGGTTCTAGTGCTCATTTATGCACTACTATGCAGGGTCTTGAGGAGAGCAGGAGGCTGAGGGATGGGGATATGATCCTACGCATCGAGAACGGAGTAAAAATTACTGCCGTGGCCGTGGAAACCTATCCTCTGCAATTACCATTAGGATTAGATTTAGTTTTTAGAGACTGTTATTATGTGCCTACAGCAAGCAGGAATTTGATTTCTGTTTCATTTTTAGCACAAGAAGGCTATGTGATTAGCTTTCATAAGGACCATTGTAACATATTTTATGAAAATAATAAAGTTACAAATGATTTTCTTATTAACGATCTCTATCAGCTATATATTGATGTATCTGTATTTAAATATCAAGCAAAATGTGAATGCCATAGGAATTAAAAGGCCTAGAGATAGTCTAAATAATAGGTATCTGTGGCACCTAAGGCTAGGTCATATAGCGGAAGACAGGGTTAATAAATTAGAGAAATCTGGGCTGTTGAGTCCGTTGACTTTCGAGCCATATCCAGTTTGTGAATCATGCCTTCAAGGCAAAATGACCAAGCTTCCTTTTGTGGGATATGGGGAAAGGGCCACAAACCTACTTGCCCTAGTACATACGGATGTGTACGGCCCATTTGATGTGCCAGCTGGAGGCAACTACGTCTACTTCATTATCTTTACCGATGATATATCTAAGTACGGGTATGTGTTTCTAATGAAACACAAGTCTGAAGCTTTTGAAAGGTTCAAAGAATTCAGACATGAGGTAGAAAAACAAACAGGAAAGCCTATTAAGGTTCTTCGATCAGATCGAGGAGGTGAATACCTTAGTCGGAAGTTTCTAGATTATCTTAAGGACAATGGTATAGTCTCTCAATGGACTCCACCTGAAATACCTCAACTCAACGAGATTTCAGAATGGAGAAATCAAACCCTATTAGATATGGTCTGTTCCATGATGAGATTCACGGACCTCCCTAAATTTCTTTGGGGACATTGTCTCATGACAGTAATTTATATATTGAATAGGGTTTCCTCTAAAACCATTCCTACCACACCGTATGAGATATGGCATGGTAAGAAGCCAAGTCTGAATCATCTCAGAATTTGGGGTTGTCCAGCTCATATCAAGAGACAGCAGATGGATAAGTTAGAGTTCAGGTCTTTTAGAGCTCGGTTCATAGGATATCTTAAAGAGTCATTAGGATACTATTTTTATATTCTGAAAGACCACAATGTGATTGTGAGTCAAAATGCTATTTTTTTTTGAAAAACAGTTTATTCAAGATGGTGGCATCGAAAGAATAATTAAGCTCAAGGAGAATGTCTCCCAAGAGCAACGAGCTAAAGAACCTGAGGAACCAAATCAATCAAAATCAGTCCTAACACAACCTCTTCCACCTCATAGATCGACTAAGATTTTTCGTCCTCCTGAAAGGTACTTAGGTACTATACAAAAGGATATAGAGGAAATGTTCCTCACAGGAAATGGGGTTCATGGTGATGATCCCAAGACCTATGACGAGGCGATATCAGATATCGACTTCGAGAAATGGTTAGAGGCAATAAGATCAGAAATTGACTTGATGCACTCAAACCAAGTCTGGACCTTGGTAGATCCACCTGAAGCTATTGTACCTATTGGGTGTAAATGGATCTTTAAGAGAAAGATAGGTGCAGATGGGAATGTGGAGACATTCAAGGCTAGGCTCGTAGCGAAAGGTTATAGTCAGCGCGAAGGCATTGACTATCAGGATACCTTCTCGCCCGTAGCCATGCTAAAATCCGTCCACACATTGCTTGCTGTTGCAACCTATTTCGATTATGAAATATGGCAGATGGACGTGAAAACGGTATTCTTAAATGGACATCTTGAGGAAGATATCTATATGAAACAGCTACTTGGTTTCACATCCAGTGATGATGATCACAAGGTCTGCAAGCTGCAAAGATCCATTTATGGACTTAAGCAAGCATCTCAAAGTTAGAATACTCATTTCAATGATGTGATCAAAATATTTGGTTTCATTAAGAACGAGGAGGAACCATGTGTGTTCAAAAAGGTCAGTGGGAGCACGGTTGTCTTCCTCTTATTGTACATAGATGACATCCTCCTAATTGGGAATGACATTCCCATATTGACCTCAGTCAAAGTATGGTTGTCTAAGGAGTTCTCTATGAAAGATCTAGGAGAGGCATCCTTTATACTAGGTATTAAGGTTTATAGAGATAGACCAAATAGGATGCTGAGACTTTCACAGAAGATGTACATAAAGGAGGTGCTAAAAAGGTTTAGCATGAAAAACTCCAAAAGAGATTTAGTACCTTTTAGACATGGCATTCATCTCTCCAAGAAGATGTGCCCTAGCACACCTGAGGAGATGAACACATGAGCAAGATCCTTTATGCTTCGATAATAGGGAGCCTCATGTATGCCATGCTATGTACACAACCTGATATAGCCCATGCTGTGAGTGTCACAAGCAGATATCAGTCGAATCCAGGCGAAGAGCACTGGACTTTTGTGAAATGTATCCTTAAGTACTTGAGAAGGACTAAGGATATGTTTCTAGTCTTTGGGAATGGAGAACTCCAGATTTAGGGATATACAGACTCAGACTTTATGTCTGATATAGATGATCGAAAGTCGACATCTGGGAGTCTGTTCATTTGCAATGATGGTGCAGTCAGCTGGAAGAGTTCCAAGCAGACGGTGATTGCTGATTCCACCATGGAGGTAGAGTACATTGCTGCATCAAAAGCTGCGAAGGAGGTATTCTGGTATAAGAAGTTTGCCGTAGATCTTGGAGTGATGTCATTGGATGTCATACCTTTTTACTGCGACAATAATGGTGCCATAGCCCTAGCTAAGGAGCCAAGATCTCACCAGAAGTCCAAGCACATCGAGCGGCGATTCCATTTGATCCGTGATTACCTCAAAAAGAGTTATTTCAAGATCAAGAGAGTCGACTCCATAGACAATATGGCAGACCCACTGACAGAGCCATTAGGCCAGCAAAAGGTCGAAGCCCACCTTGAGAAGATGGGACTTAGGTATGTAGCCAATTGGTATTAGGTCAAGTGCGAGTTTGTTAGATGTGTGCCCTAGATGCCAGAATGGCTGACACATTCCTGTACAAATCTATGGGCAAATTTATAATTTTGACTATAAATCAATAAATGGGTTATTCTTCTATCACATTGTATACATTGTATCGGTGATACATCCTTTGAGTTAGTAGGAATGTCAATTCATATTTTCAAGAGTTGAAAATTTAAGGCATGAATTTACATAACTAACTCATAAACAGCTCCTGACCATAGGATCATCATGAGGATGGTGATCGATCTGAAAGGTTGGTGTACGATCGCTTTCTTAGGATAGATGTGTCTTGAGTCTATGGTGTGGAGACACCAGAGTGAGAGTACAGATATTTGTTGAGAATGAGAGTACTGAGCGTGACCATATTGAGCAGTCATAAGGAAGTCTACCTTCTCATCGATGACTAGCTCGATGCTGCAGTTGTGTGTCTAGTTCTTTGATCTGAGGTGCATCGACAGTTCACCTTGAGTGTGTTATAGTTTGACTATACCATAACTCGATCTTCTAGCCATTCAGAATCCTAAGGTGTATATTGACTGTAGCATATTCATTGTAGGAACTAGGTCGCACCAAGATGGGATCTATCAACCTCGATAGATAAGAGGAGTAGTCCTATGGTGATCGAAAGATCGAGTCCTTAAGTCCATGGCCATGGCAGAGTGAAATAATGGAAAAAAGTTTTCCATTAGAATTTCACATCGGACTCGGATCGATCGATTAATTCATATGACTGATGTTGGGTTTGATGAGTTCACCTTAACCCTAATTCAGTCGGAACTCATGATAGAGGAACTCAATCACACAGATAGCTGCACCAAGAGGTTCGTCTTCAGTTCTGATGGGTTGCCACCACATACTGCTAGGTGTCACTGGTGGATTTTGGGAGCAATTAGAATAATATTGATATCAATCATTCTAATTGTCTGAATCAGAAGAGTTTTGGTCCATCGAAAGGAGTTTCGATGATGTCGATGATGAGATCACGACATGTCTTATTACCATACGAAATTGAACCTAACTGATCACACAAACAAGGGTTAGGGTCTGGATGTCATCAATTGGGTTAATCCAATTGATTTGGATAAGATCCAATTAGGTTCAAAGAAATCGTGCTAGCACACGATTGAGCCTAACTTTCTCCTCGTGTAATCTTTTCTGTCTCTACTGAGCCAAATATGATTTGACTCATCCAAAGAATCTTAGAAAGATTTCTCTCAGTCTAAATGAAGCTTGTCTAGCTCAGAAAAAGTTTGTCTTAATTCATGAGATGAATTTAAGACAAGCACCTGCTAATTCCTGTCACCTGTCAATTTTATTTTAGGACATTTGTCAAAAGTTGACATATGGATCTTAAATTGAAGGCCACTTGGCAAGAGCTTATTGGAGGATTTTTGTGGAGCCAAACCACATCAAATTGGGCACCATAATCAGATTATGGTGCGAGCCCAATTGGATTTAGTGGGCGCCCCAAGTGGATAAGGTTGGAGAGTCTTGATAAGATTGGACTCTTTGGCGCCAACCTCTCTTTGTCCTTATCCAGTGTTGGTGCCAACTTTGAGATAGAGGCTTGGGTTCTTATCTGATGTGATCAAATGACATTAAGCAACCAATCAAATTTTTTTCAAAATTTATTGGAATTTTTTGATTGGTTGAATGATGTGGCACTGTACAGCAGCATACAGGGTCTATATAAACCCTTCTGCGCCTAGGGTTTAAAAAAAAAAAAGTTGTTTTACGCACCAAACCCAATAGCTGCCACCCCCTCCCTTCTTCTCTACATCCTCCCTACTCTCCTATCTCTCCTCTTCACATCCAAGGAGTTGGACGTTCATCTGGTGCAAGGAAAAGATGTGGTGATGTCTGGAACAGGAAGGCTGCAGGACATCTTTGATAGGCTGCTGCTCCAACTTCAGAAGGAGTTCTGAAGCACTTTCAAATCAGATAGAGATCATATTTTTAGAGTATAAATTTGTGAGGAGAAGATGTTCCAGATTCTACCCGAGTGGATACCGGTAGAGGCCAGACGCTTGCGTGGCTATATCAGAACCTCAGGCTGTGCTGAGATCATCTACAAGGTAATCAGATTACCCTTGAGGTATGTCTATACTTCTCATATTTTTAGATTTAATTTTAGATTTTAAATATTAGATAATAAAATTAGATCTAACAGATATTATATCTAAAATAGCATAGGATAAAAATTTTAAATTATTCCATCCCAGATTTGATGAAATCTGGAAGATCCTACAAAGGAAAAAGGCAATTTTTCCTTCACGAGCCTCATGTGAAAGGTCCCTTTAAATAGGCACGGAGTTGAGATTTGGTTAGGAGTCAAACTCCTATTTATTAGGCATGTAAGAGAGGTTAGGGCCAGCTTTTATTTCTGCATGGAGGAGGTTTAGCTTGGATAGGAAACCTACCTATTTTATGGCATTAAGAAAAGGAGGACACGATCTTCTTTAGCACGAACACCTTCATGCATAAAACCAAAATCCCATGTAATATAATGTGGAGTTTCTCATGGAAAATAAGAGTGGGTGCATGGAGATGTGATGGGCGGTTGGGAATAGAATGAGTCCTAGTCTAACTAAGACTTTCTTGGTTCTTGATCAAATCTCTAACTAACTCTTAGACCAATCCTAACTAACTTAGGAATTAGTTATAACCAAATAACTAATTAGGTCGTAGCCCAAATAGAAATCCAATTAGAACCTAATCCAATCAAAAAATTAGTTAGGCTAAATCACACCAAACTTAGAGATTGATTTATTGAATATAAGGTAATCTCATAACCAATAAGGCTTGATCCAATCAAGTTTATTATCCAATCAAATCTAAATTAAATTAAATTAAATCAAATTCAATTAAATCTAATTTGAACATCATAGCTCAATCAAATTGAGTCCTATTGTAATCCAATTATAAATTAAATCCTTCTACAACTTACTAACACTTAGTAAGTTTTATAATTGCAACTTTTATATTAAATTAATTATCAATCATATTGATAATTAAATTTTATTATGATTCATAATCACAAATCAACCATCTGATCAATCAAAAATCTCTTTTGTATATGACCCATAGGTTCTATTCTGTCTGATAGTGAGGTATATTGGTAGTGAGGTATATTGTGATCCCTATCACAATATCATCGAAACTCCTTTCAATAGATTGGAACCATTCCAACTCTATCCATCAAGGATCATTAATCATCAAGATGATGCTCATGGGCCTCACAATCCACTAGTGATATCTAGTAGTATATAGTGACAATCCAACAGAAAAATAATGAACCTCTAAGTGCAGTTATTGTGTGGTATAGTCTCTCTATCGTGAGTCTCTAATAGACGGAGGTCATGAAAAACTCGTTAAATCCTATCATCAGTCATATATTAGATTTATTCGACTTAAGTTCATACTGAAAATATTTATGAAAACTCTTTTCCATCAATCATACTGTCTTGGCCAAAGACTTCTGAACTCGATCTTATAAATCACATTGGACTACTTCTTTCTGCTAAGATCAATAGATCCCATCTAGATGCACACTCTGCTCCTGCAGTAGATCAACTATCGTCAACATCCACTATAAAGACTCATTGAGGCCATATTTATATGTAGTTAAACTTCAGCAGCCTCACTGTAAGCAGCCGTGGCACCGCAGATCAAAGGACTAGTCACACTACTGCAGTATTGAGAAAGTCACTAATGAGTAAGCAGACATCCATATGACTTCTTATATTGGTCATACTCAGTATTAGTTGTTCTCTAATAACCACCTATATTCTCACTATAGTATCTCTAAACTGTCGACTCGAGACTCGTCACCCGAAGTGATCTATGCTCTGATCTATCTGGATCAATTATCATTCCCATGATGATCCTATGATCAGGAGTAATGTAGAAATTGACCATCAATGATAATACCTCAAATTCTTAACTTTTTGAGAATATGTGTCACCATCTTATTAATTCTTTGAATGATTCATAGACACATACAACATGAATGTAATTAAAATTATCCGTTAAGTACAAATCATGTCTTAAAAATATGATATACGTCAGTCAAGATTGACTTCTAGGACATACATTCAATAATTTTCCACTTGCACTAAAGTCAATCTGCCATATACCAAGTCTGATCTTCTCAAGATAGGCTATGGTCTTCTGCTGGTTAAGTGACTTGGACCTACTACATCTTATGTGGAGTCTACTCTCTGCACCTCTATGTATTTCTACTTGAGATAGTCGCGTATACTACTGCTCTATGTGTTTGGACTTTTAGTGAGACTTTGGCTCCTTAGCAAGGACATGGGCCATTTTCTTTGTGGTGTAGTATCATGGCATCTGATGGCATAACATCGAGTTCTGTAGCTGACATAAGATCTAGAATACGTCCTATACATCTACAACGTATTCAACTTTTCATTGAATGGTTGCTTGGAACTCTTCTAACATACCAAGCTAATATAGATATTCTATCATCAGCATCCATGTATCCTCCCACTCTCAGCTCTGATACTTCTCCAAAGATCAAAAATAATTCTTAATGCTTCTCAAGTGCTTAAGGATATTTTCACAGCAATCTAGCACTCCTAGCCTGAATTTGACTGATACTTGCTCGTGACACTCACAGCAGTGACTATATCGAGTCAAGTACATAGCATAGCATACTCTTATACCCAAGAGGGTAGCAAACTCTTTTTTGAGGTTTCTATGCTGAACTCTTTCAGTATCTCCTCTATGTACTTTTTTATAAAAGTCCTAGCATCCTTTTAGATCTTTCTTTGTAGAGACTTTTTAAGAATATACAACGTTCGCCCTAGGTCTTTCATGGAGAATTCTATATACAACTATATTTTAACCAATGTCAGCATAGGATACTCTTAATCAGAAGGATGTCATCCATGTACAATATGAGGAACAAGACAGTACTTCCATTGACCTTCATGTAAATACATGAATCCTTCTCATTCTTGATGAAATCAAATAATTTGATCACACCATTGAAACGAATGTTTCAACTCTGAGATACTTGCTTAAGTTCATATATAGACCTTAGCAGTTGTGATCTCCATCACTGGAAGTAAAACTATAGGCCATTTCATATAGATATCTTTTCAAGCTATCTATTTAAGAAGGCTATCTACACATCCATTTGTGAGGTCTATGTCCAACATCGTCTCATTGTAGGTTTTGGAATCATCTCTATATTCTCTATCTCCCATGAGAAATATTTTCTCTACATCCTCTATAAGTATACCAAGTGTCTTTTATAAGGATGGGAGATCTTACTAAATGTATGAAGTAGAAGAGGTATTACATATACTGACTCATCATGAATAGGTTCTATAGGTCCTATGACTCATTGCTCTTAGAGACTTTCTCTTTAAACTTATCCTCGCACTATCTCTGTCTTGGATAAACTATTTTTTAAGAAGATGGCATGACAGGTCATAATCACATTGTGATCCTTTGAAAAAAAAAAATAGTATTCTCAAATTTTTTAGGATACCCTATAAAATGAGTTTTCATAGACCTGACCTCTAACTTGTCCTGTCTGTTGTGCTTGCATAGGCTAGACATCCTTAAATCTTAAAATGATCAAGACTCAATTTTTTTTTATCTTGCCATATCTCATATAGTGTGGTAGGAATGGATTTAGAGGACATCTTATTCAACAGGTAAATTTAATGCATGTTTCTAAAGAAATAAAGGTTAAATTAGTAAAGTTCATCATGGACTGGATCATATCTCATACAGCCCTATTCCTTCTCTTAGATATCCCGTTGAGTTGAGGTTTACTAGAAGAGGTCCATAGTGAAACTATGCCATTTTTCTTGAGATAATCGAGAAATTTTCTACTTTGACATTACCTCCTTGATCTGGTTGAAGTACCTTTAGAATTTTTTAATTTGCTTCTCTACTTCACATCTGAATTTTTTAAATTTTTTAAAAGCCTCGATTTGTATCTCATATACCTACCCATACCATGACTATTCATCGATAAAAATAGTAAAGTAGAGATAATCTCCTTTATTTGGTTCATCAAATGTGACACACACATCAAATGTGTACTAGGATAAGTATTTCAATGATCCTATCTCTTGTTCCACAAAGGGCAACTTGGTCAATTATCCTCAAAGAGATGATACACAAACTAGATATAACTCAATAATCAATAAGTCCAAGAGCCCATTTTTCTCCAGTCTATAAATTATTTATTCTCCTATATGACCTGCCTAAGGTACCATATATACTTCAAGTTTATCTCAACTATGGATCTCTCAGACCCAATGGCACTCGCTGTTTACTCAAATAAGATTACAGATACATTACCATGTAAATGCTAGAGACTGTCTCTAAGAACTAAATCCAAATGGCAGTCGCAGAGGTTAGGTACCCACTGCCACAGTGCAACTCTTGCCCCATTGCTGACTTGAGGGTCACTTCACCTTTTCTTAGCCCTCTACCTTTCCCTAGACCTTATATTGAAGTGCATAGAAAAGCACTAGAGTCTGAAAAAAACATAGGTAGTGCTACGCAAGCAATTTCAAAATTTTTACATAGTGAAAGAGTAAGATTAAACTATTTAATCTAAATCACATGCATAAGATCTAATCTAGACTATCATGTCATGACAAAATATATGAAATATGATGTACTTAAGATCTGAAAATAAATACTCACATCGATCTCATCGATGCTGAAATCTTAGATCTAACCATTAGATCTAACGATATGATCAAGATAGGTTAGAAATAATTACCAAACCAATGAGATCTTGATCTCCACTAGTCCAATACTTGGAGAAGATATTCCTCAGGTCACTCACAGTTACACAAAGTTGTCTGACCTCTACAAAAAGTTCACATGAAGACTGACGCAGATCAGGGGCTTGGAGGTGCTAGACTGCAAACAACTTCGATGGCTGATTTCTTCCTTCTTCTTCAAGCACCTTGGACACTCCAAAGGATGAAGGGATCTGGAGGAGGAAGAGAGGAGTAGGAGAGGAGCTCTGAAAAAATAAAAACCAGCAAGAAAATTGATGATATGATGCCAAGAAGAGGGGACCTCTTTTTATAGGCAAGGTCTAGGATTTATATCCAAAAAAGGAGGCACCCAAGAGTCCACGCCAAACACCTTTTGGCATCACAAAAATTTTTAAAAAAGACTACTTGGTGTGAAGAAGGATTCTAATATGTTACACACCCAAGAACTCTCCAAGAAAAATAAAGAAAAAATCAATATGGCACCAACAACCTTCCTTGTATGAAAAATTCTTTTCTTATTTTCATCTTATCTCTAATTCGGATCGCATTCGAATTAAGCAAGAGATAGGATTATGAGTCATCAATCATTGCTGCCCACCCTTATTAGGTCTACTACTTTGACACCAAAAAGGTCAAGCCAAATCTAATTTCGTGTGGAGATAAGGGCATGGGTCCAAGTATGGCGCAAGGAGATAAGAATAGAGTCCTAGTCGACTTGGACTCTTGATTTCTAATTCAATTCTAATCCATATCAAATTTGGATTGAACCTAATGATAGAAATAATTTTAATTCAATTAGAAATCTAATTATCTCAATAAATTCCTAATCCAGTTAGGAATTGGCTGATTCCAAAGTTTGATCGAATCAGGATCCAATTTTCTTTATAATTAGGATTGATCATATCAAACCCAATCTGAGTCGAACTGTATTTAATTCAATTAGACTTGATTCAAAACTCTTTACTTAATCAAATTGAGTCATTAGTAATCTAATTACTAATTAATTCTCTATTAATAGTAGAGTCTCAATCTCAGTGGGACTCTCCTCTAGAGTCTCAATCCCAGTGAGACTCCTCATTAGAGTCATAATTCAATTGGACTCTTCAGCCATCAGATCTGATCAAATCTTCTAATATGTGTGACCCCATAGGTTTGAACCTAAGTTGATAGTATAAGAATAACTTTTTGTACTAATCGATGTAACCATCTAGCAATGGTGACCCGATGACTGGATAGCTTGAAGTATTGTAAAGCAACATTCTAGAACCTACTAGCATATGGTTATCGTATAATTCATTCCTTTGATCCTAATGCTCAAGGTGACCTCGGATTTAACTGTCAACCCTAATTTAGTCGATCACATTGTAATTCAACTTTTTAAATCCATCTCATAGATTATCCTAATCAAAGTTTTACTAAATTGAAATACACTGATGCATATCTCCTACTAATTCAGAGGGGTCAATTCTATCTTGACTCACACACCGACTTGATAAGTACTTGACTGCACCTGGTATCCTTCCATCATTGAATTAGAAACTTAGATGGTCTGATACTAAAGTATAGTGAGTTACTTACAAGTCATCATAGTGATCTCAAGTCTGAGGGACACTTATACCCATATCCTTCATAAGCTACTCTTGACAGCAGAGTGCTTGGCATATGGTCATGTTGGATGTGAATGTACTCCTACATTCTATCTGTATGCCATAACAGTGTCTTCATATTTCTTAGTTAAGAGGACAACCAACTCAAATGGCACATAATGATCTATACTCGATATTTCTATCATCCTATTAACAACATATCATTTGGTCACAAACACTTTTAAGGACTAAACGACAAATCTTCTTTTGTCGATTAATTATAGTCCTAAGGACTTCATTACAACATAGGAGTTCAAAGATAGATAATTTGTAATGAAAATATTAAATAATTTTTATTAATAAAAATTTATATGTAATTACAAGTATGAGCACAATCGTCAATAGGCTGATGATTGACTTTGGGACATATTTTTCAATAACTCTTACTTGGACTAAAATCAATCAGTATAATATCGTATATTCATCTTTGAATTGTGATCATCGAACTCCTTAATTTTGAGAGCTTTAGTAAATGGGTCAACTAGGTTCTCCTTCTCATCAATCTTCTGAAGGTCGACGTCACCTCGATCCATGATCTTTCGGATAAGATGGTAGCAGCATAGAATATGCTTGGTGCACTGATGGGACTTCGGCTCCTTGGCTTGAGTAATGGCTCTAGTATTGTTGCAGTATAATAAGATAGGGCCATCAATGGAGGGTGCCACTCTGAACTCATCGATAAACTTTCACAACCATACAGCTTCCTTCGCAGCATCAGATACTGTGATATACTCCACTTCGCAAATAGAGTTAGCTATAGTGTGCTGCTTGAAATTTTTTCAGCAGATCGCTCCATCATTCAGGATAAAAACATAATCTGACACACTCTTGCTATCATCATGGTCTGATTGAAAGTTGAAGTTGGTGAATCCCATTAGGTTCAAGTCAGTTTTACCATATACAAGCTACTGATCTTTAGTATTTCTCAAATATTTAAAGATAGTCTTTACGACCTTTCAGTGATTCTCTCCTAGATCAGACTAGTATCTACTCATCACTCCTAATGAATATGCCACATCTGATCTCGTACATGTCATGACGTATATTATAGAACCCACTATCAAAGCATATGAAACTCTACTCATATGCTCTCTCTCTTGAGGAGTTGTCTGACAATCCCTCTTCGAGAGAAAAATTTCATGGTCTATCGGGAGATAGCCTTTCTTGAAATTCTCCATGCTGAACCATTTGAGCACGATATCTATGTATGTGGACTGAGATAATCCAAGCAACTTTTTCGATCTAACTCATAGATCTTCATCCCAAGGATGTAGGATGCTTTTCTCATATCCTTCATAGAGAACTGAGAGGATAACCAGACTTTTATCTCTTGTAATGCAGGGATGTCATTTTCGATTAAGAGAATATTATCTACATACAAAATGAGGAATACAACCATAGAGTCATTTATCCATTTATAAATGCAGGATTCTTTTTCATTCCTAATGAAGCTATACATTCTGATAACCTTATCAAAATGCATGTTCCAACTCCTAGATGCCTGCTTCAATCTATAGATAGATCTCTGAAGCTTGCACACTTTGGACTCATATGCAGATGTGAAACCCTTAGGCTGTATCGTATACACCTCCTCTTGCAGCTCTCTATTTAGAAAAGCTATTTTCACATCCATTTGCCAGATTTCATAGTCCTTGTATCCTGCTATTACAAGCATAATCCGAATGGATTTGAGCATTGCCATAGGAGAAAATATCTCATCATAGTCAATACCATAATGCTGACGATAACTCTTGATAACCAAATGGGCTTTATAGGTCTCCACCTTCCCATCTGCATCCCTCTTCCTTTTGAAGATCCACTAACACTCTATGGGTTTAACTCCTTCAGGTGGGTCAACTAATATTCACACATCATTGACCTTCATGGACTTCATTTTAGATTTCATGGCTTCAAGTCATTTATCAGAGTCAGACCTCTACATGCATCCATATAGGTGATGGATCAAAAAATTGTAGTATCTATCTGGTTGACGTAATATTCTATCGAATCTCCTTAATGGTACCTCTAGAATAGGTTTCGGGTTTGACATCATCAAATCCGGTTCTGTGGGTTCATTGGATTGTGTCGGTTCTACTTGTTGAACTTCTTCAAATTCAACCTTAGAGGCATTAATCCCTTCATCAAAGAATTTTTTTTCTAAAAAGACTGCCTTAAGGCTGACAAACACCTTTTGTTCATCAGCAAGGTAGAAGTAATATCCCTTAGTTTCTTTGGGATACCCAATAAAATTACATCTATCAGATCTGACTCCTAGTTTGTCTATTTTCAAGTATTTGACATAAGCCGGACATCCCCAAATCCTAAGGTGAGTGAGTGCTGGCTTACATCCAGTCCATATCTCATATGGTATTTTACTTACAGATTTATTAGGAACCCTGTTAAGCACATTACAAGCTGACTCAAGTGCATATCCCCAAAAGAATATAGGTAGAGTAGAAAAGCCCATCATGGATCGAACCATGTCCAACAGAGTTTGATTCTTCCTTTCTGACACACCATTATATTGAGGTATTCCAAGAGATATCCATTGAGAGAGAATCTCATTATCCTCAAGGTATGTCAGAAATTCACTAGAAAGATATTCACCTTCTCGATCTGATCGAAGAGTTTTAATACTCTTTCTAATTTATTTCTCTACTTCATTACGGAACCATTTGAATATTTCAAATGATTCGGATTTGTGTTTCATCAAGTAGACTACCCATACCTCGATAGGTCGTCTGTGAACATAATGAAATAGTGATACCCTCCTCTGGCACTTATGCTCATGGGTCTACATACATCAGTATGTACTAGACCCAGAACTTCACTGGCTCATTCATCTTTAGTAAAAGATGACTTGGTCATCTTTCCAAGTAAACAAGATTCACAGGTAGGTAACGATTCATAATTATCTTTATCAAAAATTTCTTCTTGAGCTAACCTGTTCATCCTGTTCTTGTTGATATGAGCTAGTCTACAATGCCAAAGATAGGCATTCATGACATCGACAATCGTAAGGTATTTATTTGACATGTACATTACATTAGATCTAGATACAATATAGATTCTATTGTTCAACTGTCCATGCCACAGTGTCATACCATTCAAAATGATATCATAAATTTTTTTTTATTGATATTTTATAATTCGATTTGGCCAAAAGGCCTACAGAAATAATATTTAAAACAAAACTGGGACAATAATGACATTCATTAAGAACAATAGAATGAGATTCGAATACAAGCTTGATGATTCCTAAAACTAGAACTGGAACTGATCTTCCATCTTCAATATTCAGGAATCTCTCGCCATCTCCAAATCTCTCACTGACCTGAAGACCCTGCAACGAATTACAAATATTAATAGGGCTTTCAGTATCCAATACCCAGATCATTGTATCAAAAGGAGAGAAGTTACAAGGTGTTATCACATAAGTACCTTGTCCAACAACTGATTGCTTTTTTTTTTTTTTGCTTGTTCAGGTCAAAGAAAGCTATATACTGAGGATAATTCTTCTTTCAGTGACCTTGCTTCTTACAAAAGCACTCTGTCTGACTCTGATCGGCCTTGAACTTGGGCTTCTAAGTCTGACTCCCAGCACCTTGCACCTTTTTATTTTTTATTTTTTCTTTCTTAAAGGGACGATGACTACCTGAAGAAGATCCTCCCGTTATATTCACCGTCTCCTTGTGGAGCTGGTGATCCTTCTCAAAAGTCTGTAGCAACCTCAACAAACCATGATAATTGACTACAGGCTTCATCATTCTAAAATGACTGAGAAACGATAGGTAGGATTTAGGTAGGGAGTTTAGGATCGCATTCTTTCCCAGCTATTCGTGCAAAGGAAAGCCGAGCTTGCTTAGTTTCTCGATCTGTTCGATCATATCAATACATGATCAGGATAGATGCACTCTCCCTCATTCGAGTATTGAAAATGGTGCAACTAGTTTTGTGCTGCTCAATGTCATCTGGAGTATCAAAGGACTCTCTCAACACTTGGAGCATTTTCTCAGGCTGAGCCTCTTTAAATTTTCGATTGAACTCGTCGTTCATAGAGGCCCATATAATGCAATGAAATGTGGTACAATCGTTGAGCCACTTTAAATAAGTATCTCGAATCATGCCTCAAGTGTTGGGAGCAGGCTCCTTAGGTGCCAAATCCATAATCACATACAGGATCCACTCGTGCTCCAGGACAATCTTAAGCTTTTGATATCAGTTATCAAAATTGGGTCCTGTCAACTTCTCACTATCTAATAGTGATCGGAGTGACAAGTTTGAGGCCATATTTGCACACACAAGAAAAATCAAAATCTAATTAGTATATAAATTTATTAAGCCTAAAGATATGGACTTTAGTCTAAAGATTCTTCCACTATTTTATAAGAATCGATAGTCTCTATCTCCAATTCGAAGAATTATTTTAATTCCTTAGCAGGTACTAGAATTCACACAGACTGCACACGAGCCCGACTTTGGCCGGCTCATCCATATGCATCCATGGGTAGGTTCATTAATCAATTATTTCATCAAACAATTTTTAGTAGTTGATTTAGCCCTAGATAACTTTTTAGTTGATTTTGATCTTCTCTACAAGCCCTTGGTTAGGTCCAACCATTAATATGATCATACTTACAAATCAACTACCAAATAATTAGGCCCAATTTTGGCCGGCTAACCTGACCACCTGATAGAGAGACTCAACCAAGTCATCATATTATGAGTGATAATTTCAATAACAGATGGGTACCAGTCCTTTGGACCTTCAATGATCATCATACTAATTGACCCATTATCACCCATCTTAATGGGAGGCTATGATCTAGTTATCATCATAACCAGTTCATTTTAGATACCTAACAATTTAGAAGATTTAATTAATTTAAGAAGAGATAAGAGAAGAGATCAATCAGCAGACCATAATCCTCCCATTGATTTCACCAAGTCACTGAATCAGGTTAGGGTCATGCTGATTGAAATGGCACCTAGATCAGTCACACTGATCAACTTTAATGGCATGGGTTAACTTGAATTACTTAGCGATTTAATCAAAATCTAATTCATCAAATTGGTCAGATAAGTGAGATCGGTGGGAGGGTCTGATAAGCTTGCCTTAGACACCATCGAAATGGTCAAGGAAGTCGCTCCCAATTAAAAACCATCGATCGAAATACCAAACTTATCTTAGACATCAATTGATTTATTAGTTTTGATTTGATTGACCTAATGATTTGGGTTCAACCATTGAGCCACAATCAAGGTCTATTTGGTCTAATCAAAGACATGAACTTGACCATCTACAACTATTATATCAGAGAAATCCTAATTAACCTAATTCAATATTTGATTAGACTTAATCAATTTCTTTATATGGTCAATTAATTCTTTGATTCTAACCTTAGGTCTAACCCAATTAAAGAGAAGGATCTGATTTGAGGTAACCCATGTCTCATATTTTATGCAATGTCATTAGATCTCAAATCACAATTCTAGATCTAATCAATTTAACACTTAATTCTCAATTAAGTTTTGCATCAATATGGTTTAGGTTTTGAAAATAATTTTTATATAAAATTTTTATATTAAATTATAAAATCTTTTTAAATCAAATCTAAATTTTATATTTTTAAATTAAAATAATTTTGATTAATCAAGATTAGATGTAACTAGTTTCTTCATAATTTGCATCACATACAACAATACCTAGGATCTCAAGATCTAGGGTTTTGCAAGAAAATAAATTTTTCTCCTTTCGCTTTCTTCTTCATGGGACCTCATAGTGGTACCCCTACATGCCATAAGAGCACCCCTTTGAATGAGAAGAGATGGTTATGAAATCTTACTTGCTCCTATGACCGGACGACCTAGTGATTATCCAATCTGAGTACTTTACTACTCAGAACATCTAATCTAAATATGATAAAAATCAGATATGAAAATAAATACATTTAGATCTAATCCAAATTATAAATAATCGGATCTAACATCATAAAATCAGATCTAAAGGCATAATAAATCATATCAAAATAATCATGGCTCTGATACCAATTGAAGGAAACATAGGTAGTGCTATGCATGTAATTTCAAAATTTTTATGCAGCAAGGAAGTAAGATTAAACTATTTAATCTAAATTACATGCATAAGATCTAATCTAGACTACCATACCATGATAAAATATATAAAATATGATGCACTTTAGATCTAAAAACAAATACTCACATCGATCTCTTCGATGCTAAAATCTTAGATCTAACTATTAGATCTAATGATATGATCAAGATAGGTTAGAAATAATTATCAAACCAATAACATCTTGATCTTCGCTACTCCAGCACTTAAAGAAGATGTTCCTCAAGTCACTCATAGCAACACAAAGTCATCTGGCCTCTACAAAAAATTCATGTGAAGACTAACGCAGATCAAGAGTTTGGAGGTGCTAGCTCGCAAGAAACTTCGATGGTTGATTTCTTCCTTCTTCTTCAAGCACCTTGATGCTCCAAATGATGAAGAGATCTAAAGGAGGAAGAGAGGAGGAGGAGAGGAGCTCTAGAAAAATAAAAACCAGAAAGGAAATTGATGATATAACACCAAGAAGAGGGGACCTCTTTTTATAGGCAAGGTCTACGATTTTTATCCAAAGAAGAGAGTGCCTAAGAGTCCAAGCCAAACACCTTTTGGCATCCCAAAATTTTTTTAAAAAAAAATTTTGACATGGAGAAGGATTTTGGTGTTTCACATGCCCAAGAACTCTCTAAGAAAAATAAAGAAAAAATCAATATGGTGCCAACAACCTTCTTTGTATGAAAAATCCTTTTCTTGTTTTCATCTTATCTCTAATTCGGATCGTATTTGAATTAGGCAAGAGATAGGATTATGAGTCATCAATCATTGCCACCTACACTTATAGGGTCTACTACTTTGACACGAAAATGGTCAAGCCAAATCCAATTTGGCATGGAGATAAGGGCATGGGTCCAAGTGTGGTGCAAGAAGATAAGGATAGAGTCCTAATCGACTTAGACTCTTCATTTCTAATTCAATTCTAATCTAAATCAAATTTAGATTGAACCCAATGATAGAAATGATTCTAATTCAATTAGAAATATAATTATCTCAATAAATTTTTAACTCAATTAAGAATTGACTGATTTCAAATCCTGATCAAATCAGAATCTAATTTCTCTTGTAATCAGGATTGATCATATCAAACCCAATCTAAGTCGAACTAAATCTAATTCAATTAAACTTGATCCAAAGCTCTTTACTCAATCAAATTGAGTCAAAAGATAATTTAATTACTAATTAATTTTTTATTAATAGTAGAGTCTTAGTCCCAGTGGGACTCTCCTCCAAAGTTTCAATCCTAGTGGGACTCCTCACCAGAGTCACAATCCAATTGGACTCTTCAGTCATTAGATTTGACCAAATCTTCTAATGCGTGTGACCCCATAGGTTTGAACCTAAATTGATAGCATAAAAATAACTTTCTATACCAATCAATGTAACCATCTAATAATGGTGACCCAACGATCGGATAGGTCGAAGTATTGTAAAGCAACATTCTAGAACCTACTGGCATATAGTTACCATATAATTCATTCCTTTGATCTTAATACTCAAGGTGATCTAGTATTTAATTATCAACCCTAATTTAGTTGACCACATTATATTTCAACCTTTCAAATTTATCTCATGGATTATCCTGATCAAGATTTTACTAAATTGAAATACACTAATATATATCTCCTACTAATTCAGAGGGATCAATTCTATCTTGACTCACACACCTTCTTGATAAGTACTTAACTGCACCCAGTATCCTTCTATCATTGAATTAAAAACTTAGATAGTCCAATATTAAAATATAGTGAGTTGCTTATAAGTCACTGTGGTGGTCTCAGATCTGAGGGATACTTATATCCATACTCTTTACGAGCTACTCTTGACAGCAGAGTGCTCGACATATGGTCACATTCGATACGAATGTACTCTTACATTTCACCTATATGCCATAAAAGTGTCTCCACACTCTTTGGTTAGGAGGACAACCAACTCATATGGCACACAACGACCTATACTCAATATTGCTATCATCCCATTAACAGCATATCATTTGGTCGCGAACACTTTTAAGGACTAAACAACAAATCTTTCTTTGTCGATTAATTACAGTCCTAAGAACTTTATTACAACACAAGAGTTCAGAGATGGATAATTTATAATGAAAATATCAAATAATTTTGATTAATAAAAATTTATATACAATTACAAGTATAAGCACAATCATCAACAGGCTGATGATTGAATTTAGGATACATTTTCCAACAGAGTCTAATACTCAACTGGGAGAAGAAGAAACCATAAAAATAGTTTTGAGCAATTTCGACATGCCTCTCCAAAGTGTGTCTTTTTCTTTAGGCTCTCCAAGTATGTACCTCTGAACTTTTCAAGGTTTCTTAATTATTAATATTTTGACCAATCTAGAAAAGTAGGATTAGAGTTATTCATATGGTAGTTTACCATAGACTATCCATATGAAATAGGAAGGGATTGTATGATCAAATCCACTAACAATTCTTTATGCAAGATCATATTGAGCTTCTCAAGCTCCTTAATATCCTTGATCATTGTCAAACAGTGATCATGGACTGACTATCTATCGCGCATCTTATATGCCATGCAACTCGATCATCTCATAACTTTTGTAGATGAATCAGCATATCATTGGCAGTGTACATATCTTTATGCATGCATTGGAGTTCATCACATATGGATTTCAATTTATAGCACCTATCTCTATTGTCATTATCCATTCATTTGTCAAGTATAGCTTGTTGATCATATATTGGATAAGCTGGTAATATAAGGATATTCTAGTCGAGAACATGATTTAATTTTCTAAAAAACTAAGAATGATTCTTAAGTTTTTGGGCCATTCTATGTAATTGGTTTCAGTTAAACAGTTGATATCTAGGATTCAAGCTAGAGGATTGAAAGCTGACACAGTAAACTACAAAAAGTAAAGATTCTAATTAGATGTTTGCACTTGATTTATAATTTGCTCTAGAAACTTTAAGAAACAAATAGACTTTCACTATTTTATTGGATCCCTACACTCCCTGGATGGAGAAGTAAAAATCCTAATGCAAGAACTAGATTTTTAGTGGGTACTGCGATCCCACCGATATCGTATATCTTATCTGATAGATATTGATAACACGAACACTGATGCATGGGTAACTCCTTGCCCAGATGCTTCCTTAGCATGTTGCAGCAACTTAGTTTCTAAGTTATGTAGGCTCACCTGACAGATATTGACTACAGTCTTAAAAAAAAAATGTGCTACAAGCCAATCGCATATGAAATACGATAGGATATTTATTATAATTTATCTTTCAGACTTATGTAATTGACATTTATGATTAATAAAATAAGATATTTTTATTTTATTATATATTACATCTTATTTATTTTAAGATTATAATGAATCCCATAGGTTTGGATAATGGTTTGAGGGTCGTGCTGAGATCATGAAGTAAATTTCAGTGCAGGGGTAAAACGATAATTTTAAAACTTTTTCATAATTATAATTTTATAGTGAAAATTATTAATTAATCTAATTAATTAACATGTATTAACTCTACATAAAGATCTAAATATGATATATATAGCATACATTTAAATTTAAAATTTTGAATTCTACAGTAAACATTTTACTTTATGTGTTCATAATACATTACCTTCGTGCAGGTAGTCGATCGCTGCAGTCTGATCACCGTCGGAAAGGTCTGATCATCATAATACAGTCACACAGTATGTCTGGCCTCCATGGATCATCCACATGAAGTTTTCGATCTGATCGGCTCCTCACGAATGCTAGTTCATTGCAGAACTCTTTCGATGGTCGATACTGATCGAACTCCTTCGATCGGTGTCTGTCGACTCCTCGGATGCTCCAAATCATCAGCAAAGGAACTTGAGAGATTGATAAAGCTCTTCCTAAAGTTTGGTGGGCTCACGACACTCGTAGCTCACCTTCTCACTTCCCAAACCCTAGGCAGAAATCCTAGGGTACTCTTAGAAAAACCCTGCACCCTTTCTATTTCTTTCCTTTTCTCTTCTTTTCTTTTCTTTTCTCACGCACAGAGCCTTTCTCATGCCACCCTTTCTCTCTAAGAAAGTCGTATGCACACCCCACCTTCTCTTTCCTTTTTAAAACAATGCAAGACCGCATCTTTACCGCGTCTTCACCACGTGAGAGGATAAAGCTAGGTGGTTGCTCACTTGAATTCAAATCGAATTTGAATTCAAATGCCAACCAACCAATCTTTATCCACTCTTGGCATGAGAAGAAGGGGGCATGGGTTCTTTGTGCATGGAGAATTTACATGAAACCCTTTTTCTCATGTAGAGTAATTGGCGAACAAGTGGATAAGGTGGCAGATGAGATTAGTTGCCCATTCAAATTCAAACATCATTTGAATTTGAATGGCCAACCAACCATCTTTATCCACTCAAAATGGCACACACAGGTGAGGTGTGGGAAGGCTTCTACATGGGAGAAAATTCACAAGAACTTAATTCTCGTGAATTCAAATAGGCGCAGGTGAGGTGAGGTGGTGCAGGGTGATAAGTCAAGGTGGTTTGAAATTTTAAACCAATCTAATTGAACCAACCATATTAAAATAGGTTAGGCACAATTAGACTAAGTTAAACCCAACACAATTAGGCTTAATTAGGCCCAATAAAATCTTAATCAAATCAGGAATTGACTAAGCCCAATCCTTGATCAGATCAGGGACCAAACCACCTTGGCGATTAGGTCAACTCTTAACCTAATCGGGTCAAACCCAACTGAATCCAATTCAATTGAACTTGATCCAAAAATAATTACTCAATCAAATTGAGTTAATTAGTGATCAAATCACTAATTAAATCTCTCATAAATACTGAGTCCAAATTCGATGGGCAATCGGGCATCAAAGTCCATCGATATGAAATCTTGATCGAAGAGTCCTAAACCAGTGGGACTCTTGACCCCGGTATCCAAAATGTGTGAAACTCGTGATCAGAGAATCCTGATTCTTGATCACAGAGTCTCAGACACGTAGGACTCAGAGTCCCTGAGCAATAAAACTCTTGGTCGAAGAGTCCCAGTCCAGTGGGACTCTTCACCAGCCATCAGATCAGATAGGAACCTCTAATGTGTGTGCCCCGCAGGTTCGAACCTAAGCCGGTAGCACAGGAACCAATTCCTGTACTAATCAAAGTGACCATCTAGCAATGGTACCCGATGTCCGGATAGGTCAAATAGTCACAATTGTAACATTCAGAACCTACGCGAATATGGTTACTGTATAATTATCACTTTTGACCCCTGTGTATAGGACGACTCAGGGTTAAACTGTCAATCCTGATCAGATCATCCGAATCGTGCTCAACTCAAATAGTCCTGTGACTCCTCACTAGGACTACCCTGGCCAAGATTTTGCTAAATTGAAACACGACTATACACAGCTCCTGAACTGGAGTGGTCAATCCCATCTTGACACACGCACCAACAAGTCAAGTACTTGACTCCATCCAGCAGCCTTCCGTCACTGAATTAGAAATTCAGGTAGTCCAGTGCCTAAGTGTAGTGAGTTTCTTGCAAGTCACTGTGGCAGTCTCAGGTCGGAGGGACAGTTATATCCATATCCCATCGGAGCAAATCTTGACAGTAGAAAAAGCTCCAGAGTCGGTCACGTTCAGTGCAGATGTATCCTTACATCTCACCTGTATGCCATACTCCACACTCCTTGGTTAAGAGGACAACCAACCTATATGGCACACAACGACCTATGCTTGATAAACGTTGTTGTCCTTGGTAACAACGTATCATTTGATCGCGAACAGGTTTAAGGACTAAACGACAAATCCTCCTTTGTCAAGTCTAAATAGTCCTAAGGACTTCACCACAACACAGGAGTTCATTAGAAGATGAAACAATTTATGATGAAAAAATACCAAAATAATTTTTATTTAATTTATAATTTATATACTAATACAAGAAAGAGCACAACCGTCAACAGACTGACGATTGGCTTTGGGATACTATTCCCAACAGATCACGCCAGTGAAACCTAATTCCTTGATAGCCCTAACATAAAATATTCTTAGTCGTTGGTACATTGAGTCAAGGATCAATGATATCAGTAGGACTAGCATATCTTATGTATGCTCAGAAATGAGAGTGGTTGATCTCACAATCACTTATGTGGTGACATTAATACAAGGATATGGGTGCTCCTTAGAGAATGAGTTTACTGAATTAACCTGCAAGAGAATATCAGATGGAGTCTTATTTACGTGTCAACTGATGTTTCTCTAGTAGGAGTTGTGTATGTGATCCTTAGAGCTGAGGTCACCATGGTACCTTATGTACTTGGATCCATATTTTGGTTCACTACCTAACTTGGTTCTCTGATCATTGTGTGGGGTATTCTGGATATGGTAAAAAGTGTAGAAAGGTTGTGTGTGATCAATAAGGGATCAGTCACTCCTAATAAGGGAAGCGAACATCCTATGTGATCTCATAAGTCATTGATTCGGAAGTCTTTGGCCAAAGCAGATGATAATTAGAAAAGAGTTTTTAATATATCATCAACTGAATCATCACCTTCTGATCGAGATATATAATGATAAGTAATTGGGTTTGATATATTTTCATACCCATAGCTCATCTAGGATGTTGTTTGATTGAAAGATTGAATTACGCAAAAATTTGCCAATGAAGGGTATTTTGATAATTTTTTACTAAAATTTTAGATTTTCTGGATAGTCATGATATATTTCTAGACATCAATTTTAACTTGTAGATTCATCAAAATTAAAAGAATTTAATTCTGAAGTCAATTTGGAAGAGTCCAAGTTGATTGAGACTCTTCAGGTGACCTAATCTCATCGGATTTGGGTTACGTCGAAAGACTTGGTCCACTGCTGGCTCGATTTGGAACCCAATGGGCCACACACTTTGGAATTTGATTTTGGTGTAATCTAATTAGAGATTAATGTAAATTTTATGGGTTAATTTTACATGTTAGTACATTGTATTAACCCAAGTTCCTAAATTGGTTTAGATCAAATTGTTTGAGCTAACCTAGACCAGTTGCCTTTGACCTAATGGGATTGGGTCAATTTGGATTGGATCCTTATCTAACTTGGAGTAGTTTCAAGTGGAGAAAAACTCCTCTGTGCCCTCTAGAACCCATGCATAAAATAAATGCCGCCCTCTTTATTTTTGGCATGTGAAAGGAAGAGTCCTTCTTAAAGAAGGCTCTTAATTTTTATGCATTGCCATAATTTCCCAACCAGATCTCCTATGTTTTGGTGTCAAAATTAATTAAATTTTTTATGACACATAGAGAAGGAAGATTCTTTCTACTGTAAATATCTAGAATATCAAAAATTCACTCAGTGAATTTATTTGGTGCATGGGAAGTTAGAGTGCCAAAGGTTGGCGCCCCTTCATCCCATGTGACGTCCCTTGGTCCCCTATTTATAGGGGATACCCTAAATGGATTCTTGATAAGATTTTTGACTAAAATTAGATAGGAGGGACGTGGTAAATATAGAAAAAATTCTAAAAAAGTTTGGAGAAAAAAAGAGAGAAATTTGAGTGGCAAAAGTTGCAAGAAGGATGGTAAGATTTTCAGCAAATATTGCTAGAGTGTCCTAGGGTTTGATTTTTCTATATGTTGGAGCCAAAAATCAAATCCTAAGTTGTATGACACCTGAAGAGTATCTTCTTGGTGTCATTTTGATAGCAAGATCGAAAGCAACTAGGCTTTGATGCGATCGTGATGCAAGTTCGAAGCTGGTAGTATTCTTGAGAAGATAAGGCTACGACAGTGCACCGGTTGGGAAGGACCTTGGCCAACTTTTGTGTGGATCACCATTGAAGGACTTCTACCTTAGAGTCTCATAGAGAATACCAATGTGCTACTTTTTTATTTTGATAAAAATATAAAATTCTATCCTTATGCATGTTTGGTTTTGCTTTGATCGATATCGGCAAGGTGATTCTAGGGTTTGGATTCTGACTTTGTAGTTTTAAGTGATAGAACTACTGATTTGTATGATTTTAAAAATTTTTGAAAATTACTTTTCACTACGTGGTTAGAACCCAATGTGGTATCAGAGCTACCCTTGTTTGATTAGATCAAACAATTGTAATTTTGTAGCATAGAATCGTTCTTGTTCATATCTTGCCAAAAATATAACATTATTTTTAGCATCGATTCTTCAAACTTAAAAATTATTTTTGACTTTAAGTGAACCATGATTTTAAATTTTAATTATTAAATTATAATTTTATGATATTTTAAAATTTTTATTATCATGGTATCATGATGCTTAAATCGATGTATAGAAAATAAGGATGTTTTGCATGCCTAATTAGATTAGGGTTTGTTATATTATATGAATTTGTTAGTCATATGCTATGACTTCGAGTGCACCCTTATATGATTTTTGGCATAATAATGTGATTGCTATTATGAATAGTTGAAGCATGTAAATTTGTATAATTTGTAATATACATTTTATGTGCTTATGGTTAGGATGTGCCGAGACCAGTTTAAAGTCTTTCGTTTAATTATATTAAGTTGTAATGTTGGGATTCATATTTTAATCAAAAATTAAATTTTTAAGATCAATTGGTGTCGAAGAAAGTGTAAATGATGGTTTTATAATTAGGTCCGTATGCTTGCCTGACCAACTTTGTTGGTGTTTAGAAAAGCTATGGAGAGCCTCCCACCTACTTACATGGCCAAATTGGTTTTGTTGAATTTCAAACTTAGATTGATTAAGTGATGTAGACATTACAAGGGCCTTCCTTCAAACTTGATCGATAGAGTATGTCAAGATCTTAGTGAACTTGTTGTGCTATCCACAAGGCTTACTATAGAAATTGACATGATGTTGATCAAGTGCATATTGATGCTTATGGCATATTTGAATAGTGTTGCTTTATTATACTATTCACAAGGACAGTATTATTTAAGTATGACCATATGGATTGAAGGATCAACTTAACTAGAACACTATAGTTTGTTGTGCTATCCACAAGACTATATGTGATCTAGAGGTCAAAAAGAAAGATGTTGAGAATTATAGAGGTACAATTGGTAAAGAGTTACCTACTCTTGAACTCATGAATACTTGTTGTGCTATCCATAAGGTGTTTGTGAGGAATAGGGATCTCAACCCCACTAAAAAATATTAGTATGTTTTTCGATTTTCATATTTGAGGGGTATGAAGTTCGATAAAATAGTGAAAGATATAATTAGATAAAAATTTTAATCTAGTTGTGCATGTCATCATGAGTCATCCGCTTATATTATGTTCTTGTTATTGTAGATTAACTGCACTCATGGCATCCTTACTTTTACTTAGAGGTATCCTAGATGCAAACAAGTTGACTGGACCCAACTATGTCAATTGGTTAAGGAACTTGAGAATTATTCTCACTCAAGAGAAAGTCTCCTACATTTTGGATACCCCTGTTCTAGATTCTCTTGGGGAAGATGCTTTCGAGGAGGATAGGGCCGCATATAAGATGTGAAAAGATGACAGTGTGACTGTCAAATGCATCATACTTGCCTCTATAAGCAACGAGCTCCAGAGGCAGCATGAGGACGTGGACGTTCTCTCTATTCTTCTTAATCTTAAGGAGTTATATGGAGAATAAAATTGAACTATTCGATATGAGATATCAAAGCAGTTGTTTCGTGCCTGCATGACTGAAGATACCTCCGTGCAAACACATGCCCTAAAAATGATTGATTTGATCACTCATCTGGGACAATTGAATTTTGCCATGGATGGTGAACTAAACCAGGATTTGATCCTGCAGTCTCTCTTTGACTTTTTTTCTCAGTTTGTTATTAATTATCATATGAACAAATTCAACATCAACTTACCAGAATTGCTGAACATGCTGAAAATAGTAGAGAGCCATTTCAAGGATGAAAAGGCTCAAGTCCTTCATGTTGATAAGATCAGCAAGAAGAAGGCAAAGAAGAGTTCTAAGAAAAAGATGAACTCTAAGGTTGTCATCTCCAAGAAGAAGGCAAAGAAGGTCTCCACCAAAGGTACTAGTTATCACTGTGGCAAAGAGGGCCATTGGAAGAGAAATTATAAGGAGTATCTTGCAACCGTGAAACCAATAAATGTTGCTAAAGATTTATATATGATACAAACTAATTTGTCATTAAGTACTTCATTTTCAGATTTTTGGATATTGGATATCGCCTATAGTTCACACCTTTGCAAATCATTGCAGGATCTACAAGAAGTAAGAAATCTGAATAAAGGTGACTTCGAGCTATTCGACATTAGTGGAGAGTCTATTCAGGCTGAAGCTGTAGGAATCAAGATTTTGAAGTTGTCTTCGGATAAAATTTTGAAATTGAAGATCTGTTATTATATTCCTGATATTGTTAGAAATATTATTTTTATACCATTGTTATTGGAACAAGATCTTAAAATAATTACAAAGAATAATGGTTATTTTATATATTTTTCTAATGAATATTATAGAAGTACTTTTATTGATAATGGTCTTATGTTTCTTTCACTTAATGATAATGTACTTCACATTATAAATATGAAGAAAAGAAAGAGAGAAGATGTGAATGTCACATACCTCTGGCACTGCCGACTTGGCCATATAAATGAGTCAAGGATTAACAAGTTATACAAAGATTATTTCTTTGATCCTTATGATTATGAATCATATGAAACTTGTGAATCTTACCTTATGAAAAAAATGACCAAGACTCTTGTTGGTGCAAAAATCCGCTTACGCCAGAGAAGCTGGAGTCGAGGGAGTTGCGGTCGCCGTCGGGACCTGCAAAAGAAGTCTAAACCAGAGGTGGGGTTGCTCCGGCAAGACCCTCCGACGCTCAAGTCAGTTCTCTGCCTCAACAAGAATGAAGTGCTCGAATAAAAATTTTAGCAGAGTTTTTAAGTAAAAATGAAAGCTTATAGAATAACGTATTTGGGGTCTCCTTTTATAGATGGAGGGGGCAACAAACTGATAGCGATGCCTGTAACCGTCTGGTAGTGGGCCGCCCAGAGTCAAGAGGAATTTATTGCAGAGGGTAGTGGAGTGGGATCGTGGCTATCACCGTGGCTCGCCACATGGAATCAGTTACGGGGAGTGGAGCGACGTCCGCTGTCGTGACTCGTCAGGGAGTGGTGGAATCACACAGGATCCACCACAGGGAGTGGAGTAAAATCGTGGCCGTTAATACGGCCTGTCAGGGAGTGATGGAGCTGCGTAGGGTCCACCGCAGGGAGTGGAGCAGTGTTGTGGCTGTTACTGTGGTCCGCCAAGGGGTCCAGACTTGTCGGCCGAAGTTCGGTTGGAGTCGGTAGCGAGGTCCTGTACCCGTAGGAGTTTGGGCGAGGTCTTCCCGCAGTCGGAATAGAAGACGGAGTCTGGCTTCCGTAGGAGTCCGGATGAAGTCTACTTGCAGTTGGGGTCGTGGGCGGAGTCCGGCTCCCGTAGGAGTCCGGACGGAGTCTTCCTTAAAATCAAAGGCGAAGTCCGGCTCCCGTAGGAGTCCGGACAAGGCTTACTAGCAGTTGAAGTTGAGGATGGAGCTCGGCTCCTGTAGGAGTCCAGGCAGAGTTTACATGCAGTCGGAGTCGTGGGCGGAGTCCGGCTCCCGTAGGAGTCCGAACGAAGTCTGTATGCAGCCGTTAGAGACGAGGACGGAGCCCGGCTCCTGTAGGGATCCGGGCGGAGTCTTCCAGCAGTTGAAGTTGAGGACGGAGCCCGACTCCCGTAGGAGTCCGGGCGGAGTTTACTTGCGATCGGAGTCGTGGGCGGAGTCCGGCTCCCTTAGGAGTCCGGACGAAGTCTGTCTGCAGCCGTTGGAGTCGAGGACGGAGCCCGACACCCGTAGGGATCCGGGCAGAGTCTTCCTGCAATTAAAATCAAAGGCGAAGTCCGGCTCCCGTAGGAGTCCGGACAAGGCTTACTGGTAGTTGAAGTTGGCGATGGAGCCCCACTCCCATAGGAGTCCGGGCGGAGTCTACTTGCGGTCGAAGTCGTGGGCGGAGTCCGGATCCCGTAGGAGTCTGGACGAAGTCTGTCTGTAGCCGTTGGAGTCCAGGACGGAGCCCGGCTCCCGTAGAGATCCGGGCGGAGTCTTCCAGCAGTTGAAGTTGAGGATGGAGCCCGGCTCCCGTAGGAGTCCGGGCGGAGTCTTCCAGCAGTTGAAGTTGAGGACGGAGCCCGGCTCCCGTAGGAGTCCGGGCGGAGTCTACTTGCGGTCGGAGTCGTGGGCGGAGTCCGGCTCCCGTAGGAGTCCGGACGAAGTCTGTCTGCAGCCATTGGAGTCGAGGACGGAGCCCGGCTCCCGTAGGGATCCAGGCGGAGTCTTCCAGTAGTTGAAGTTGAGGACGGAGCCCGGCTCCCGTAGGAGTCCGGGCGGAGTCTTCCAGCAGTTGAATTTGAGGACGGAGCCCGGCTCCCATAGGAGTCCGGGCGGAGTCTACTTGCGGTCGGAGTCGTGGGCGGAGTCCGGCTCCCGTAGGAGTCCGGACGAAGTCTGTCTGCAGCGTTGGAGTCGAGGACGGAGCCCGGCTCCCGTAGGGATCCGGGCAGAGTCTTCCTGCAATTAAAATCAAAGGCGAAGTCTGACTCCCATAGGAGTCCGAACAAGGCTTATCGGCAGTTGAAGTTGGCAATGGAGCCCTGCTCCCGTAGGAGTCCGGGCGGAGTCTACTTGCGGTCGAAGTCGTGGGCGGAGTCCGACTCCCGTAGGAGTCCGGACGAAGTCTGTCTGCAGCCGTTGGAGTCGAGGATGGAGCCCGGCTCCCGTAGGGATCCGGGCGGAGTCTTCCAGCAGTTGAAGTTGAGGACGGAGCCCGGCTCCCGTAGGAGTCCGGGCGGAGTCTACTTGCGGTCGGAGTCGTGGGCGGAGTCCGACTCCCGTAGGAGTCCGGACGAAGTCTTTCTGCAGCCGTTGGAGTCGAGGATGGAGCCCGACTCCCGTAGGGATCCGGGCGAAGTCTTCCAGCAGTTGAAGTTAAGGATGGAGCCCGGCTCCCGTAGGAGTCCGGGCAGAGTCTACTTGCGGTCGAAGTCGTGGGCGGAGTCCGACTCCCATAGGAGTCCAGACGAAGTCTGTCTGCAGCCGTTGGAGTCGAGGATGGAGTCCGGCTCCCGTAGGGATCCGGGCGGAGTCTTCCAGCAGTTGAAGTTGAGGATGGAGTCCGGCTCTCGTAGGAGTCCGGGCGGAGTCTACTTGCGGTCGGAGTCGTGGGCGGAATCCGGCTCCCGTAGGAGTCCGGACGGAGTCTTCCTTGGCGTCGTGGACAGAGCCTGCAAGGGTCAATCCCGCTGAGAACTTCGGTCATGGGTATTTTATACCCAACACCAGTCTCCCTACTTCCGAGTTTGAATTTTGAAAGAAGGAAGTACAGAGAGGTTGTCGCAGCCAAAGTTCCCTCCCTGACATCCCGGCGCAACCGCCCTCGGATATGTCGGCGTTTAATGCGCGTATGCCAGAGCCCTTTTTTCGATTAGGGTGATCCGAAGAGTCTTTTCAGAACTCCCACCGAGATGCGATCCCAAGCATCGTGCCGTAAAAATTTGCGAACAGTCAATCCTCGATAGCGGCGAGTGGGACATGCGGGACACGTGGGAAGCACCGGTTGGTCTAGGGATACCCGCCACCATAATTGCGCTAAGATCCGCTGCTTATTTAAACCCCGTACCCTTCCTTCGGGGCTTTACTCCGCCTAAAAGACGGCACCTTTCTTTCGTCCGAGAGCCTAGCTACTCAGCCACTCCCTCGGTGCCCCTGCCAACTCCGAGCGTCCTCCGCACCGGTCTTTGTCGTCTCTCTGCCATCCTCAACCCCCCGATTCCTCTTTAAGGGGCTCCCCCGCCAGGTCCTCCACCCCAGAGGCCATCCTCAAGAGGATGCCAAGGGCTTGGAGGAAGGCAAGAAGGAGAACAGCGGTCTGCGAGTTCTCCGGTCATCGAGCGGCCACTGAAGGTCCCCGTTGCTTCAAAGGGGGTTTGAGGAAGAATTCCTTCAACAACAGGGGTTTAATGATGGAGACCGCCGGTAAAGGCGTTCTGCCTGAGAATTTCAGAGTAGCAAGACGGGGTGACACCGGTCAGGAGGGCAGAGCCGTCGTCGCAAGCTGTGGCGGGATCCTTGATGTCATCGGGGTTGAGGGACCAGAAGCGATCGGCGTCGACGATGGGACAGTAAAACTTGTTGCGGGGATGGTGGAAGTAGCGCATGCCGACCTTGCTGGAACACTTTGGACGGTGGTTGTCGCGGAGCGTTTGGTGATAGCGCATATCTCTGGCGCCGTCGCTGCCTCCGGGGTGACTCTGGTTCTTCTTGAAACAGGTCTTCGTCGCCGCTGCCGTTGCCCTGACTGCCCCCCGGAATCTATCCCATCCTTTTCCCCCTGGGGTTGGAATTTCAGAGGTGGAGCGAAACAAGGCGGGGCGAGAGCCGATAGGTCTGCCACACGTGCTAGAAAATGCAGCTGGGAAGGACAGGAACGGGAAGAGAAGTTTGCAGCTTGAAGCGGCCTCCGGCATATCCTTTCCAAACTGTGTTTCGAGCCTTGTAATAATGTATTCTTTTCTGGCCCTCCAGGTCTTGTAACGTACATCTTTTTAGTTGAAAAATGAGAAGAAGATTTTATTACCTCGTGAATTGTTGTCTGCCGAACTTCCTTCCCTTTCTCATCCTTTCTTCTTCTTTCTTCTCCCCTTTTCTTCTCTTTCTTTTTTTTTTTTTTTTTTTGACGTCGTCCTTAGGTCATCGGTGGCTCTTTTATTCATGTTGAATTGTCGTTTGCCGAGCTCCTTTTCAGTTTTTGCATCGCTCGAAGATACTCGGTTGCCATCATATCGACCCATCCTTTCCGCCAATGGCCGCAGACTCGCCTAGGGGCCATTCGGGCTTGGTGTCCCCCCTCAGGGCTTGAGCTCGGAGGTCTGAGCTTCTGTCACCCCGAGGAAGTTGTCCTACCTTGGATTTGCGTAGAAAGCTTTCTTGAAAGCTGGGATTCCCGATGAGGGCCCCAATTCTTGCCGCGACAGGGTTCTCCGCACCTTGGATGCTGTTTGTTTTTCAATCATCGCTGATGTGGCCCATCGCCTTCCTTTTTCTTTTTCGCCTAGAATTTTTCCTCCGCTCTCAGCGAGGCTACGGGAGTTCAGTTCCCGTAGGCGAAGTCGGGGCGAAGTTCGGCTCCCGTGGGAGTCCGGACGAAGATTACCGGCCGTTGAAGTTGGTGATGGAGCCCAGCTCCCGTAGGGGTCTGGGCGGAGTGGAGTCCTCCCTGTGATTGGAGTTGCAGATGGAGCCCGACTCCCGTAGGAGTCTCGGCGATGTCTTCCTGCAATTAAAGTAAGGTGCGAAGTCCGACTCCCGTAGGAGTCCGAACGGGGTTTATCATTAGTCGAAGTTGGCGACGGAGCTCGGCTCCCGTAGGAGTCCGGGCGGAGTCCTCCTTGCGGTTGAAGTCGTGGGTGGAGCCCGGCTCCCATAGGAGTCCGGGCGGAGTCCCCCTTTGGAGTCGTGGACGGAGCCCAGCTCCCATAGGAGTCCGAGCGGAGTCTTCCTTGGCATCGTAAATGGAGCCTGGCTCCCGTAGGAGTTCGGGCGGAGTCTTCCTGTAATTAAAGTTAGGTGCGAAGTCCGGCTCCCGTAGGAGTCCGGACGGGGTTTATCATTAGTCGAAGTTGGCGACGGAGCCCGACTCCCGAGGAGTCCGGGCGGAGTCCTCCTTGCGGTTGAAGTCGCGGACGGAGCCCGGCTCCCGTAGGAGTCCGGGCCTTCGATTTTGCTCAAGCTAGGGCGAGGTTTTTCTCCCGTCCTTAGCAGGGCTGTGGGGGCGCATGTGGGCGTTGCAGGGCCTCTCCCCCCATCCGGTCTAAATGGAATCGGGCCTTCGACTTTGGTCAAGTTAGGGCGAGGTTTTTCTCCTGTCCCTAACAGGGCTGTGGGGGCGCATATGGGCGTTGCAGGGCCTCTCCCCCCATCCGGTCTAAATGGAACCAAGCCTTCGACTTTGCTCAAGTTAGGATGAGGTTTTCCTCCTGTCCCTAACAGGGCTGTGGGGGTGCATATGGGCGTTGCAGGGCCTCTCCTCCCATCCGGTCTAAATGGAACCGGGCCTTCGACTTTGTCGGGATGAGGTTTCCCTTTAGTTTCTGATACAGTTTGTTTGAATTGTCCAAAGACATACAGGTATGCAACTTTCGATTAAAATAAAGTTATTGGTAGTACATTCGTAAGTTTTTCGAGCTCCATGGTCGCGGGAGGTCGGCTCCTCCGAGTTCCTTAAGATAATAAGCTCCGGGCCAGACTACTTCTTTGACTTCATACGGTCCTTCCCAGTTTGGGGTGAGTTTCCCCCGATCCTGAGGTTGCGAGACAGCGGCTCGTCGAAGCACTAGATCTCCTGCTCTAAAAGTTTTGTTCTTGACCCGGGTGTTGTAATATCGAGCGACTTTCTGTCTGTAGGCTACCATTCGAACCTGAGCTATCTCCCGTCTTTCTTCCAGCAGGTCGAGATTGGCTCTAAAGCTTTGCGAGTTTTGATGTTCGTCGAATGCCACGACTCGTGCCGACGGGAGTTTAAGCTTGATTGGGATGACGGCTTCCATACCGAAGGCTAAAGCAAAGGGGGTCTCCTCCGTAGGTAGCCTCTGGGTAGTACGATACGCCCACAACACATGATAAAGTTTGTCCGCCCAAGTTCCCTTCGATTTTTCGAGCCTTGTCTTAATCCCCTGCAAAAGGGTTCGATTAGTCACCTCAGCTTCGTCATTCGCCTGGGGATGGACTACTGATGTGAAGTTGTGGGAGATGTTCAGATCTTCACAGAAGTCGGTGAATTTTGCTCCCACGAATTACCGTCCATTATCAGTGATTAGGGTTCTAGACAGACCGAACCTACACACGATCGACTTTCAGACGAAATCTTGTACTTTTGCTTCTGTGATTTTTGCTAGTGGTTCGGCTTCAACCCATTTGGTGAAGTAGTCGATCACTACAAGGAGAACTTCCTTTGCCCAGACGCCAGGGGAAAGGGGCCGAGAATGTCCATCCCCCATTGTGCAAAAGGCCATGGGGCACTCAAGGGTGTGAGCTCGGTGGCGGGCTGTCTCTGGACGTTGGCGTATCTCTAGCATCGATCACACTTTTTGACATATTCAATCGAATCATGATACATTGTTGGCCAGTAATATCCCTGGCGGAGCAACTTGTGAGATAAAGATCTAGCCCCCAAATGGTTTTCGCAAATTCCTTCATGTACTTCCCACAAGGCGTAGTCAGCTTCCGAGGGCCGGAGACATTTTAAGAGGGGCAAGGAGTATGATCTCTTGTACAACTTGCCCTCATAAAGGATGTACCGGGAGGCCTGATTTCGGAGCTTCTGAGCTTCTTTCGCATCCTGGGGGAGAACTCCATCTCTGAGATAGATTATCAGTGGGTCGACCCAGCTGGGCTCGTGGTCAATCTCCATCACGGGCCGTGATTCTTCTGTACTCCGGTGCTTTAGAACTTCAAAGAGAACGCCTTGGGGCAATTCGGCCGGAGCCGACGTCGCCAGCTTGGAGAGAAGGTCAGCCCTGGTATTTTCCAACCTTGGAATCTGTCTAATGTTGAAGCTGCTAAAGGCAGGAGTGAGCTCCTTTACCTTCTCAAGGTATTTGGCCATACTGTCCTCTCGCGCTTCGTAACTCCCGCTGACTTATCCCACCACTAGTTGAGAGTCGCTGTGCACCCGGAGCTGACCTATTCCCAGCTCTTTGGCGATCCTTAGTCCTGCGATCAGGGCTTCATATTCCGCTCCATTGTTTATTGCGGGAAACTCAAAACGCAGAGCGTATTCCGTGATGACTCCCTCCAGACTGACCAAGATCAGGCCTGGACCTGCGCCCGACATGTTGGAAGATCCATCCACATAGAGGGCCCAAAAGCGATCAGAGGGATTGGCCTCTTCTTCGGGGGAGTTCGGTTGGGACTTCAGATCGTCAACTTTGCTTTGTTCAGGTTCAGCTTCCTCTGGGATGGTACACTCTACTATGAAATCTACCAGTATTTGGGCCTTCACTACTGGCCTGGGTCGATAGTTGATGTCGAATTCTGTGAGCTCGATCGCCCATTTTGCCATCCTCCCGAAGGTGTCCGCCTGGTGCAAAACCGCCTTGATTGGTTGATTGGTGAGTAGCGTCACGGTATGCCCTTGAAAGTAGGGTCGGAGCCTCCGGGCTGCAATCAATAAGGCGTAAGTCAGTTTTTCTAATTTGGTGTACCTGGTCTCGGCGTCCCTCAACGCGCGGCTAACGTAGTAGATTGGCCGCTGGACTTTCGCTTCCTCTTTGACAAGAACGGCCGTGAGGGCCATGGGAGAGACCGTCAGGTATAAAAATAGCTCCTCTCCAGGCTCAGGCTTTGCTAACAGCAGAGGTGAGCCAAGGTAGCTCCTCAATTCTTCGAACGCCTGTTGGCACTCGGAGGTCCAACAGAAGTTCTTCGGCTACTTGAGGGCTTGAAAGAAGGGCAAGCACCGTTCGGCTGACCTTGTGACAAAGCGATTAAGGGCCGCTATCCTCCCCGTGAGGTGCTGAACCTCTTTTATCGACTTTGGGACGGCCATCTCCTGGATGGCACGAATTTTCTCTGGATTGGCCTCGATCTCGTGCCCTGATACCATGAAGCCCAGGAACTTTCCTGAGGTTACTCCGAAAGTGCATTTAGTTGGGTTCAGCTTCATTCTATATTTTTGGAGAGTGTCGAAGGTCTCCTCGAGGTCGGCGACATGATCTCTGGAAGACTTACTTTTTACGAGCATATCGTCCACGTAGACCTCCATGTTGCGGCCGATCTGCTCCTTGAAGATTTTGTTCACCAACCGTTAGTAGGTTGCGCCCACATTCTTGAGGCCGAAAGGCATGACCCTGTAACAGTAAAGGCCACGATTAGTGATTAAGGCTGTCTTTTCTTCGTCTTCTGATGCCATTCTAATTTGATTATAGCCGAAGAACGCATCCATGAAGGTGAGGAGCTCATGGTCCGAGGTCGCATCCACCAGTTGATCGATTCTGGAAAGGGGGTAGCTGTCCTTCGGACATGCCTTATTCAGCTTTTTGAAGTCTATGCACATCCTCCACTTGCCATTTGCTTTTTTGACCAGGACAACGTTGGAAATCCAATCGGGATAATTGACTTCCTTAATGAATCCGGCTTTTAGGAGCTTATCCACTTCCTCGGCTATCACCTTCTGCCTCTCCGGAGCGTGACTCCGGATTTTTTCTTTCGTCGATCGATGCTTTGGATCGACGGCCAGATGATGCTTCATGACCTCCGTGTCAATCCCTGGCATGTCTGCTGGAACCCAAGTGAAAACGTCCGCATTCCTTCGTAGAAAATCAATGAGACGCGTCCGCACCTCCTCCCCTAGGTTGGAGCCAATCATCGCTACATGCTCCGCGTTCCCGTCATTCAAAGAGATTGGTACCGGATCTTCGATTGGGGTGCCCCTTTCTTCGGCGAGATCATCGCGAGCATCCAGTCCATCGACGGGATAGGGGTCAGATTGATCGCTTCTTTGCAAGGCTATATTGTAGCAGTGTCTGGCCAGGGCTTGGTCTCCTCGGACCTCTCCGATCTCCTGATTGGTGGGAAACTTCAACTTCAAATGGTAGGTCGATACGACGGCTCGGAGAGCGTTGAGGCCAGGTCGGCCGAGAATTGCATTGTAGGCTGATGACGCCTTCACCACCAAGAAATTCACCAGGGCCCTGGATTGTCTTGGGTATTGACCTGCGGCCATGGTCAAAGTTATTATTCTTTCCGTCGGAACGGCATCACCGGTAAACCCTACCAAAGGGGAGCTAATCGGCCTCAGATGGCTGTCAAGGGTGGACATTCTTGAAAAGGCATCGTAGAACAAGATGTAGGCCGAACTTTCATTGTCGACGAGAACACGACGGACGTCGTAATTTGCTATATTCAAGGAAACTACGACTGCGTCGTTATGAGGGAATTGGACTCCCTGAGTGTCTTCTTCGGTAAAGGTTATGGGCTCTTCAGTCTTTTGCCGCTTGGGGGATACAGCTGATATGTTGGTCGTTTTCTACCGGGATCCTCCCGAGATGGTGTTGGCGGAATCCGTCGGAGGCCGATCGCCCGGCCACTCCATGCCGGTGACCATAGCCAGAGGGCGCGAGGCCTGGGAAACCAGAGGCGAGATCGGGGTCCGAGATATGGCTGCGGAGGCCGTGGGTAGCTGCGCGGATGCTTCACGAGAAGGCATCAGGCGAGGATCCAGTGGGGGAAAGGAGGAGTGGGTGCCGGAGAAGATGACCGGAGGTGGCTCCGTTGAGCGCTCCTTTAGGAACAAGGATGCTGCGAAGACACAACCGCCCTCCATCTATCACCAATCCTGTTGGTGCAAAAATCTGCTTGCGTCGGAGAAGCTGGAGTCGAGGGAGTTGCGGTCGCCGTCGGGACCTGCAAAAGAAGTCTAAACCGGAGGTGGGGTTGCTCTGGCAAGACCCTCCGACGCTCAAGTCAGTTCTCTGCCTCAACAAGAATGGAGTGCTCGAACGAAAATTTTAGCAAAGTTTTTAAGTAAAAACGAGAGCTTATAGAATAACGTATCTGGGGTTTCCCTTTTATAGATGGAGGGGGCAACAAATTGATAGCGACGCCTATAACCGTCTGGTAGTGGGCCGCCCAGAGTCAGGAAGAATTTATTACGGAGGGTAGTGGAGTGGGATCGTGGCTATCACCGTGGCTCGCCACGTGGAATCAGTTACGGGGAGTGGAGCGGCGTCCGCTGTCGTGACTCGTCAAGGAGTGGTGGAATCGTACAAGATCCATCGTAGGGAGTGGAGTAAAATCGTGGCCGTTAATACGGCCTGTCTGGGAGTGATGGAGCTGCTAGGGTCCGCCGCAGGGAGTGGAGCAGTGTTGTGGCCGTTACTGTGGCCCGCCAGGGGGTCCAGACTTGTCGGTCGAAGTTCGGTTGGAGTCGGTAGCGAGGTCCGGTACCCGTAAAAGTTTGGGCGAGGTCTTTTCACAGTCGGAATAGAAGACGGAGTCTGGCTTCCGTAGGAGTCCGGATGAAGTCTACTTGCAGTTGGGGTCGTGGGCGGAGTCCGGCTCCCGTAGGAGTCCGACGGAGTCTTCCTTAAAATCAAAGGTGAAGTCCGGCTCCCGTAAAAGTCTGGACAAGGCTTACTAGCAGTTGAAGTTGAGGACGGAGCCCGGCTCCCGTAGGAGTCCGGGCGGAGTCTACTTGCGTCGAAGTCGTGGGCGGAGCCGGCTCCCGTAGGAGTCCGGCGAGTCTTCTCAGCGTTGGAGTCGAGATGGAGCCCGGCTCCCGTAGGAGTCCGGGCGGAGTCTTCCTTGCAGTTGAAGTTGGGACGGAGCCCGGCTCCCGTAGGAGTCCGGGCGGAGTCTTCTTGCGTCGAAGTCGTGGGGGAGCCGGCTCCCGTAGGAGTCCGGGCGAGTCTTCCTGCAGTTGAGTCGAGGACGGAGCCCGGCTCCCGTAGGAGTCCGGGCGGAGTCTTCCTGCAATTAAATCAGGCGAGTCCGGCTCCCGTAGGAGTCCGGACAGTCTTCCGCAGTTGAAGTTGGCGATGGAGCCCGGCTCCCGTAGGAGTCCGGGCGGAGTCTTCTTGCGTCGAAGTCGTGGACGGAGCCGGCTCCCGTAGGAGTCCGGGCGAGTCTTCTGCAGCTTGAAGTCGGGACGGAGCCCGGCTCCCGTAGGAGTCCGGGCGGAGTCTTCCTTGCAGTTGAAGTTGGGACGGAGCCCGGCTCCCGTAGGAGTCCGGGCGGAGTCTTCCTTGCAGTTGAAGTTGTGGACGGAGCCCGGCTCCCGTAGGAGTCCGGGCGGAGTCTTCTTGCGGTCAGAGTTGTGGGGAGCCGGCTCCCGTAGGAGTCCGGCGGAGTCTTCCTTGCCGTTGGAGTCGAGGACGAGCCGGCTCCCGTAGGAGTCCGGGCGGAGTCTTCCGCAGTTGAAGTTGGACGGAGCCCCTCCGTAGGAGTCCGGCGGAGTCTTCTTGCAGTTGAAGTTGGGACGGAGCCCGGCTCCCGTAGGAGTCCGGGCGGAGTCTCTTGCGGTCAGAGTCGTGGACGGAGTCCGGCTCCCGTAGGAGTCCGACAGTCTTCTTGCAGCGTTGAGTCGAGGATGGAGCCCGGCTCCCGTAGGAGTCCGGGCGGAGTCTTCCTGCAATTAAAATCAAAGGCAAAGTCTGACTCCCGTAGGAGTCCGGACAAGGCTTACCGACAGTTGAAGTTGGCGATGGAGCCCGCTCCCGTAGGAGTCCGGGCGGAGTCTACTTGCGGTCGAAGTCGTGGGGAGTCCTGGCTCCCGTAGGAGTCTAGACGAAGTATGTCTCCGCGTTGGAGTCGAGGACGGAGCCCGGCTCCCATAGGAGTCTGGGCGGAGTCTTCCAATAGTTAAAGTTGAGGACGGAGCCCGGTCCCGTAGGAGTCCGGGCGGAGTCTACCTTGCGGTCGGAGTCATGGGGGAGTCTGGCTCCCGTAGGAGTCCGGACGAAGTCTGTCTGCAGCCGTTGGAGTCGAGGATGGAGCCCGGCTCCCGTAGGGATCCGGGCGGAGTCTTCCAGCAGTTGAAGTTGAGGACGGAGCCCGGCTCCCGTAGGAGTCCAGGCGGAGTCTACTTACGGTCGAAGTCGTGGGTGGAGTCCGGCTCCCGTAGGAGTCCGGACGAAGTCTGTCTGCAGCCGTTGGAGTCGAGGATGGAGCCCGGCTCCCGTAGGTATCCGGACGGAGTCTTCCAGCAGTTGAAGTTAAGGATGGAGCCCGGCTCCCGTAGGAGTCCGGGCGGAGTCTACTTGCGGTCGGAGTCGTGGGCGGAGTCTGGCTCCCGTAGGAGTCCGGGCAGAGTCTTCCTTGGCATCGTGGACAGAGCCCGCAAGGGTCAATCCTGCTGAGAACTTCGACCGTGGGTATTTTATACCCAACACCTCTATTTACTGGACATGGAGAAAGGGCAAGTGACTATTGGACCTTGTACATACTGATATATGTGGTCCAATATCGACTCAAGCCAGAGGTGGATACTCTTACTCATCACGTTTACTGATGATAGGTTTAGGTTTGGATATGTGTATTTAATGAAATACAAATCCAAAACTTTTGATAATTTAAAGAGTATCAAAGAATAGTTGAAAAATAAATTGGTAAAAGTATTAAAGCTTTTCGATCTGATCGAGGAGGAGAATACTTGTCTAGTGAGTTTCTTGATCATTTGAAACAAAATAAAATTCTTCTCAATGGACACCTTATATTCCATAATTAAATGAAATTGTATAAAGGAAAAATCACACCTTATTAGATATGGTGTGGTCTATGATGTGTTTCATAGATCTTTCGATATCCTTTTGGGGATATGCCCTCGAGGCTATAGCGTATATCTTAAATAAATACCTTCCAAATCTATTTCTAGCACTCCATATGAAATATATAAAAAAAATAATCCAATCTTAAGCATCTTAAGTTTTGAGGTTGTCCAACTTATATAAAAATATTGATGGACATAAGCTGGATGCTAGATCAGAGAAATGTAGGTTTGTAGGTTATCCCAAGAAGAGTATAGGATACTACTTCTATAACCTTACTCAATAAAAGGTATTTGTTGGTAGGCATGCCATTTTTCTTAGAGAAAGAGTTTATCCAAGAAGGAGGCAATGGGAGGTCTGTTGAACTTGAAGAAGTTTAAAAATCTACAATCATCCCAAGATTTACTAAATAGTTCTCAACCTGATGTGCCCATTGTCGAGGCACATCCACTACACACCCTCCTCTCTGAAGGTCGAGTAGAGTGCGTAATGTACCACTCAGGTATGGGTTTGTTATTGAGAATGATAATACAACTCACATCATTAGAACGATGATCCCACGACCCATTCGAAAGCTGTAATGAGTAGTGACTCTGACAAGTAGCTCAATGCCATAAAATCTGAATTGGACTCTATGTATGTCAACCAAGTATGGACTCTTGATTGACATGCCTGAGGGTGTGACCCCAATAGGCTGCAAATGGGTCTTCAAAAAGAAGATTGGAGCAGATGACCAGGCAGAGACCTATAAGGCCAGGTTGGTGGCAAAAGGTTTCAGACAAAAATAAGTTATTGATTATCAAGAAATCTTTTCATCAGTAGCCATGCTCAAGTTTATTCGGATAATGCTTGCTATAGCAGCATACCATGACTATGAGATCTGGCAGATGGACATCAAGACTGCCTTCTTGAATAAAAACCTTAAGAAAGAACTCTATATGACTCAGCCAGAAGGATTTATCTCTAATGGAAGAGCAAATTATGTATGCAAGCTGAATAGATTCATTTATGGATTGAAGCAAGATCGAAGAGTTGAAACATCCATTTTGATAAGACAGTTAAATCATTTGGTTTCATCAAAAAATATGGATGAACCTTGTGTATACAAGAAGAGTAGTGAGATGCTATTATCTTTCTTGGTCTTGTATGTGGATGACATAGTGCTCATTGAGAATGATATCCTGATGTTGCAATCGGTCAAGACTTAGATATCACAAAAAGTTTTTCATGAAAGACTTAGGTAAAATGTCCTATATACTTGGTATAAAGATCTATAGGGATAGATCGAAAAGTATGCTAGGCTTGTCCCAGTCTAGGTACATTGACCTTATGTTGAAGAGGTTCAACATGGAGGGAAGTAAAAGAGGTTACTTGCCCATAGGTCATGGCATACAACTTTCTAAAAGATGTCTCCTAAGACACTTGAAGAGAAAAATAGAATGAGTTCTAATCCTTATGCTTCGGCTGTAGGATCGATTATGTATGCTATGTTATGTACTAGGCCTAATATTGCTTATGCCTTAGGCATTGTAAGTAGATTTTAGACTGATGCCGAGAAGGATCATTGAAAAGCTATGAAAAACATATTCAAGTACTTGAGAAGGATTAGAGATATTTTTCTAATATATGGTGGATTTGATTTAAAACTAAAAGGTTATACCGATTCTAGTTTCCAATCTGATCTAAATGATAGCAAATCTATATCTGGATATATGTTCACCGTGTATGGTGGTGCAGTAAGTTGAAAAAATTTCAAACAACAAACTGTTGCTGACTCGATCACTGAGGCTGAGTATATTGCTGCAAGTGAGGCTTTTAAGGAGGCCATCTGGATGAAGAATTTTATCACAGAGTTGGATGTGGTTTCAAGGATTGAACAATCAGTGCCCTTTTATTATGATAATACTGGAGTAGTTGCTTAAGCCAAAGAACTAAAGTCTCACCATAAATCCAAGCACATCCTTAGATGATTCCATCTCATTCGAAAGATAGTCGAAAGACACGATGTGATCGGGGAGCGAGTTGACACCAAGAACAATATAGCAGATCTGTTCACTAAGACCTTGTCAATGCAGCAATTTGACTGCCATCTTGATAGCATGGGTATCAAGTATAGGGACGACTGGCTTTAAGTGTAAGTGGGAGATTAAAAAATAATGCCCTACAAGCCAATCGCATATGAGATGCGATTGGGTGTTTATTGTAATT